>NC_139683.1:79537414-80069914 GCF_964106915.1 Podarcis gaigeae | reverse complement strand
GTGCTTTCAAACTGCTAGGTTGGTAGGAGCTGGGACCGAACAACAGGAGCTCACCCCATTGCGGGGATTTGAACCGCCGACCTTTTGATCGGCAAGCCCAAGCGGCACAGTGGTTTAACTCACAGCGCCACCCGCATCCCTTGCGGCCACAGTACCCCCCCCCCACAAAAAAGCGTTGTTTGTCCCCCTAAAGCTCAACAACTTTGGCTCCCTCAACAACTTAGGGAGTTCCTGCACCACCTCTTCTAGAAAAAAGCACTGCCCACAGGTATTTCTTTAATGCATAAGCCCACCCTGCAACCCCAGTCACTGGTGGCAGGCAGCCTTCAAGGACTCAAGTGGAAAGTGGTGGTACACAAGGGTGCTCTTCTAGAATGAAGATGAGCTGGAGGGGCCCCCACATTATGTCACATTCGAAAAGCCTTAACTTCTATTGGGAGATGCCAAGGCATTTGATAGTAGTGGTGGAGGAATCCCGGAGTGGCTGGACAATCTCAAGGACCATGGAACGTTATTTAAATATATGAACACAGCGGCGAGACTTTTATATGCGCAGAGATGGAAAGATTCATCATTACCTACCATGGAGGAATGGTTGCTACCATTACTGGACTTGGCTTAGTTACAGTGATGAAAGTTCCTCAGCTAAGTTTTACTTCCAGTGTTTTCCGACTGACGTATGGAAAAGCACATGAACCTGACCTTTGAAGAGTTTGTAAGTAAACCAATTTTTATCTTAACAAATGTGTGATCTTTTTCTATGCTAGGGGAAGAGGGGAACTTTGGAAGGAACTTAGAAGAGCATATTTTAAAGGTCTAATATAGCCTATATTTCCATGCTTTGCTTTGCTGCATGTTTTGTGATCTTAAATATCTGCTGGGGCTCTCTCACTGGCATAGCTCAGTTGGTAGAGCATAAGACTCTTAATCTCATTGGGGAAACTCTACAATTCTATGGTTCTGCAAGTACTTGCCCCATACTTGGATTTTGGAATCCAGTGAATTCTCATATATATATATATATATATATATATATATATATATATATATATTCCCTTGCCAGCCAACATGTACATGGTCAACAGCTGTAGAAGATGCTGAAATGGACATTTAGGGTGGGTTGAGACATAATGCATACTTTCTAGGAAAGAGTGCAACTTTGGTATGCTTGCAATTAGACCAGCTATGGAATTTATCCGTTTAGCTACAAGTCTGGCTGCAGGATCTCAACTTCTTAAAAAAGACAACAAAATCACAGTCCAATTAAACATCGCCAGCTGGCATTTTTTTATTATTTTATCTGCTTTGAAATCATTGGTTTTGTTCATGCTGTTGTTACAGCTGTAAGTCACCTGCATACATATTTACATTGTTTTAAGACATTATTACCTATAAAAGGTCCTTTTTTGTAGCAACAAAAAAAATCAAATGCAAATACAGGAATTAAGCAGCATGTACAGGAAGGACAACTGGCTAACAAAGAGAGGAAATAAATATTTAAGTATTAAATTTTAAAAAAGGAGACAGGGTTAAAAATATTAATTAATGCTCTCAAAATAGCTTGTGCCCTTTGGGAGTGATCCAGAGAGCAGCTGGCACCTAAAACGTCTTTGGGGCAGCTTGCAATTATAAAACACCTGAAAACAAACCCATTAAAAAGCAGATAAAATAATCACAATGAAACAAAACACAGTACTGGCAAATGGAGAGGAAGGAAAAAGGACAGCAGCGATTCTCATTTGGTCCCCTGGCCAAATCTGATGGCTGAGGTCAGGTTGGCGTTCCACTTGCACTGGGGCCAAATTGACTTGGTCTTGCTCCTTTACCTGCCTGCCTGCGAGGCAACCAGTGGCCCATTTGGCTGTGCCCTATGTAGAGTTTGCAGGGTGTGTAGGCAGCGGTTTTCCTGCAGTACCTTCTTGAGGAGGGACCATCAGTGACTGTTGCGTGCAGAAGGGCTCCGATTTAATCCCGAGTGCCTGTGGTTAAAAAGATGTCAAGGAAGAAGGCTGGGAAAGAAGAGTTTGGATTTGATATCCCGCTTTATCACTACCCGAAGGAGTCTCAAAGCGGCTAACATTCTCCTTTCCCTTCCTCCCCCACAACAAACACTCTGTGAGGTGAGTGGGGCTGAGAGACTTCAGAGAAGTGTGACTAGCCCAAGGTCACCCAGCAGCTGCATGTGGAGGAGCAGAGACGCGAACCCGGTTCCCCAGATTGCGAGTCTATCACTCTTAATCACTACACCACACTTGCTCTCGACCTCTGCTAAGACCTCTGCTAAGACACTGCCAGTCAGAATAGGCTAGAGTAGGCACTATGGACGCGGGTGGCGCTGTGGGTTAAACCACAGAGCCTAGGACTTGCTGATCAGAAGGTCCCGCGACGGGGTGAGCTCCAGTTGCTCTGTCCCAGCTCTTGCCAACCTAGCAGTTCGAAACCACATCAAAGTGCAAGTAGATAAATAGGTACTGCTCCGGCAGGAAGGTAAACAGTGTTTCCGTGTGCTGCTCTGGTTCGCCAGAAGCAGCTTAGTCATGCTGGCCACATGACCTGGAAGCTGTACGCCGGCTCCCTCGGCCAGTAAAGCGAGATGAGCGCCGCAACCCCAGAGTCATCCACGACTGGACCTAATGGTCAGGGGTCCCTTTACCTTTACTTAGGCACTATTGAGCTAGGGTGACTAACCTGTGGCACTCCAGATGCTGACAGCCTCCATCATCCCTGTCTCTTGGCCACATTGACTGGGGCTGATGAGTGTTTGGCAGACCAATAACATGTGGAGGACCTCAGGCAAGTCCCTAGGCCAAATGAACAGACAGTCTGTTTTGGTAAAAGGCAGCTTCATTTATACAGGGTTGGGTAAAGGTAGAGGATAGCGACCCATCCTCTTTTTATGATATATCCCATCTATTCCACTTCAGGCTCCTAAGATACCAAGGTTTCTGACATCAACTTCTCAGACTTCAAGCAGCTCTAGTAACGCCACCCACCAGGTCTAGCATCTCGGGGAACCTGGACTCATCCTTGTTGGGAGCTCTCCAGCCTTCCACTGGAGGGAAAGACTAAGAACATGCAATAGTTGAATCCAGGAGCAAGGCAAGCATCAGGACTCCTCAGGTTGGAGAAGGTCCAAAGTGTAGTTGGGAGAAGTGTGCAGCCTTGAGAACTGCAGAGCGATGGAAACCACAACACACTTGGAATTGCCTCGCCTATCGCACGAGGTTAGAGGAAAAAGCGACACGGGTTACTGGAGCAGTGGCCTTCCAAAGTGGGGAGAGTAATTTGTTGTGGTGGCATTCCAAAGGGTTTTTTTTTTAATTGAACAAAGTGTTTTATAGAATTAAAATCAGTTGACTTACCAGCATTTTCAGTTAAGTAACTGATTTAGAGATAGGTACACATGAGAATAGGGACGCGGGTGGCGCTGTGGGTAAAACCTCAGCACCTAGGACTTGCCGATCGCATGGTTGATGGTTCGAATCCCCGCGGTGGGGTGCACTCCCGCCGTTCAGTCCCAGCGCCTGCCAACCTAGCAGTTCGAAAGCACCCCCAGGTGCAAGTAGATAAATAAGGACCGCTTACCAGCGGGAAGGTAAACGGCGTTCCGTGTGCTGCGCTGGCTCGCCAGATGCAGCTTTGTCATGCTGGCCACGTGACCCGGAAGTGTCTGCGGACAGTGCTGGCTCCCGGCCTATAGAGTGAGATGAGCGAACAACCCTAGAGTCTGGCAAGACTGGCCCGTATGGGCAGGGGTACCTTTACCTTTTACGCATGAGAATAGGTAGATGAGTGAAATGGGAAATGAATGCTGACTTGACAACTCTGTCTTCTGTGCGGGATACAAGTGACCCTTTATTATTAGAGATGGAAAACTTGTAGATTTCTAGATTTATCAAAATATTTTGTAAACAATTACACATTTAGGAATATCATAGCTGTGTAAAAAAATAAAGTAGGAGACGGTCACGCTGATTTTTTTTATATATAAAAAACATAATTGCCAGGGATGATGGGAACTGTGGTGCAGATTTTTGCATTACATGAGCTAAAGTGGGATTTTTTTTAATAATACAAGTGGGGGCAAAGTCCTCTTGTTTCAAGAGCATCTCAGCGTTTTCTGCCAGTATGGGGGTACACTAGTGCTAGTGAGTTATGGAAAACTCACTGTTTTCTGATTATATGTTCTGGTATCTCAACCTTCCTCCAAAGGGAGCCCAGATTGTCCAACAATGATCACATAAAAGACAATCTAACCCAGCATTTAAAACCAATGTACGATAATAATGCAACAATAACATTAAAAAAAAAAACACCGCAGAAGGCTAATCGTTAGACCACTTAAAAAAACAACTCTCCAGCTATGTGGCAAAGGCTTGAAGAAAGAGATAGTTTTTAAGATGTTGCTTGAACAACAAAAAAAAAAAGTTATTCAGGGTTGGGAGTGACTTTTCAGTGCCAGAATAAAGAAGCAAAGTTATCCTTGCACTGGAGGCTCCTACTGTACATGAATTATGTTTTCCCTGAAGCAAAACGTTACTTTAGTCTCTTGCATTATCTTAACATGTGTACAAACTTCATAGAAAAGGAAAGGAACAGGATCACAATGTGATGCAAATGGCCTGTTTCATCCAAATTCTCAATCCCGGCTGCTCCCATATCCCCCTGCAAATGAAATACTCTGGTTTCTCTTCAGAGCGTATAAATCTGTCGCAAATGAACTGAGTGGCAAAATCTAGCAGACTAAATCTTTATTGATTTGTATTCATATAAAATTTTCTTTCCTGCCCTTCTAAGTGCCAAAACATCGCTTGGGTCACTAACTACTTCTGGTCTAAGGAATTATTTCTACAGCTTTAAAAGGGCTACTGATACTTGCCTGTGTTCATATTTTCAGGTAGGAATTTTTTTTAAAAAAAGATTAAAAACTGCCCTGTGCTACAGAATGGAGGTTGCGTGTTATTCAAACTGGCCACAATATATGCAGAACATGTGTTTTGCATGCACAGGGTCGTGGGTTGTGTGTCTAGGTAATATGGTAGAGACTCCTGGCTGGGGGGAAGAAGAAGAAGAAGAGGAGGAGGAGGAGGAGGAGTTTGGATTTGATATCCCGCCTTTCACTCCCTTTAAGGAGTCTCAAAGTAGCTAACATTCTCCTTTCCCTTCCTCCCCCACAACAAACACTCTGTGAGGTGAGTGGGGCTGAGAGACTTCAACGAAGTGTGACTGGCCCAAGGTCACCCAGCAGCTGCAGGTGGAGGAGCGGAGACGCGAACCCGGTTCCCCAGATTATGAGACTACCGCTCTTAACCACTACACCACACTGGCTCTGCCACTGGGAGAGATCTGCCAGTCAGTGTTGAGAATGAGAAGCTAGGTAGACCAATGGTTTTACTCATTGCAAGGCAATTTCCTATGTTCGCGGTTATGTCCACATTGAATCAAAGCCCTGTAGATGTGCAAGGGACCCTGAGAGTCTTCTACTCCAACCCCATACAATGCAGGAATCCACAGTATCTATGATCTTCCGGTCAGGTGCTGAGTATTTTCAATCTAAAAGCACTGGAGCATTTTTAAAAGTGTTATATTCTTCCTGTTTCTAATGACTGGTTTGCCTGAAGCATGACTGCATTACACAAATGGATTGCCAGAAGTGCAGTCTAAAACCAGAATAGGAAAGTGGCAAGCTGCCTGCACATTAATGGGCCCTTACCTTTCCATTCACAGTGGAAACATGAATTGCCATTATGCTGAGAAAATATGATTATGAATATAATTCATATGATTATGAATGATAGCAGGCGTCTCTTGGTTGCAGAGCAACAGGATTTGTCTGGCTTATGTTGTTCTAAAAGAATATCTCCACTAGTGGCTTCTCAATTATTATTTTAATGATGCACAGCTTCATAGTTAGGCTGTTATGGAAAAAACACACACCCATAAAATGTCTTCATATTGGTTTTGGCATTTTATTCTTAGTTTTCCATTCCTTGCTTCTATTAGCAGTTGCTCCTAGTACAGTGGTACCTCGGGTTAAGTACTTAATTTGTTCCGTAGGTCCGTTCTTAACCTGAAACTGTTCTTAACCTGAAGCACCACTTTAGTTAATGGGGCCTCCCACTGCCGCTGCGCCGCCGGAACACGATTTCTGTTCTCATCCTGAAGCAAAGTTCTTAACCCAAGGTACTATTTCTGGGTTAGCGGAGTCTGTAACCTGAAGCGTCTGTAACCTGAAGCGTATGTAACCCGAGGTACAACTGTAGTAGCTGAAAGAAGATGAACCAAACTGATTATCTCTCTCACCTAACACTAACTGAAGAAACACTGAGGTATTTTTTTTTAATGGTGATGTTCAGAAACTAAATCCATGGCTCTGAACAATTTCCACACCTGATACTTAAACCTGTTAACTGGTATGCATACTTTATTTAAAAACACCCCTTACCACTTTCTGTCTTGCACTAACATTCACGGGTTGCAGTTAGCAAGAGACATGGTCAAATGTGTCTTTCATTCAACAGGGTTTAAAAAATATATGGCTATAAGCAGTACTCTTTGGGAAACTCCTCTTGGTTTTAAGAGGAATTCAGGTTCTTATTTTTTATTGTTGTTTGCTGACAAGTATATAATTTGAAAATTATTATTATGAACATTTTGAAGTCGCATTTAAAAATGGTGTAATGGTAAAAAGATAGGCTCACATGTCCTGGTGTTTAAAGAACTTTGCTTCCCTAAGCTTGAGTTACGACACTTAGTACGTTCCTAATTTGGAAATTCCTAATTTGGAATACAGGGACGCAGGTGGCGCTGTGGGTTAAAGCCTCAGCGCCTAGGACTTGCCGATCGAAAGGTCGGCGGTTCGAATCCCTGCGGCGGGGTGCGCTCCCGCTGCTCGGTCCCAGCGCCTGCCAACCTAGCAGTTTGAAAGCACCTCCGGGTGCAAGTAGATAAATAGGGACCGCTTACCAGCGGGAAGGTAAACGGCGTTTCCGTGTGCTGTGCTGGTGCAGGCTCGCCAGAGCAGCGATGTCACGCTGGCCACGTGACTCGGAAGTGTCTCCGGACAGCGCTGGCCCCTGGCCTCTTGAGTGAGATGGGCGCACAACCCCAGAGTCTGGCAAGACTGGCCCGTACGGGCAGGGGTACCTTTACCTTTACCTTTAATTTGGAAATTGCAGTACTATTACTGCACCTCGAGCATTCAGGAAAGTTGGGCTATAAATCTAAATAAATCAATAATAAACATGGCTGTCATTTTGGAGAAGGAAAAACAAGCTGTAAAGGATGGGTCACATTTCAGCCTGCCTCTTGAAAGTTTCTGCCAAATATAAATGCCCTTCTGGGGGCTAAATAGAGCCCTTTAAAATGGCCAGCTTTTTAGCTTGGAATGTGTTACATAAATATAAGGGGAAATGGGGTGTGGGGATGTCTCTTTTCACTTACTGGGAATATGACATACTGAAACAGAAATTAAAGAAAGTGGCAAGGTAAGAGGCTAGTGTGACGTTGCAGTGAAAGCAGGACCTGAGAGATCTGGGTTCAAATCCTCACCTGTCTCACCGGAGAAGAGGCGTTGTGGGGATAAAATGGGGGGGGGGATACACGTATTCCAATATGAGTTTCTTGGAGGAAAGTCAAATCATTGGTCAATCTGTCACTGGGCTACAAGGGCTGAGGCTCAAACGTGCGATATAAATGCAATTGTTGTAGCAGTAGTCATTATAATTTACTGGCCTTATACAGTGGTATAATTTCATCAGCCTCCGTAAGATTCCAAACAAATCACTACATTCACAAACTAGCAAAAGTGAGCCACAACAAAACTTCCATTAAAATTAATGAATCAACGAGTGATTAAATTAATCACAATGATTTCCCATTCTGTCACTGAAAATTGAGGTGTAGTCATAACTACTAAGCTTTGCTAGATTGTGCCCTAAATAGTTTGTAAATAACCCTGAACAGATACAGCATTGTATCAGGTATCTGAGAGCACTGTATTGTGAACATATGACTACTTCTGAGCTCATGTCCACACTGATGATGTTTTGTCACAGAGCATCTGCAAAACTTGGGATATAATACTTTGCAAAGTTGAATGCATGCAATAAAAATAACTGCAAGATTTTAACCATGTCAGGGAAACAGAGACTAAACATCCTTCTGCTGTCATAAGTTATTTTTATGCACAAGTGTTCACATATTCAGTGGATACAATAAAGAATGAGAAACTGTAACATGCCGAACAACAACACCAACACCGCAATAGTAAAAAAAAGCACAAAATAGGGAGTTTTCTGTCCTGATTTACGTTACCTAAATTTTATTCTATGGGGTGGGGGAAGAAACAAAGATGACCAAAAATAACTTCCAAATAAGTTGTTTTATTTTCTATTTTACAACCATGGCCTGATCTCTAACATTAGATTTTATTGGCCTGCTAATGACAACTCTTAGATTTTTTTTTTTTATTATGATGTCTTATAGCTTTATATGGGAGAAGCAAGCAGCTTGAGATGACCACATTTGAACTGGTAATCTGATTGATTGCTTTGCGTTACAAAGATGCCTGGGATACACAAACCCCAGGAGATAAAGCATTTGTGGCATTCGGGAACAAGACGTTCTTAGTATAAATTATTTGTGCCACCATAAAACTCTTTATTTCAACCAGTGTATATGAGGACTATCATCTAACTCGAGTAATAACTTCTTTCTCAAGGTTTGGCCTGTTACAAGGCTAATGACACAACCAGGGCCAAAAAATTCAGCATCCAAAGCTTGATTTGCAATGTCCTGCAATTAATAGCAGCAGACATCCTTCAAATCACAGTGCCAACACAAGAAATTGTTTAGAAAGAAGTGTTTGGTTACAGATGCAGCTAACAATAAACTAAACTTGTTGACTGAGCTGACATGTTCTATTTCAGGAGGGTAATCTGTGCCCTGCCAGCATGAGATTTTGAGAACATGTTTTAATGTACTACAGGCAGCCATAATTAGCAGATGCTTGTCATTAGTTCTGTATTATTTTCACTGATGATACTTACTTGGCTGTAGGAAGCCAAAGGGTGTGGCTGTACAGGACACATATCACCGAGCTGATCCCTTGATGTTCCCTTCACCTGTCTGTACGGGGGAGAGGAACTCTAGCAAGGCAGGCTCTACTCTTCCCATGTGCAAGAGTGAAATGGCAGTGACATCATCATCATACAATTTCTTTTTGCAAATCCTAGAGATGACCATAATAATAATAATTTATTATTTATACCCCGCCCATCTGGCTGAGTTGCCCCAGCCACTCTGGGCGGCTTCCAATCAAGTGTTAAAAACAATACAGCATTAAATATTAAAAACTTCCCTAAACAGGGCTGCCTTCAGATGTCTTTTAAAGAGGAGATAGCTTATTTCCTTAACTTCTGAAGGGAGGGCGTTCCACAGGGCAGGTGCCACTACCAAGAAGGCCCTCTGTCTGGTTCCCTGTAACCTCACTTCTCGCAATGAGGGAATCGCCAGAAGGCCCTCGGTGCTGGATCTCAGTGTCTGGGCTGAACGATGGGGGTGGAGACGCTCCTTCAGGTATACAGGACCATCTATTATTTTGACAGGCATTTGTGGAGATTATTGGCAGCACTTTCCTCCCTTCCACACATGCCAGATACAGTCCAAGGATCTCTTAGAAGTCATAGGACTTTTAAAATTGGGGCTGCATTTTTATTTGTGAGAAAGTTAGAGTACTTTACCTGGCCCTCAAATAAATACCTGGATTTTTTTTTCTTTTTACAGGAAGAAGAAGAGGAGGAGTTTGGATTTGATATCCTGCTTTATCACTATCCTAAGGAGTCTCAAAGCAGCTAACAATCTCCTTTTCCCTTCCTCCCCCACAACAAACACTCTGTGAAATGAGTGGGGCTGAGAGACTTCAAAGAAGTGTGACTAGCCCAAGATCACCCAGCAGCTGCATATGGAGGAGTGGAGACGCAAACCCAGTTCACCAGATTACGAGTCTACCGCTCTTAACCACTACACCACACTGGCTTTAGGAAACTAGGTTAAAGTGTTGATATGCCAGAAAAAAGTTGCACGCCTGTTCTGTGATACCCTAAAGAGGACAAAATGTAAGCCTGTCAATCAAAAAACGGTATATAACTTTTCCTTAAAACACAAGAGGAGAAATGTTGCATGTAATCACACATAACAAAGCACTTTAAGTATCTTCCACTTTTTAGCCTATGTTATCAACGTATACATCTGGGAACAAACTATGCAAGATGTTTTTATCAACATGGGGGGGAAGTACAGGAGAGAGAAATCACACATGTGGCAACATGGGTACAGTGTTCTTAACATCAGTCTACAGTGGTACCTCAGGTCAAGTACTTAATTCGTTCTGGAGGACTGTTCTTAACCTGAAGCACCACTTTAGCTAATGGGGCCTCCTGCTGCTGCTGCTGCGTCGCCGGAGCACGATTTCTGTTCTCATCCTGAAGCAAAGTTCTTAACCCAAGGTACTATTTCTGGGTTAGCGGAGTCTGTAACCTGAAGCGTATGTAACCTGAGGTACCATTGTATTCTCTATTGCCTTCCACTGGTTTACGGCTTCTGACTTCAGTTTTATTAGCCCTGGTTCTGTTCCTGCAACAAAAGCCTTACTAAAATGAGCAAGCGAAGCATAGAAGGTAGGAAAAAGCTCACCTACGAAAATCCTGTGTCTGCCTACGCCATAGTAGAACAGCCAGTTGAAAAGAGCAGTGATTCTGTTTGCACAGCGTCCTCTAGAAAGGTATCTGATTTGGGCAGATAACAGATACAAATAATGGGCATAATACTTTCTAATGGGATTGGAACTCCTTTTAAAATGGGGAGCTTTTCGTTTACTCGGAAGCACGTTACTTCTTTGTACACCTCCTCGTCAAGCCAAAAAACTCTTTCAGCACAAATAGGTGTTGCCAAGCAATGCCTGTTGCTTAGCTCCCTGCACACACACAGAGAAGTTATAGATTCACAACGAGGGAGGGCCTGGAGGCACAGGAAACTGGGGAAAGTGTGACAATAAGGACAATAAGGCGGAGGCCCTGACCCTTAGTTAACCTCTCCCACAAATTGATGTATGGAAGAGAAAGCTGGACCATAAAGAAGGCTGATCGCCAAAGAATTGATGCTTTTGAATTATGGTGCTGGAGGAGACTCTTGAGAGTCCCATGGACTGCAAGAAGATCAAACCTATCCATTCTTAAGGAAATCAGCCCTGAGTGCTCACTGGAAGGACAGATCCTGAAGCTGAGGCTGGACTCTGGCCACCTCATGAGAAGAGAAGACTCCCTGGAAAAGACCCTGATGTTGGGAAAGATGGAGGGCACAAGGAGAAGGGGACGACAGAGGATGAGATGGTTGGACAGTGTTCTCGAAGCTACCAGCATGAGTTTGACCAAACTGCGGGAGGCAGTGGAAGACAGGAGTGCCTGGCATGCTCTGGTCCATGGGGTCACGAAGAGCCAGACACGTCTAAATGACTAAACAATAACAACAACCTGAAAGAGGAATGGAAATACCAAACTGGATTTCAGTTGCTGTCCATCACCAGCTCCGATTGCGATCCTCAAGATGTGAGGCAAATATTGTGTACATAGAAAACTGTGCAACATTAAAAAAACAGAAAAGCAGAGCAACATACAAAGCTTTTTTTTTTCAAATCTGTAATATAACCACAAAGTTTATGCCGTAACATATTTTTTTAGTCTTTAAAGGTGCTCCAAGACTGTCTTCTCACAAACAAAGCAACCCCCCCCCCATTACTTTCCTACCAGAGCACCCTCAAGTGAGGCTTTTGCACCCTTAAAAGTTGTGCAGGAAAAGGGAATTTCAGGTGCCAATTATTAAAGGTGTAGAGAGGAGCCCAGCCATCTTTACAACTTAGCCATCCTACTTCTGAGCGGGGGAGGAAAATCCGTTGCACCTTCCAGAAGACTGTGCAACAAAACAAAACAAAGACAGGAATTCAACTGGTGTAGCATTTTTCATCAAATCATCATTTCCCTGTGTTATTATTTTTTTGCCTCTCACGAGAGGTTTAAAAATGCAAGCGAACCGCCCCATCATTCCAACTCTGCCAGTCCAAAAACACAAAAAACAAAAAAGAAATGAGGTATTTAAACTTTAAATATTTCTTTTGCTGTTTTTGGGATACTCATCTCAAACATTTAAAACCCTGGAAGGAAAGGAAGCCTCTAGTGACCCTGCCCTGCTTTATTTCATATTATTATCTTAATATATGTGTATTTTTTCAAACCAGCAACATCAGCTCATATTAGTTTCCACACCCTTGCTGTCCCTCCAAAAAAATCACTCCAACTCTGCCAGACCAACACAAACAAAAAAAGCTACAAAAATAAGTAAAGAGATATTTAAGCTGGTTTCTTTTGCAGTTTCCCAGACACTCATCCCAAACATTTAAAACTCTGCAAGGAAAGGAAGCTTCTAGGGACCCTACCCAGCTTTTTGTTTTGTTTTATTATTCTAATCTAATATATGCACATTTTTTTAAAACAAGCAACATCAGCTGGTACTAATTCGGCAACTCCCCGCTGCCTCCCCCGCCTTCCTCCTTTTCTACGGCGGCCGCTTTGAGGCAAAAAACCTACCGTAGCGAAGGCGAGGGGTTGCGACAAGATGGCGGCGCCCTTCGAAGTGTGCCATGTCGCCTGCTGCGCCAACCGAGCCGGTCCCGGAGTGGTTTCCTGGGGAAGAGGCGGCCTGGTGGCTTTCGGCTCGTGCCGCTCGGTCGTCCTCTACGACCCGCAGGTGAGGCGGCGGGCTTTCCCCTCGCTCTTGCTCGGCTAGGGTGGTGCTTTTCGAACGCGGGAGGCCCGGCTGCCGTTGGACTACAACTCCCATCATGCTTAGCTTTTAAGGGCGGCGGTCAGGGATGGCGGGAGTTGTAGTCCGACAGCAGCTGAGGCAGCCCAAGTTTGAAACCCTGGAGGCGCAAAAAAATAAAAATAAAATAAAAATAAAGCATATATAATAAAGCTACTTTGAAAATCCATAAAAAGTAGCTGTGACAAACGGAATTGTTGTGGAAATAAATGCTGAGGGTGGGGCGGGAGGCAAATTTTGCCCTCAGGGCGCTGAGCCGAAAACGGGTGCTAAATAATAATAATGATGGTGATGATGATAAATCTATATTTATTCAAGCTGCCGAGAAGTTCCATAAAAAGCAACTGTACCAAAATGAATTATAATGAAAATAAGAACTATTTAAGGTGTGGGGACTCCAAATTTGGTCCTCCCTGAGGGCTCCATATCACCAAAATACTCGCCTCACCTGGATTCAGATTCAGGTGTGAGTCATCAACCCCACCCTGTAATAGAAAGGTGTAACTATTTAACAAATAATGGGTTTCCACTGGTGAATATGGCCTGTGGTTTTTGTGCTTTGCTAGTGTCAGTCAGCTGGGTAGTATTCTGACTACAGTTAGTGAATGGTTAAATTTTTCTAACATCTGAAATATTTTGCCCTTTTAATGCTGTTACTGAAAGAATTTTGCAATAGTCTCTTTGAGAGCATCTCTGGATAAATAACTTTTCCTTATCAGAATTCTGCTCAACCGCACCACAAGCTTTCATGACTTAAGACAATGTTGGTTGTGTATTTTTTTTCAGAGAAGAAAGGTAGTTGGCACACTGAATGGACACACTGGAAGAGTTAATTGTGTTCAGTGGATTCGCAGAAAAGATGGATGTAAGTATAATTGGAGTAAGAGGCCTATTTCTACTGTTTGTTTGTTTTTTTTTAAGTGCCATTGATATGCACCTGGATCGGTACTGATAATATATTTTTACCTCAAAACTTACAATCCGTTTTAGATGTATAGGATAGGGTTGTTGGAGTTGGTAACAGGTTTGAAATGCAATCAGTAGATACTATAATTCTAGAGTGGACAGTATTGCACTTAAACTGAGAGACCTCACAATGGCAAACTAAGGCTTAATGCTGTGCAAATCAGCCTTTAGAGACCTTTGGATTTGTGTATTCCTATTTGCCCTGGCATGCCACAGTTCTCTTACTCCCTTTCCAATTTGAGGCAACCAGTAGTTGGGTCATTTTGTCTGAAGTGACAAACTATGGTTTGTGCTTTCCATGAAAACCAAGTTCAGAATCCACAGTGGTTAAAACCATAGTTGGCAGGTTTGGGCTTAAGAAAGGAAGGCAGAGAATTGCTGTGTGCTAGAGAGATAAGTGGGGAGCATGGAAGCTCACGGGGCTTTCTTCACATAGCACCAACCCATGGTTTGGCATTGCGTCCGAACCAGCCCAGTGTGAACAGCAACAGAGACTTTGCGCACCTCACCTGTACTTTCCAAGACACAGAAGAGTTGGTTGTTAGAAAGTTGGTGAGGTGCATAATAAAAGGTAGAGGATGTCCATTTAATAGTGGTCAGGGGCTATGGTCAGGCTACATGAGAAGTCCCCCGGGACTTCTGGGCCAGCAATTGCCTCTCTTTTCCACACACACACTATATATACCGTATTTTTTGCTCTATAAGACGCACCAGACCACAAGACGCACCTGGTTTTTGGAGGAGGAAAACAAGAAAAAAAATATTCTGAATCTCAGAAGCCAGAACAGCAAGAGGGATCACTGCGCTGTGAAAGCAACAATCCCTCTTGCTGTTCTGGCTTCTGGGATAGCTGCACAGCCTGCATTTGCTCCATAAGACACACACACATTTCCTCTTACTTTTTAGGAGGGAAAAAGTGCGTCTTATAGAACAAAAAATACGCTGTGTATATATGTGTATGTGTGTATTTACACACACACACACAACTTTAACTTGGCTATCAAATGTTTTATATTATTGTTGTAATTAATATGTTTGGGGATGCAGTTAATTTATTTGTGCAATAATACATGGCAATGGGAAGCATGAAGGGGATAAAAAGAAAAGCTGTTGTGCCCTTGGTTACACAAGTCAGGGTGCAAAGAGCATCAGCATGCTTGGCCCACCAGGCTTGGACCCACCAGGTGGGATATTTGACTCTTCCTGCTCTTCCTTTGAACAATGGACTCCTGTGCCTTATGAACCACAGTTTTTGAAACTCCATTTCAAACGTGACTTGTTTTATGTCATGGACGATGTGTGAGAAGTGCAAGTCCAATACTTTATTAGAAACGAAGAAATAGTTACATATTTCTTTGAATCCAGGCCATAGATCTGCATTTTCTGCACTGCTAGGTAGCCAGAAGAATTCCCTGGGTTATGACTGTTGCTGTTGCAGTGCCCTCTGGTGGGCATGTTCTACATTTGAAATTTATTCCTCCCTGTACTTTTTCAAGATACAGTATACAGTACAGGGCAAGGAGTCCAGCTGTCTGCTAGCATGGCCAGTGGTGTTTTATGTTATGTTATTTTTAATATCTTAAGACCATGTAGTCCTAGGTGACCAAACAAAGTGAGTACTTTTGGTTTGTTTGGGGGATTGTTTCTTGAGCATAGAGATATCCCAAGAGAATTTGAAACATGTTCAGGACACAATTCTGTATTTCAAGTTAAAACATCAGCTTAACCTGTGCATCCAGTTTTCAAGTTGAGGAGGAAAGGCACAAAGTATAATGTATAATGTATAATGGTGTCTAAAGTGAGGCCTCTTTACCATTTTACAGTTGTACATATTGCCATTTGCAAAACAAAAATGCAGCTTAAAAGAGTGCTAAAGAGTAGAGCTAAACACTCCTGAAATGAAAGAGGTTATTTAAAGATTATAGTCTTAAAAACATGAGGATTACTGTGAAAATGAAAAGTTATGTATAATGTAAATGTGTAGGGAATTGAGAATTTACAATTACATGAGATCTGGCGCTTGATGATAACCACAAATTCAGGTGAATTCCTAGTAAAGTAAAGGAGAGTCTGTGGAGTTGCAAGTGTCTCTACTTTCTCCTCTGTTGGAAAGATGGGACATAGGAAGAAATTGAAACTATTATTACAGACGTCAGAGTGTGTGTGCATGTGTGCTTTTTTAAAAAGTAATCTATTTGCAGATTTTGACCTTTGGGAAGGATTGCCACTGAAACAAACCAAAAGTCATATTGAATCAGAATTATTCAACTTTTCCATTGTTCAACCTTTCTCTTCCTCTCCCCTCCTCCCCCTTCACAGCTTACGAAACAGAATTAATTTCTGGAGGGTCTGACAAACTACTTATTCTTTGGGAAACACAAAATGAGAAGGTATGTAGAGCGATTGTGATATGAGAGAATAAAACAATTGCAAGCATGATTTCCCCCCTTAAAAAATGAAAACTAGAACGACTTCTGAATCTTTCCATTCTTTCCACTGTAACTATTGTACTAAGCAATTCTATACTGCAACAAATTCATTGCTAGTAATCTGGATTCAAAATTTAAGAGCATCACAATGAAAGCAAAAGAGATCTGTTCCAGGATCTGCCATTGTACGTGTTGTGTAGTACTTGGTGTAAAGGGGAGAAATCTATACTAAGACTTCAATACTATATGCACTTCCTAAGCAGTAAGTGCCACTGAGGACAGTGGGACTTGCTTCCAAGGAAACTTGCTTTGGATTGCACTGTAAACAAAACAGAATTCTGTGGCCTGTTTACATTCTACACAATTGAACAAATGTGCTTGTATTATGTAACATTTTCCATGTATGCTGTCTTTTGGAAGACTGGAAGGTATATCAATTCTGGAAGCCCATCCCACTGAAAATCGGATTTAGTTATCTCTCTGGATTCTTAGGTTTTGTCATCCATTGTTTACAGCACACACTTAAATGCTTATATTTGCTGAATTATGGCCTTCAAACATATGTTTACTAAAATGAAACCAGAGATTCCAAGGAAGCTGAATTTTGCAGTCAATGGCATATTTTGTGCTTAACAAGGAAACTCAGAAATACACTGCCCTAGCAGAGAAGAAATTGTGGTTATTTAGGCGTGATACATGCCTAGTACTCGGCCTTAATGCCACAGCTCTGTTTAACTCAGGGGCCTGCCAATTAAACCATAGTTTAAAATAAATTATGGCTTGACATAAACAAGCCACACATGCTGCGTAAAAAGTTTCTGCAGTGCTTCTTCTCTGCTTCTGCCACACTACAGGCAAAACAAGCTGGAGTCTGGCTTGCCCTCTTGTCCAAACAAAGGCTTTAAGGCTGATAGGGCTACTAGGGAGGATTACAGAGGAGGATTTGCTGGGCTCACTCATCTCTGTACTGAGGAAAAACACCAGTGAGCATCTTCGAGCAAAAGGGCTGCTGTAGCAGTGCTCTTTAAATAGTGATTTCTGGGTTGGAAGTCAGGCAGTGAGCTGCAGCTGGTGTTTCTTTCCTCATCCTCTGCCCACTTCTGCCAAGCCTGAGGTCTCACATCATCTTGTAAGAAAAGATTTGCTCCCGTCCTGTTTACTGTATCATATTTAATTACACACACTTCACAAATTCACCAATCTGATTTGCCCTGTCTTTTCAAGTTTTGCACCTGCCACAGACTGGACAATTAGTGCCACCCAGAAATACTTAAGGCTGAGAATTTATATCAGATGTTGCTGGACTATAACTCCCATCAGCCCTAGTAAGTATGGCCAGTGGCCAGGGATGATGGGAGCTGTAGTTCAACAACATATGGAGATCCAAAGGTTCCCCACTCCTGATTTCTATCATGACATACCAGTTCTACGTTTCGGTCCAACACAAATTTGTTTGGAATACCTGTGATGTTCTTTTTCTTTATGATGAGATAATTCCTTCTTTTCTCCTGAACCTAGTACCTGATATGGCAAAGAAGACATACAGTATTACAATGTTACTTCATTGTGAATGAGATTTCCTTTGTCACTGTAATTTACTTATATAAAGAAAGAAAAAAGAATAGCTTTTTATGACAACATAGCATAAGAAACCAGTGATCAGAGGGCTTGAGAGAGGTTCTATCCAGCCATATATCACTATGGATCACCTTTCTGATGCAAGTGCACATCTCAGTGACGTTCAGTCTTGGTTCTCTGTAACAGTGAGGGGTGAGGAATAATCAAGGCTGTATCCACATGAGTCTTATTTATTTGTAGTAGACAACTTTTGATCCACCTGGCAAGGTAAATTCCTTTGCTGAAATACAGGAATTCTTTGTGAGCAAACAAATTGCTGGGATGCTTCCTTGGAAATCTGAAGGCAGTGTGGTTGAATCTCTTCCACAACCATGAATGTTCTTGTGACTGTATCTTGAATATGAAATGGCACCCCGAAGTCTCACTATCTTGAGCTGATATACAGACTGAAGAAGGCAATGTGCTGGCAGTGGACGTACATGCCTCTTTAATGAGGTACTACCTTGCCTGGAAAAGCACCTAGAAGTAGATCCCTAATCAGAAATACCATTAGGATGGGGTATAAGCTGTGCCTGCTGTTTTGAGGATATATTCCAGGAAAAACGGCTGGTATGTCCACAATCCCAATGATTGCCAAGCACTTCATGTACTTAACTGTAAAAGTGTTATTAGCTGGTGAAACAGAAGGCTAAGTGAACTGGTATAGTCAAGTGCTTATAGTTTTTTAAAGTGAGATTAGACTCTCTTATAAAAAGAAATGCTTAAACTAAATGGAACCTGGAAGACTCCACAGAAAACAAATTGGATTTGCCCTGTGCTATACAGGAGGTGAAATTAAATGACCCTTCTGATAGCATTTGGAATAAAATTATTTTAATCAGTATTACCCTTCAGTTGTTTTCTATTCTGCCTGAATGCTTTTCCGTTGTGTTCAATTTAGTTTAAACCTTAATTATTACTATTTTTGTCATAGACCAAGCCATTTAAAGTAGCTTTAGAAAATGGATGGAAAAACCCAGTGATGTTGCTTTTTGTGAACTTAACAGAGTTCTAATTTTTATTAGAACACAGAACAGCGTAGATTACAAATAGAATGTTGTATAAAGTGCATATTTTCTAATGCCCTGGACAAAAACGAGAGCAATGTAATTTGCTTACCAGTGTCCTCAACTAAAGCTTTTGTATTTCACTTCTGTTATAGTTTTTAGCACTTCCGTAGTTGGACAGTTCTGAAAACTGCACACTTTGCATGGCAGCTTGATTTGGACTTCAAGGTTCTTGTCCTTTGTGTAATCTTATAATGTTCTGTTTAGCTTGTGAACTGCACTCGTCTTGAAGGCCACTCTGAAGCAGTTTGCTCTTTGGATGCTGTATACATGAGGAATGAATCTACAGGAGAGTTAAATATACTTTTAGCTTCTGCAGCTTCTGACTCTACTGTGCGAATCTGGTCCAAACAAGGAACAGAAGGTAACTTTCTCTATTGTGCTTTGTAAAGAGATTCTTTCAAGAAGTCACATTCATGTAGCAAAGTTTAGTGATATGTATCCATATCTTTAGGAGAATCTGGATTTCTTCCAGTTGGAATACACTGGTTTCGAATAGCCACCAGTTGTCTAGCTAGCAAAAATACATTTTTTTAAATAGTTTTTGGTGTGTCTGTTTTCTTTTTGTAAAGTTAGCTGGGAATATAACTGAAGAGTGATATAAAAACGCTTAAAATAGCAGAAAAGTGGCAGTCCAGTGCATAGTCAAAGTTAGGAAAGTATTCAGGATATGTTAGAACAGAAGTTCTCAATTATAATTAGGCGTGCTGAACAAACACAAATCATAGCCATACTTTCATCAACTTGGAGGACAAATTAATGTTGTGCAAATTCTGGGGGGGATAGGTCTGTTAATGATTATTAGCCATGATAGCTAATAGAAACGATATACAGTGGTACCTCGGGTTAAGTACTTAATTTGTTCTGTACGTCCGTTCTTAACCTGAAACTGTTCTTAACCTGAAGCACCATTTTAGCTAATGGGGCCCCTTGCTGCCGCCGCGCCGCTGGAGCCCGATTTCTGTTCTTATCCTGAAGCAAAGTTCTTAACCTGAAGCACTATTTCTGGCTTAGTGGAGTGTGTAACCTGAAGCATATGTAACCTGAAGCGTATGTAACCTGAGGTACCACTGTACCTTTAAGTGCTAGAGATTGAGGATAAGCCATAGGGGATGGCAATTACTTTTCTGCTGTACCTGTGAGCTTCCAAGGCATCTGGGTAGCTGATACTGAAATGGAATTCTGGACCCATAGCCTGAACAAAAAAAACAACCCCAGATCCCTCCTGGAGCCCTATTTGTGTGTGTGTACCTCCATACATGAATGCCCCACTTCAGGCAGGTCAAGTTAGGAGTCATGGCTGGTATGTGCCTCAGCATCTAGGAGAGGGGCTAGCTTGTATATTCTAGAGAGCCTCTTCAAGCATTCAGGACACTCAGTATTGAACACCTGAATAAGGTCAGACCTTAAGTACTTTCAATATCTGATGTTATCGACATTCATCTGCCCTGGGTGACAATGGAAGAGTGTGCCTTTGGGGGTGAAGTCAAACGATTGGAAAGTTACAGTGCCTGCTGTCGCTGTAAAGGCAGATATGGGAGAGACATGTTTTGTTGCAGCTGGGGCAGATGAAGGTGTCCGGTTGTGCTGCTGCAGATGCACCATGGCATTTCTTCCCTCTGTGCTCCTCCCAGCAGTCATTCCTCCTCTAGTCACTGCTGTGGGTCCATGACCTGACTGTCAGTCTCCAGGCACTGTAGTCATCTGCAAGGGATTCCCACAAACTATACATCTTGACAAAGTAAGGGCAAAGGCGATAGCTACGTTGTGTTATGCTGAACCTTTATGTCACTTGCCTTGCTACTTGCCACAATGCACTAGCCCTTAAAATTGTTTCCTATAATAAGGGAAGTAGATGAATTTTGTCCCACTGAGATGAGGAACCACCTCTCAATGTGCCAAGGTCAGTGTGAATTCTTTTGTTCTGATCTACTGTAATCTCTCCTTATCAGTTTTTCTATACCTGAGTCAGTTTCTCTGTTGCATTTCTTTATGATGCATAATCCTTTAGGTTAATCTTGGGTGAGTTTTAATTCTTTGTAGCTGTAATTAGCATCTTATCTCTTTGGTTCTACATTGGCTGTCTGTCATGTTGACTGCTGGTGTGCAAAACTATTCTTTCTCTCTCTCCCTCTCAGTTAAATGTCTTCAGACGCTGCTGTTTGGAAATGGATTTGTTATGGGTGTTTCTTTGTCCTTCTTGCCAGACAGCAACGGTAAGTGTGTCTGTGAAACTGTTTAATCATTTAAAGGGATGCTTAACTGGTGTCTTAAGCATTTTAGTCGATGTAGTTGATGGATGGCAGCAAATTTTGAAGACTGACTCAAACATTTTGTTTTAAAGTATATTTCAAAAGTGCAGTACTGGGCTCCTAATATCTGCTCCTGTGAGTTCCCATTTTCACACCCACCCACACCAGTGTGACTTGACACTAATTTGACTTCAGTACTGCTTTCTTTGCCATGTTGCTCAATATGTTTAGAGGATATTTTCTTTCTTTCTTGTGTGCACCACATTTATTGGTAAATATATCAAAGGAGATAGTGAATGTTACTTTTCCACTTTCAGCTTTCTATTCAGTGTTTTGAGAATAAATGCAAGCAAAAATTGCATAGTCGGTCATCTGAGCTATGATTCTATCCCTAAACGCTGAATATTCTCCCTCCGTTTGTTTTCACCTTCCTCCCTTCTCTCTGTTGTCTCCCATGTGTTGAATGTTAGGTTGCAAGTGCCTTGGGACAGGCCCCTGCCTTTTTGGTTATTACTCTGTTAAAGCACCATGCACATTAATGGTGTTATGGTAACAAAACAATTTATTGTTTGGTGTGTCTTTAAATGATGGCCTCTCAGTGATGCAGGAGTTTTAGGTTTGTTCACACCCCTCCCTTACCTCGTCACTGCTGAGTGGAAGGATGGAACAGAGAGGAGGGACATCTGCCCCAGATGTTGTGTGTTTTATTGGAAAATGGTACCTCCTTTATGGTTGCAACCAAATATCCCTATGTTTGCTGCAAATGGATTGTGGTGCAGGGTCTGGGGGAGAGCCCATTCAAATAAATTCAGCTCAGCTGGATGCTTGTGATTGTATCCACCATGCCTGATGCCAAAATCAATACTGACTTTTGGGATTATCAGACTTGTCAGAATGATGCGTTTTAAAGTTCCCTTTGACCCATGTCTTTAGTAGCAAATGTCTGCTTCTAAGTCCTATTGTATTTTGAAGTCAATATCTATACATTATCCTTTTTGAGAAAATACCTATGAAATTAACTCTTTGCAGATGAGCAGGTGATTGCTGAAGTGGAAGTGAATATGTTGGGAAGTTATTGGTGTTGTGTCAGGATCAATTAGGAGTTGCCATTCACCTGTTGTATTAAAGTACCTTTTAGTACTGGGATTATGTGGGTTGCCTGCATATAAAACAGTGATTCTGTTCATAGGAGTTGGATTTCCAAAACACTGGAATGATGCATAGACAATCCTGATATATTATCTTCATCCCAGGCTCAGCATGTGTTTCATGGTGCTGTTTATGGAGATCCAGAAAGCCACCCTCTGCCCTAGGGTAAATAGATACATTAGTGCAGGAGCATAATATAGGAAGGCAGAAAATTTTGTAATTTGACTTTTAGCAGTGTGGAGAGCAGCTTAATTCCTTATTTTTGAAATTTGTGAAATTATAACTACTGCAGCACTGGATATTCTACAGATTATGAGTTTTTTATAGTCCTGGAACTGTGTAACACACCCTTAGAAGTAAGACCCAGAGCATTCAAGGTGTGCTGGCTTCCTGGTACTTTGGCATAGGATTGCAGCCTTAGGCTCCTTCTCTCCCTCCTTCCCTCTCTTTCTCGCTCTCTTCTTCCTTTAGTAAATGTGGTGTACTCCCTTGTGTCCATTTTATTTTTCTGTTTAAAATAATAATAATGAAACAGCAGGTTTCGACTGACTGCTTTGCCATTTCAGTACCGGTACTGGCTTGCGGTGGGGATGACTGCAAAATTCATTTATATGTGCAGCAGGATGGACAGGTAACTATTGCTTCTGTCTCCTATCCCATGAATAGTATGTCATTTTTTGGGTGTTTTGTTGTGACTGTGATTTTGTGGGGAGAAAATGAAGGTAGGAAAAATGAAGTTGAATACATAGGAGAAGTGTTTACAAATATTGCTGTGCTGTGCCTTTATATTGAATTTTCAAAATGTCTTTTGATTTGTTTATATCCCATTATATCCCATTCTATTAGGAGGATTTTGAGCTTAGACAAATAATGTGTTTTGGGTTTAGTTGTGTTAATTGACATCAATGCTAGCATTCATCATAGACAGGTTGTGTGTGTGGAATTGTTCAGCATGCCTGCCAACTCATGGTGACCGATGTGCTTATTTATTCCAATTAGTTATATACCACCCTTCATTGAATTTGGCTTCAGTGTGGTTTACAGAATTAAAAATATCAAAATGCCTTCAAAAATACTTTTAAATGTTAAACAGTGCAACCCTATACACATTTACTCAGAAGTAAGTTCCAATGACTTAAATAAAGTTTAAAGGTAAAGGTACCCCTGACTGTTGGGTCCAGTCGCAGACGACTCTGGGGTTGCAGCGCTCATCTCGCTCAATAGGCCGAGGGAGCTGGTGTTTGTCCGCAGGCAGCTTCCGGGTCATGTGGCCAGCATGACTAAGTCGCGTCTGGCGAAACCAGAGCAGCGCACAGAAACACCATATACCTTCCCGCCGGAGCGGTACCTATTTATCTACTTGCACTTTGCCGTGCTTTCAAACTGCTAGGTGGGCAGGAGCTGGGACCCCGTCAGGAGCTCACCCCATTGCGGGGATTCGAACTGCCGACCTTCTGATCGGCAAGCCCTAGGCTCAGTGGTTTAGACCACAGCGCCACCCGCGTCCCTTCTCAAAGTTTACTTCCAGGTAAATGAGTATAAGATAGCAAGCTTTAAAAGCCTGCAGGTTTGCCTGGCACTTGAAAGAACGCAACCTTGCTGGGGAAAGGTATCCTACAAGTTCAAAATGGTCCTCTTTGTGATTGTCTCCTGCTTCATCTTAAATGAAGAGGGAACAGAGAGAAAACCCTCAGCTAACAATCTGAGAAGGTACTTCAGGTCCCCAAATCACTTTGAATCAAATTTGGATTGGAGAGGCTGCCATTGGAGCTATCTCAAATAAGCTCTGCCTGTTAGAATCTGGGCCGCTACATTCTGTACCAGCTGAAGCTTCTGAATAATCTTCAAATTAAGCCCGATGTATAATGCATTACAGTAATCCATTCGAGAGAGGTTACCAGGGCATGGCTGACTCTGACCTTGCCCGTGAACCAGCTGAGGCTGCCAAAAGGCACCCTGTGCTGTTTGAGCTCATAACAACAAAGCTGAATCCAGGAGAACCCTCAGGCTGTAACGCGGAGCATCAAAATACAGATATTTGTGCTACATAAGGATACTGGTTTGTTTCAGTTTCAGAAGACTTTGCTGCTCCATGGCCATGAAGACTGGATAAGAGGGGTTGAATGGGCAGTTTGCGGTAGGTAGAGCATGCAGCAAGGCATTTTTAATAATCTAATGTGCCATATAGAGCAAGATTACTAGGAAAAGCCAAGCATCTGAGATGGTTTTAATCCCTCTTTCATATATGCAAACATAGTATTTGAGACCCAGCGGGACAGCGTGCAGAAACAAGTAGGATGGCAGAACTTGATAACAAGAGTGCTGTAATTTTTAACACTATAGTCAGATGCTTATTTTTATAATTCCGCTGGCATGAATTTTCTTCTCCACATTTTGAAGGCGACGTTGCTAATAGGGAAAGATAATTTCAGAGGATTCGACTATATAATGTAATAGGCAAGTGTTCCATTTTGGATAATGAAGTAAAGGAATTGTCCTTTCAGTCTGGAGTAGCCTGCTTCCTAGAGTTCAGCCTTTGTTGAAACAAAGAGGGACAATTGTGTTTTCCAATGCAGGTGCTTGGCCTAGAAGAATCAAGGCCTCAACACTTGCATCTTATAAATGAGGTTCTAGGGTAGGGTTCAGCAAACTACGGCCCTTGGGCCAGATACGGCCTAAGGGGGTCGTTAAACCGCCTGCTCGGTCAGTCCCTATGAGGAGCTAAACTGGCATGCTGCGCTGGTTGCGCCGCATGGGCACTGACTTCCGGGACGCAGCCACGGCTTCCTATTGGCTGCAGGAAATTCCTGCAGCCAATAGGAAGCCGCAGATGCCTCCCCGCCCCCCTGCCATGGCTCCGAAAGCCAGCGGGGAAAGGGCGGTGGGCGTGGGTGCACGCTCCCACACGCGGGCGATCCAGCCCGCCAGTGGACAAGTTTGCTGACCCCTGTTCTAGGGAAACTGGATTCTATGCCCACTTCTACACTCTCCAGTTTTTCTGTTCCCCTGTGGAATCTCAAGCCAATGTAAGTTTCAGTAGTGGCAGTGGTCCCTACTCGCAAATCAATAGTCAATAGTAACAAAAACTAATCCATTCAAAAGTATGTATTCTGACAAGGATTACGAACTCAAATAGAGATTATAAACTCTAACAGAGATTACAAACTCAAACTCATAAAAATATGTATAACACAATAATTCATTACAGAATTAGAGATAAGAGTTTATGAGTGGAGATAAATTCATGTTAGTCCATATTCATCGTGGAGGTCTTAATTTCAGTCATTGAGCAGAAATCAGAAGTCAATTATGGATTAGAAACCAGGACAGGGCCCTGATTTGATGTATTCACCTTCATCAGCTGGAAGTATCAAATATTACATGAAAATACTTTATAAAATAGTATTATATAGCATTTGGTTCCTTACCTAATTTTTAAAGGGTTGTGTAAGTTTGAAGACTTTCGGATAAATATATCCTGTTATTTTCTACATTTCTAAAGGATAACAACTAAAAATAATTAATATTAATAATAGTTATATGTGTTGAATCAAATTAAAAACTCCAAGGCAGCATATAATCATATGATTCCTCCACCCCTGTGGAATCTCAGCATATATGTAACCTTGCCCATAACTTACAGCTTTGCTCTGTGTAGCACATGTTAGAAATAGAGAATCTTAGAAGATACTAAATCCTGCCCCCCGCCCTGAGAAACCACGTAGCACTATCTTTCCACAAACAGGTGATTTTGCCAAACTAGATTCAAGTACGTATTCGAACCTACAGAGCTTTCCTTAGATTATGTGAGGCATTTCTTCAGTATTGTAGCTAATATGACAGTGTGGTATTTATCCCTCTCCACACTGAATGGTGCTGACACGCGCTACAGCAAAGTATTTATTTTGGTATTCGTTAGCAACTTGCTCATGGCAATACTGATTTCCCTGGGCAATGAACTTCCCATCTTTCAAATCTTCCTGATTTTCATTTATTTAATTTTGCAAAAGACGGAGATCTTTTCTTGGCAAGCTGTTCCCAGGATTGTCTGATAAGGATCTGGAAGATGCATGCAACTTCATTGCTTGTGGAAGCCCAAGATGAGGAAACCATAAGGCTGAAGGAGAACATTTTCACCGTGAAAAATGACAATGGTGAGTCTCTATGAATAGCTGTTGCTTTTTCTGAGGCAGTATGCAATTGTTGCCAGTAGGGTTAAATGAAAGTGTAGAACCTGAGGTTTGCCATTCTTTTTATTTTTATTTTATGTTTTATTTTGACAAAATAAGAATAAATAAGAATAAAAATGTGCACCCCACCCACAAGACCATTCCATTGTCAATATCCAATCTCCCAAAATTTCAACACCTCTTGCAATAGTTTGACCCCTTTCCATTTTAACAGTACAAATTCTACAAATACCTTCCATATCTCCTCAAAATCATTTCTCCTACATATTCCCCATCTTACCTTAATAGCACATGTTAATTTATCATTAATAGCTATATCCAACACCTCTTTATATTCATCTTGCTCCTTCCACTTCCTTTTAAAAATATATATATATTATTGGTTTTAAAAACTGTGTAACGTAAGTAATCAACATTAAACAAAAAGAAAAATAAACAATCATTCCATAGTTGGTGCTTGTTGTATGTAACAATTTTAGTTGGATTCAACATGACCTCTGGTCCCCCCATTGTGGTTCACAGATTACATTCTTTATCTACGCACTAAACTTTGTCTCCTCTAGGTTGTTTCAATTGCATTAGTTTTGTAAGATTCTCCTATTACACGCAGAAAGTCAATCTAGACTTGCCAACAGATTTATATTTTTGCAATGTTCTTTTAAATAAACTCTGTATACATCCACTTCCTAGCTATAATAAGTCGTGCAGATGTCAATAAATCTGTGAGCAAGTCCTTCATAGTCTGCGAACCTTCCACCCCCTCATAAATTGATAATAATGCTACCTCTGGACTTTTGGTCAGCTTTAACCCAGCGATTTCTGTTATCTCCTTAAACACCCTTTGCCAAATTTATTTCACATATTTACACCTCCACCACATGTGGACATAAGTCCTGGTTTGCCATTCTTGAGTTTCAAATTCTCCTTTCCTGAGAATAATTCACTGAACTCATGCTGTATGACTATACTAGCCAAAGGGCCATGAGAGATGTGGCGTTTCTGCGTGCTTTATTTCAGGTTACCTCATAAACTTCAGCCCACTCCTGTTACATCATCCGTTCCTATTCCTGGGCAGGGATTTAACCTTTCCTACTGCATAGCAAAGTCAGCAGTAGAGTACAGAAATTGCACAGAGAAATATATTGCATCAGCTCACCCTAGTGGGACATATTTGTGAATGGAAACAAGTTTGTTTGCACATATCTCCATTATCAATAGGAGGCTACATTTTGTGTATGTTTGAGAGGCGTACCTGCATTCAGAACCCAGGATTTGCAGATGTGATGCTGTACCACCCTATCTGACTTCCCAAACAAACTTCTGAAGGTGTTCAGGGACATGTGAAGTCGTACTTAGGCTTTCACATTTTGTTGTGGCATCTATTTGTTGTGCCAACTATCCACACTGTGGCTGGGTGCTTCTTGACAGTTTGTTAGCATAACTCCATAAAGGTAAAAGGACCCCTGACCATTAGGTCCAGTTGCAGACGACTCTGGGGTTGCGGTGCTCATCTTGCTTTATTGGCCAGCATGACTAAGCCGCTTCTGGTGAACCAGAGCAGTGCACGGAAATGCTGTTTACCTTCCCGCTGAAGCGGTACCTATTTATCTACTTGCACTTTTGATGTGCTTTCGAACTGCTAGGTTGGCAGGAGCAGGGACTGATCAACGGGAGCTCACCCCGTCGCGGGGATTCGAACCGCCAACCTTCTGATCGGCAAGCCCTAGGCTCTGTGGTTTAACCCACAGCACCACCTGTGTACCTATAGCATAACTCCATACTGTCCTTGCTTTTCTATGCAAAACTGTAGTTGTTTGCTATACTTCTAAACCATCCTTCCTCCCATGAGATCCCAGGGTGGTGTGCAAATAAAACACACACACAAACAAACACACACACAATGCACACAAAGTAACATTTTGTTTGAAACAGCTGAAACCATTGGAAAGCAGCTAAAAGAGACAAATAAGATAAGGTTTGAGATAAGTCTGCAGTATGCAAGACACACATCAATGACAGGAACGGAATGGTCCAGGTTTTGTTATTTGCATCTAACGGATTTCAGGGAATGTAGTGGAGTTACTTTGTGAATTTAACTTATGGGGATGTTAGCTAGTTTCATACACCAGTAATCTTGACTATGTCCTTGGTTCTTTTATAGATATAAGCTTTGAAGATTTTTATTGTCTTTTTTGCTCTGTGGTAGGTTCAGATGCATCTTTTGCTGTGACGCTGGACTCTGTGTTAGCTGGACATGAAAACTGGGTATATGCTGTTCACTGGCAGCCTTACTTTCCCAAAGGTAAGAAGTATGTGAGCCGCAAATTGGGGGACAGCTAGACATGGCGAAGAACACTGGATTGCTGTGGGTAATGGCTTCTCCCATACCTTATCTCTGTGTTGTGCATTTTCCCATCCCAGTGTGGCAGCTGGTGATGTGGAGTAGAGGCTGGGAATTGTAGGAAATGATATTGATTCTGCCTGTAGCTCATTAACTTTTTCCTATAGTCCTGATTCTGCGTGGGTATGGATTTTGGTTATTCTGCACTGTCTGTCCTTAGGGTTGCTCCAACCCTAACATTGCCAGTTGCTGAATCATTGCAATAATTACAGTGACCACCAGCCTTTTCAGACCAAGGAGCCACTAACACTGACAAGGGGGCTCCTTTTTCCTTTGCCTTTTAAAATATGCATCCAGATTTGTCTTTCTCTCTTTCCCTTTTCTTCTATTGAAAATAGCAACATTCAGTGACATTTAGAATCACAAATGCTGATTCTTTTGGAAAATCGCCATTGCTTTGCTAGTGAGCCTACCTTAAGGTTCATCTCAACCTATGATTTACCACTTAATGTGTCACGAGTTGCCAGTTAACGACCAATGATTCACCAAGTGCTGCATTTCCAAATAGTGACTACACTTGGCACTTCTGGGTGTAATGTTTTCTCTTGTGATTGGAACTGAATTTGTGCAATTTGAAATGTATGGACCCAGAACCATCTGCAAACATTCCGTTTTAAAGCAGGGGCGGTAGACAATTACTACGGCACCTAGTATCCAGTGTGCAAGACTTTTGTCTCTGCACCTGTAATGGTTATATGGGGTTGCTCGTGCGTAATTTGCCGCCACTCCTGGCTAGGTAGCCTGGTTAAACCTTTCCTGGCTGGACAGCCCTTCACCTCGTGGCTGTTCAGTCGCTAGCAGAATCCGTCAGTGGGCGTTTCTTGATCTTCTTCCAGCAAAGCAGTTCTTTGACGCCAAGTCTACGCCTACTTTCCCTGCGCGGAAGTCTTCTGCGCAGGGTGGGTGTGGGTAGCGGAGGACCTGTGCTCTCCCCGCTGGTCTCCAGCGAAGAGTCCTGGAGCCCTCTCTCCGATTCCCCCATCCGCCCCCCTTTATCCCTGGTGTTACGCTGATTTCCTTCCCCAGCTGCTGAGTCCCCTCTCTCCCTGCTTGGCCCCTCTCCGGCATCGCTTCTGGCTCCGATGTCAGTTCCCTGACAGCACTCTTCTTGGAATACTGTAAATTGCAACTACACATTTCTCTCCTCTTCAACCCAACACACTTTGTTCTGCAGCATGCCTTTGTAGAATTATCTTACCTTTGCTATCCCGAATACAATATGTGAGACGCAAAAGAGCATGCTAGCATCTTCCACAAAGGTAATTTTTCTCCTTGCACTGTAGATGGCAGGATGGAACAGCCAATGAGGTTGTTGTCTTCTTCAATGGACAAAAGTGTGATCCTCTGGGCTCCAGATGATGAATCTGGGGTGTGGTTGGAACAGGTAGGCATGTTTTATACATTTTCCTCTCTCACTTTCCCTGCCCACCCCCACCCCCCGCGGCTTTAGAAATTAAGTAAAGGGAATATGAGGTCATATCCAAGCCTAAAAAGAATTCAAGTGGAAAATATTGTAATTGTAGCAGGCTGTTCCTTCGGTGGAAGAGTAAACAAGCAACATTCTGCTGTATTTAGAACCACAAAAACTGCTTCTTAAAAGCAGTAAAGACTTCTGTGTGCATATGAGGGCAGGGAGGGGGCTGGGCTTGCAGCAAAGAGGCCACACACATTTGAAACCCGTCCAGCCTGTCTGCCTACACATGGATTTGAACTGAAACTTAAGTACTTGCCTTATGCTGGAAACTTGGTGTTTTTCTTTTTAATAAACCAGATGTTCCCAGCATCTAGTACCCTGCACCAGTACATGGAGGTTCACTTTAGCTGTTACAGATAATAAATACTGATTTTTATGAATTTGTCTAAAAAAAGAATTTAAGCCAGCTAAGCCAATAATCATCATTTCACCTTGGAATGTTTTATTTTTATTGCAGACTGCCTGTGAACTTGGCAAATAAACATATCAAACCATTTTAAAAATTAAGATATATTGGTGATAAATATGGGGGGGGGGGTTTGAATCTATTTTTCTGTGTTGTTTGTACATATAACAGGTGTGTGCTAGACCCTGAACTAATGGTTTCTTAATTTTGTAAGATCAATAGCACATTAATGCTGCTGTAACTGTGTTCTTTTAACTTCTCTTTTGGGTGTAATTCTAAACTGTAGATGAAGTTTTGTTATTTTGTTTAGGATTAAGTCTTTAGCCATCAATGAGCAGATTGACTGGTGGCTGGCTCATGTATTTTGTGTTCAATTTTTCAAAAAAGGTCCGAGTAGGAGAAGTGGGTGGAAATACTCTGGGGTTTTTTGACTGTCACTTCAGCCCAGATGGCTCAATGATTCTTGCTCATGCTTTCCACGGAGCGCTGCATCTTTGGAAACAGACTTCAGCAAACAAGGCAAGAGAATTTATTTATGTTGCTAGAGAGGAAAATGTTCACGGACTCTTGTTGTATAGGAAGCCATGGCTTTGTGCTCAAAAGATACACTAGATTGGATATCTATTCTGAACACCTCATTTAAGCTAAAGCATTGATCTTCTTAATTTTCTACCACAATTAGTAGCAAACAAGATTAAATCTGATGGGATCACTGGGGTGTGCCTTTTGGGCTCTGTGGGTAGTAAACATTGTGTGTGTGTGTGTGTGTGTGTGTGTGTGTGTGTGTGTACACACACACACGCGCGCGCACACACACACACACACACACACACACATATGAATGATATATTGCTTTGTGCTGAGTCAGTCCATCTGGCCCACTCTGGTCTACCCCACAACAGTTTCTTTCCAAGATCTGTGAGACAGACAAATCTTTCCCAGCCTTTTAACTGTAGATTACAGGACGGAACCTGAGACCTTCTGCTTGCGAAATGCGCATGCCATTTCCAGGCTAGCTCTTAGTAGGTATGAGGTGGGTGGGTAAAATGCTATTGAAAGAGAGGATCATGTTGCCTTCAATATATGTAGCATTTTCAAATGTATGAAAACTCGGCCAAAGATCCCCTTCACTGTAACCAGCAAGGTATGCCTATGACCATGACCTCATTTTATGTGGCTTGAATCCCATCAAAGTTCCTTGGTTCCTGTTTGTTTCCTCCTTATTTTTCCTGGCTTTTAAAAGCCCCCCGTTCCCCCCCTATGTAGCATCAGAACAATTGGAAAAGGCAATATTTTATTGGATAAAAATAAATTGATGAGGGCTGTGTGTGTGTGTGTGTATGTGCGCGTGCTATTATTCCCCACTCCTCGCCACTGTTTTTACAGCTCAGACTTCTGCTGTGTGTTTGTGAATAGCATGCTAAAGTTCAAAAGGAATGCCCTTTTCTTGCTTTCTTAGAACAGTAGCTATATTGGTCTATTGTAAATATAATAATCCTTTGTATACTCATTTTAGAGTCAGCCCATGTAACCTAGTGGTTTTTGCTTTTGAGTAGACCTAAAATTGGGAATTCTAATTTGAGATGGTCATTGTGAAAATTGAGGCAGGGCAGTTTTTCTTCTGCATTAGTTAGACATTTGGCTCTGTCCATTATTGGTCTCCAAGGAAATGTGGTTCCCAACCTTGTAATACTTTACTCTCATCCTTCATCGGACTATCAGCTGCCATTAGCAGATCTGCTGACACCCCCCGCCCCCGAGTGCTAATGCTTTTCTTTTTAGCTGTGTGCTTCATTTATAGTGAGATCTCTATATTTAACAGATAGCTCGTTCACACATTATATAATATTAGTGGTCTTGATTTAATAGAGAGAATGGGCTCCAGAAGTGGTTATTTCAGGGCATTTCGATGCCGTGCAAGATGTGATGTGGGATCCAGAAGGAGAATTCATCATCTCTGTTGGTTCTGACCAAACTACAAGAATCTTTGCTCCGTGGAAAAGGGAGAACAAAACAGAGGTATTTATTTATTTTATCTTTTCTACAAGCTTGCGAAATCATTTGTAAGTCAATAGGTCACAAAATGTGAAACTTGAACAATGGCTCGTCTCTAATTTCTCAAAAACCACTTGCGCTGCACACTGATCTGTAGTTTGCTACTATGATATTACAATATTGCGGATGTCTAAAAATGTCCAGTTCTTGCACTAAAAGGAGCATTTCAAAAATCATATCTTGTTTTTTGTAGACTTCCTGCTAATTGTGTCATTGTTTATGCAGCATCCCCTTGCTCTGTTCTGTTTCCTTTAGAGGAATAAAATATATTAAAGAGAAATTTAGAACCAGTAAGTGGAGGGAGTTAAGACTTAACTTGGGGATACCTGTTCAACTTTTGGCAGAGATGCTTACCTGCAGCCTTGATAAAAATTACAGCAATCTTTTCTCCATTGCTCATAAGTGCGAAGAGATCCCTAGCATTTCCAGTGAGGACTAAGTCGAGGGCAAGGATACTTTTTCTGGGGAATGGGCTGAATGTCCATTTTCAGCAAAATTGACTACTTAGAATGGACTGAGGCTAAATGTTCTGAATTCTTCAGTGCTTCTTTCCTATAGCTGACAGTACTTACATACTTACATATCATTGGTCCCTTTACTAGGCATCATGGCATGAAATAGCAAGACCCCAGGTCCATGGATATGACATGCAGTGTTTAGCGATGACTGGCCGATTCCAGTTTGTGTCTGGAGCAGATGAGAAGGTGCTTCGAGTATTTACTGCACCCAGGAATTTTATGGAAAACTTCAGCAGCATTTCTGGTATATCTCTGGAGGAACTAAAGAGTAGAGTAAGTGTGTATTTACTTTCTTTTAAAGTGTGTGAGTGTCCTAACTCTCTTACCAGAAATCCATTAACTGGAGATCTTCACTATGCGAATTGTTTACAGCCGAACTACGGTTCTTCTTTTGAGTCTTTGAGAAATACAGACTAAAAGACATGAGTCCTGGAACTACGGTAGTTGGCTCACAGGGGAGCCAAAATTGTGTTGGTACTTTCACCTTACCTATAAAGTTGAAGCATGTAGTTTTAAGTATTAACAGTTTCGGATTGATATTTTCCTAGTAATTAGAATATATTGGGCATTATGTATTACCAAGCTTGAGTTTTTACGTCATGAAAGGTCAGCCTTAAAGTACACTAAAGAAGGACCATCAAGAAATTTCAAAGCTTATATGAGTAACTCCACCCAAGGAAAGCAAACACCCAGCTAACTTCTACATAACTTTTCTTTTTTCTCTTTAGCAAATGATTGATCTTCCAGAAGGAGCTACTGTGCCAGCCTTGGGGCTGTCCAATAAGGCTGTCTTTCAAGGTAAGAGTTGTGCGTTGTCTGTGTGATTTGCAAATCATTCTCTATCTACACCTATGTGTGTATACACACACATATATACTCATATGTGACTAATAAAATGTTTGTGCTTGTTGTTTTTAATAAGATTTGTGTTGTTTAGATTGATGAGAGGGGAGGCACTAGGTGGCTGGACCTTATTTAGCCTTGGTTTGAATTCTGGGAAGTTGCTAAGTCTAGCCTAGCCATTTGGAGGAATTTGGAAACATTTCCTTTCTGGGATCAGATAGTAACTGGTGGGAAAGAGTTTTAAGACATTGGAGACTAGTTTCTGCCATTCAGAGGACAAGATATTCTGACAGGGTGTAAGGTAGCTTAAAAAAACCAGGAATTGGCTGGCTCTTGTCTCTAAAGAGATATTATGATTGAAGCTATTTTGTCAACAAAAAAGACACTGGAAGAGCAGTCCTAACCTTCGTCCAGGCAGCAGTGGTCCAAGACAGAATGATGTAGCCACTGCTGCTTCTGCAAGCCCACCACTCATGCCAGCGGGTATAGAAGCTTGGGGGGGGGGTGTATGGGGTGAGCAGACAAAACACTGCTCCACTCTATGTTAGCCTGGAGTCAAGTGACTGTAGTTGGGCTGGCTCTGGATGCTAGGCTGGTTAGGCTCCCCTCTGCCTGCTCCTGGGCTACCTCTGGCGGAAGTCCTTCTGGCTGTATGCTTGGTAAGATGAATGGGGAGGTGTGCCACTGCTGTCATTTTGTGGCAAAGACTGGCGGAGCTGTTTTGGGCTGGGCAGAGGGAGCCCTCTGCTTCATCTTGTACAACGCCCCCCCCCCCCCAGCATGCTAGATAGGGTTTTTAGATTGCAGTCCTTATCCCAGTATATCGCTTCTTTCTGTTAGGACATTTGTCAGTTACCCAGTACTGTGATAAGCCTATGCATAGTCTGCTGTGTCATACCAGAATTCATGAGCTGTTGTCCCCAAGTCCTTTCAAGAATTCATTTTATGCAGTTAAATTACTGCCCTGTTATTTCAATGCTTTGCCCACCCTGCTGTTGGTGTCAAGATGGCAGGAGATGTGCCTGGATGTCTTGGGTGCTCTATGTTCCTATGTTGTTCAGATCTGGTAACATACGTTTCCCTGAAAACTTAATCGGATGCCACTGGTTAAAGTCTCCAAATGCCACGCTTCATGGCTCACACCCATACTTGATGGCTGGGTAAAACTATTCAATAGAGTGTATATTTTAAGCTTTCCCTTTTTTTGAACAAATCTTCTTGATTAATAAATTTAGTGCAATTGTTATGAAATTGCAAACTTCATTTCCTACAGAAGTCGGTTGAGGGAGCTCAAATTGGCAGGGGTATCTAACAAAAGCAAAAACAAAAATTTGATGGCATCTGGAAGACTAAATTCTGTAGGTAATGGCCCACTTTGCCAAATGCTGAGTTGCAGCTGGGAAAAGTACAGTGGTGCCTCGCAAGATGAAATTAATTCTTTTCGTGAGTCTTTTCGTCTTGCAATGTTTTTCGTCTTGCGAAGCACGGTCCGTCGCAACTGCGCCTCTTCAAGCGGCTTTAGGAAAAAAGCGAACAAACTCGCAAGACGTTTTCGTCTTGCGAAGCAAGCCCATAGGGAAATTCGTCTTGCACATTTTTCATTTTGCGAGGCATTCGTCTTGCGGGGCACCACTGTATAAGGCAGAAAAGTCTGTAGAAAGCTGACCAAGAAGATGAGTTATGGGGTGATCTCAGGAGAACGCCATACCAGCTTCTTTCAGCTTTCTCTAGGTCCTGCCTGGAGTTGTGTCATGAGGCCCAAATAGTTTACCTTGCATTGTAAAATTTGCTAACCTTCCTATCCAAACATAATTGGATTATGGACCAAATATTCTTTTAGATAATTTAAACTGAAAGCAGAATTGTTCTTTTCTGTTCAGTATTTTGTTAACCATTCCTTGATTGGCATGTTACTTTCGGACTCTAAAATATGCCTCTTTTACAGCTGAAGATACAGCAGCCCAGACAACTGAAGAGGAAGAAAAACTTAGTAACGCTTCCAGCCAGTATCATGAAAATTACTTTCAGCCTTGTAGTCTTACAGGTATGCAACATGTTAAAATGCTGTATTTGGGAATTTTGTTATGTAAATTAAGGGAGCAGATGAAAGGGAAGGGGGGCAGTATGAGGAAAAAAACCTCTTGGTTCTAAACCAATTAATATCTTCCAGAACCTCCCACGGAAGATCATCTCTTGCAGAACACGTTATGGCCTGAAACACAAAAGTTGTAAGTTGCTTTGTTTATCTGATGAGAAATAAACGGAAGAAATATGGGGAAAGGTTTTAACTCACTTGTTTAAAGTCAACTTCCCATGAGTTGTCGCCATTTCCTCATTAAACTTGTAGTTGTTCTGGGCTAAATGTGGGCCAAATGAATGAATGGCATTTGTTAAAAACCACATTTGCATCCTATTCTTTATTGAAGTAGCTCAGAATAGCATGCAAAATCATCTTTCATTTTATTCCCACAACAGCCTTGAATGGGCGGGGATTGAACTTGGGTCTCTAGCCAGGTTTGAAGATACTTAGTAAGAAAGTTTAGCATCTAATGTTATGTATGTATTTGATTTTATGTCCTATCCCATCCAAAAGGCTTGGGGCAAGTTACAGTATGCAAATTACTCTGCCCTATCAATTAGCTGCTTGACAGTCAATTTGAATTTAAAAGGCCGGATGATGCTTCTGGAAGACCTACTGGCCTAGGCTTTGGCAAGTTTTTGTTGAATTCTTTGCAACCTTTTCAAAACCCCATAAGCAGCTGTTGTTGTTATTTAGTAGTAGTAGTAGTAGTAGTAGTAGTAGTAGTAGTAGTAGTAGTAGTAAAGGTAAGGTAAAGGGACCCCTGACCATTAGGTCCAGTCGTGGCCAACTCTGGGGTTGCGTCGCTCATCTCTCTTTACTGGCCGAGGGAGCCAACGTACAGCTTCCGGGTCTTGTGGCTAGCATGACTAAGCCGCTTTTGGCAAACCAGAGCAGCGCACGGAAACGCCGTTTACCTTCCCACCGAAGTGGTACCTATTTATCTACTTGAAGTTTGACATTCTTTTGAACTGCTAGGTTGGCAGGAGCAGGGACCGAGCAATGGGAGCTCACCCCGTCACGGGGATTCGAACCGCCGACCTTCGGATTGGCAAGTCCTAGGCTCTGTGGTTTAACCCACAGCGCCACCCACGTCCCTAGTAGTAGTAGTAGTAGAAGTGATTTTTTTTTATTATGCTTTTGTCATTAATATAATCTGGGCAATGGGAATGGAGACTGAGAGAGAGTGGCTTCCCGAAGGGTGTAGGTTCCTAACTAATAAGAGTAGGGGCTGAGATAAGACTTGAACCTGTGACCTTCTGGCTTACTAATGGCATTTTTAGCTGCTATACTATATCACTTGGTAAACACGGAGCAGTAGCTTTATTGATCCTGAGTATAGCTCCCTCCTGAAACTGAGAAACAAACAATAGACGAATGAGTGGCTGCTCTCCTGAAACAAGTGCTTTTAGGAGCTAGAGGGTAACCCAGAGGCAGCTCTGTGTTCAGTGAAGGAGTTGCTGAGTTGCATCAAATATGTGTGCATTTGAGCAGAGGTCAGGAGATAGATTTTTGCCTTTAGATTCAGCGAGGTCTGCTGTCCTGGAACAATTCCCAGGGAGGCTGTTTTCCCCTCTGTTTTTCTTTGCTCGCTGCACTTGCCTTAAAGGCGCTTTAAATTGTGGCAGCTCTCTTTGCAAAGTGTGCCAGTTTTTCACAGTCTCTCATTCTTGGCAGGCTGGAGGTGGCAGAGGTACCATGATTCCAAGCAATTTGGCTTTCTGCTGAATCTGAGCAGGGAAGCCTGGAAATATTCTCAGGGCCGGGGGGAAATCCTTGCATGGTTTGCCAAGACCATTTGCCAGAGCCCTGTCCGCAGGCCTGCACAACTTGTGACCCACCAAGCAGAATGCAGCCCGTAGGCCATGTATTGCCAGGTGCCAGGTGTAGTTTTTGTAGCCACAAGCAAACAGCAAAAACAAAGCAATTAGAAATCTGCAGTATGACCAGCTTTACATGGATGGGTTTTAGAGTTTCATAAAACTCTCCCTCTGGCTCAGTGTTAAGGGCAGGGGGAAGAAGCTTGCTGCATGTTTTTGGTGGAGGGAAGGTAGTAGCTCAGTCTGCTTCTTAGAACGGTGTGATGAGGTGTCAATCATTCAGTCAACCATATGGCCTTCAGTGGAAGATGTCAGGCCAAGCCAAAAACCCGGTTATGTTGGAGGATGTTGTCTAGACAGGATGGTGTTCTCTCTCTGGACGTGAAGCGCAGGGTCTTGAAAGCTTCGCCTCTTCTGGGGAGGAGAAGTCGTCCCACCCTTCAAATTTTCTGTGCCTCATGATGGGGTAAAGGTAAAGGTACCCCTGAACGTTAAGTCCAGTCGCAGAGGACTCTGGGGTTGCGGCGCTCATCTCGCTTTACAGGCTGAGGGAGCTGGCGTTTGTCTGCAGACAGTTTTTCCGGGTCATGTGGTCATGACTAAGCTGCTTCTGGTAAAGCAGAGAAGCGTATGGAAATGCCATTTACCTTGCTGCCGGAGCGGTACCTATTTATCTACTTGCACTGCGTGCTTTCGAACTGCTAGGTTGGCAGGAACCAAACAATGGGAGCTCACCCCCGTCACAGGGATTCGAATTGTCGACCTTCTGATCGGCAAGCCCTAGGCTCTGTGGTTTAGACCACAGCGCCACCTGCGTCCCCATGATTGGTTAGGTTGAGTCTTTTGTTCCTTAGGAGAAAAGGCTTCCAGTGCGGTACTTTTAACTGCTCTACAGTTAAAAAGAGAAATAAAAACAATTCCTCTTGTGCTATCCACTTTGTTGTCTACCCTGTTTAACTCCCAACCATTGTCTGGGACTGTTGGCTGGGATTTGGAGGGTCCTCATTCACTGGGGTGGGCATGGGGAACTACATTTTGACAGTTCCTCTATTTTATGAACTCAGTGTTCACTACTTCTTTTCAGTTTGTAATGAGAGAGATAGAGATTTATTTTTAGTTGTGGGTGTAGATGGGATGTGTCGTTCTGCTCAAGATCCTGAGGATGTCATCCTATCTAGAGACTGTCCTCTCAACACAATCAGTAAATAGAAATTCACAGTAAGAACCAATTTCCTTTCTCTCTCTAAGCCTAACTAGGGTGGTTGTTACTGCACCTCACCCTTGCCTTCAAATTCTTTTGTTGAAGGTCGGTATAATAGGTAACCAATAACCAAGTAACCGAAAACACTTAGTAAATAAATAACTTTTAAAGGCACATAAGTGCTGTCATTGTATTTGGAGGAAAGGGAGCAGCAGGATTTTTTGATTTTTTTTTTATAGGGAAGTTCTTTTAAATCTGTAGTAATCTTAGTAGGTTTTCGAAGTGAACTCTCATAAACTCAGGAGAGAGACTCTTTGCTAGCTGGCTAAAGGTGCTCTGAGAGGACAATTGTTACATTCGGCTGCAAGCTCATTATTGAGAGAATGGCAAGAGGAACAGGTAGCAGCAGCGTACATTGAATAAGCTTGGTGAATCCCCGGTGAAGTCATTTGCTCATCATAGGTTTTTCTTAAAGGAAAGAGAATTATTTCTCTAACCAAGGCTGTACTTTAGCAAAGAGCACACCAAACAGATGTTTTGCTGGATCCAGATGCAGATACCATCCGTGTGTGTGTGTGTGTGTGTGTGTGTGTATCTAGTCCGTTTATAAGTCTGCCCCATTTAAGAGCAGTGATCCCAGGGTGAGTTACACTTAAAAACAACCATAAAATCAATTAAATACAATATAACAAATATCTGGAGTCTTATTTCATCTAATGTTTGATTCATGTAACTTTGCATCTGATTAGAGATATGAAACCTCTTCAGCACTGAGAAAATTGTTGATTATGTCTCACGATCCATTTGTCTGATGTGTAAATAGAAAAATATTATTATAATAATTATGAGTGTGGAGGCAGCCTGATCTACAGAATAATGCATTGAACTTTAGACCCAAATTTTCAAATTCTGGCTTGTTTCTGGACTTGCTGCTTATATACAATTCTTATATACCTCATCATCAAACTTGACTTGTGTTTGTGGAGGGACGTGTGTGTGTGTACGCGCTTCTCCTCTCCATCACACAAATAACATAATTTATATATAATTTAAATAAGTTACATTAATTTAGAAAAAATATGTAACAAAAAATGGTAGGGAACGTCTGGCCCATGAGGCTGTTCCCCGCAAACTTTCACACCTGAGCGCATATGGGATGGCAGGTGTAGCTCAGGTACGGCTGTAGCTATTAAGTGAGCTCCCAGTTGTTGTTGTTGTTGTTGTTTTGGCAAATGGAGTTCCCTGCAAGAAAACAAAATGCTCTGTTTGCAGGAAATGGGTTGTATCCAAATGTTTCCTACAAATGAACTTCAGAGGGGACTTCCTGGAACCACTCTTTAGGTGCTGGAAGTGCCTTCAAGGTCACTGTAACTTCCGATTAGCTGATTGGAGGTTACAACAAGTCCATTTGGCAATCACCTGTTGTTGCTGTTTTTGTTATTTAATTATTGAATTTATATACCACCCTATACCAGGGGTCTCAGGGCAGTTCACAGAATAAAATCAAAATATAAAACCACAGAATACCTAATAACAATATAAACAAGAACCCCCCCCCCCAATTTTTTTAAAAGGGCATAGGATGTAAACTGGATCAACCAAAGGCCTGGTTAAAAAGGAACATTTTTGCCTGGCACCTAAAGGTGTATATTGAAGGCACCAGGCAAACTTCCCTGGGGAGAGCATTCCACAGACGGGGAGTTACTGCAGAGAAGGCCCATTCTCGTGTTGCCACCCTCCGAACCTCGCGAGGAGGAGACACACGAAGGAGGGCCTCAGAAGATGATTTCAGGGTCTGGGTAGGTTCATATGGAAAGAAGCGGTCCTTGAGGTATTCTGGACCTTTTATGAAGTTGGGTGGATGTCATGTAGCGGTCCCTCCCACCTGTCAAAGTTGGCCCATGGCATGGGGAAATGAAAGAATCAGGCCTACCAAGCTGGAACTGATTCTCCACATCTGGTGGGAAGTTAAAATGCTAGTCTGTGCTAACCATGATTAAGAATTCATACCATAGTACAACAACAAACTGTGATCCAAGATCTGCTTGCCTACTTTCGTTTCCCATCTGCTCATTTTATAAGTTCAGAACTATTGCCGTAGTATAGCAGATCTTTGAGGTGGATCAGTTGCCCAGACCGTGGCTTGTGAGGTCCTACGAAACAGCAAGCAGCTGTTTCCAAATGTTACGTTTTACAAACCAGCTTCAAACTGTGGTTTATTGGCCCTAAACAAACCACAGTTTGGGTACAGACATTAAAGCAAGTTTTGATTTAGCTGAACAATGCATGGCTTTGCATTATATCAGAACCCAGTCTAGGTTCAAATGTTCAAAGGCATGGAAAAAGGATCACTGGCCCAATGAAGAGTATGATTTAGGCCGTGGCATTTCCTATTAATAAGATGAAGTTCCTCAAACCCGCTAGGGAAGACTTTTTCCAAGACTGAGTTCTACAGGATCTTTTCTTTTTTTTGTAGAAAGCAATGTATTTTGACAGGAGATAAAGAAAATATTGTCGGTTCCCAATTGTATTTGTGCAGTATTAATCTTGAAAGAAGCAATGTGAAATAATAGAAAATGTAGGTTTAATGTTGCCATAGCAGCAAGAAAAACAGGAACCAGCTTGCTAAAAATAGACCATTTGGCAATTGCATTTCTGTGCGAAATACTGTCACCTCGGCTTTAGATTTCAGAATAAATTTTTAACTTTGATAAATATTTAAGGAGATAATTGTGCATAGGAGTCTACTGAAGGGTTCCATTGCAAATATTACATTTTATAGTTCAATAATAGTACGGTTGAACTTTAAAATAATTACAGGAATAGTGAGGCAACATACTAAAACTTGCAGTGTCGAGCTTCATGCAAAATGTGTTTGCTTTTTTAGCTCACATTTGTTGGGCTGGTCTTACTACAGGGTGAATAAAGGTTATAACTCAAGGCATTGCATACCATTCTGTTGTGCAATCTTCATAGACCCCATGTGGTTGCTGAGGCCTCTTCAAGTGACCTGCCACTAATAGCCGATTTATAAAGAAATGATTAGGGAATAATAATAATTTATTATTTATACCCTGCCCATCTGGCTGGGTTTCCCCAGCCACTCTGGGTGGCTCACGACCGAATATTAAAAACACAAAGCAGCATTAAACATTAAAAACTTCCCTAAACTGGGCTGCCTTCAGGTGTCTTTTAAAAGTGAAATAGTTGCTTATTGCCACGACATCTGCGTTCCACAGGGTAGGCGCCACTACTGAGAAGGCCCTCTACTGTTCTATGATGCTAAGTCAAGTCTGCCAGTTCTCCGCTTGGTGCCTACCTGCCCCTCACCCCTCCGTCTTCCCCAGCCCACCATTTTCTGACCCATATGGCTTCTTATTTGAACATCACATTTGTGCTCCTTCCAAGGCCAAATAAGAGTTCAATTGGCAGCAGCATCTCCTGCATAGGAGCTCCAGGAACCTGCTTTCTGCCAAGTCAGGTTGTTGGTCAGTGTTGGTGCTGAACTTTAAAGCCCTAGACGGCCTCGGTCCAGTATACCCGAAGGAGCGTCTCCACCTCCATTGTTCTGCCCGGACACTGAGGTCCAATACCGAGGGCCTTCTGGTGGTTCCCTCGCTGCGAGAAGCCAAGTTACAGGGAACCAGGCCCAGGGCCTTCTCGGTAGTGGCACCCGCCCTGTGGAACGCCCTCCCACCAGATGTCAAAGAGAAAAATAACTACCAAACTTTTAAAAGACATCTAAAGGCAGCCCTGTTTAGGGAAGCTTTTAATGTTTAATAGGTTATTGTATTTTAGTGTTTTGTTGGAAGCCTCCCAGAGTGGCTGGGGGGACCCAGCCAGATGGGCCGGGTATAAATAAATTATTATTATTATTATTATTATTATTATTATTATTAGTCCATCAAATTCAGTATTGTCTACACTGCCTGGCAGCAGCTCTCCAGGGTGTCAGGAAGGGAGTCTGTCGCAGGAGATGTTGCTGCCGATTGAACCCGTGGCTGTCGGCATGCAAAGCACTCCACCCTTGCTTCCTAATCATCCAGACATCCTTACATGTAGAAAAGGAAGGGGACCCTTTCGCAAGGGCTTTTCCTTCCAGCTGGATGATGAAGGCACAACTTGGCTGTGCAACCGCACAGGAAGGAGAGAGGAAGAACGGAGAGGCTGCAAGGTGTGTGTGTGCCCAGAATATGTTTTAGGACACTCTGAATCAAAGACCCACACTTTTAGGAGAGCCTTCGCTTTGAGATCGCATTGAATCTTATCTAGCTCAATGTTTGGTTTGGGTGCAAGACAGCAGAGCTTTGATACCTCCATACCAGTAATAGCCAAGTTATATGGAAATGAATAGGAATCTGGGGTGTGTGACGTTTTCTTTTCTTTGGCAATCACTCGTAGCCGAGTAAGATTGTCTTTCATAAACACGGTTTTAACAATGAGTCCGTAGGTGACTGTGGAGGCTAATTCTGGATCCACACGTCCTTCCACAGTGGTGTTGATCACGGTATGGATTTGCCAAGGCTGCCTTCCTCCTAGCACGTTTGTCCCTTGTGTCCTGCGTTTGAGTGTCTTCAAAGCCCATGACACCTTTGGTAAAGGCTGTTCTCCGATTGGAGCGCTCACATGCCAGTGGGGGGGTGTGTGTACACTGCAACAAACTGTAGCCCACCAGACATTTTTTGCTATCTTTGCCTTTTTACTACTTTGGGGTCTTTGTCATTTTAGGTATGGACATGGCTATGAAGTTTTTTGTGTTGCCTGCAATAATGCGAAAACTGTGATTGCCTCGGCATGTAAGGTAAGAAAAAGTAAAAAGCGGCTGTGAAATTTCAATCACAGTGATCTGGGTGGCCTGAGTCACGTGAAAGAATCCTGCTGGATCAGACCAGAGGCCCACCAGCTAGAGAGTCTCACAAAACCTGTGGCAGCAACTGGTGATGACAGGAAAGCTGCTTTGGGAGAGTGACCTCATTGCGTGGAACTGTTCCTCTTTTTTTTTTTAATAAAAAAAATGAAGACATGTATCTTAAATACATCAGATGCATATTTTTAAAATTAATGTGCGGAGAGACTCCACAGGTGCAAATTAGTGGATGATTCCTCTTATAGGTTGTTCGTTGTACATGGGGCATATTGATTAATCAGCAAAATCAAAATAGGTTTTTCGAAGGACGGGGCAAACCTGGCCATTTTATTGTAGAATGGTGTCCTGGGCCAACATATGCAGAACATGAGCTTCTAGAAGCCAAGGACTGTAAGAAATACAATCAGTTCTTGCATTGTAATAGTAGCGGAGTCAGCCACTTGTGGTGGTGGTCATTTTTTGAGAGGAAGAGTCATTAAGGGAAGCTTTTCTGAAACACCTGATTTTTTTATGAGGCATTGCCCTAATCAACCAAATAAGTGTTTCTGGCATTTCCGTAATGCAAGCAAAAAGAGAAAATCAAGTGAAGTAAAGATTCCTGCCGAAGGACAGTTTGCAAAGTAAATATTTATTCATCCGAAAAAGATGGGTTCAGACTCACTATTTCCCCCAGCGCTTTTTGCTACTAACTACATCACGCTGGCTTTATTTAGGAATCTTTTTGGCCACCCTTCATCAGCAGGCAGTCCCAGGGTGCGACCATTTAAAAACATAAAAGCAATTTAAACGGTAATACAAAAGAAGAGTGGATAAATATCAACACCAACTGGAGCAACAATAAAACCACTGCAATAATGACATCAAGAATCCTAAACACAATCTTACCCGGCAAATGTCTCTGTAAATTGTTTATCTGCCCTTATGGTTGTTTTTCCCCCAAAGCTGCTTTTGTTCATTTTCAGTATTTATTCTCTCTCCATCACCCCATTTCACAGGCTTCTAAAAAAGAACATGCAGCCATTATTTTGTGGAGCACCACAACGTGGAAGCAGATACAGAGCTTACCTTTCCACAACCTGACAGTTACACAGATTTCCTTCTCCCCCAGCGATAAATTCTTGTTAGCAGTTTCAAGAGACAGGCAGTGGTCACTTTGGAAGTGTAACGACATCAGTTCAATGCAACCAGGTAAGCTAGCTAACAGTTGGTGTCACTGCTTGAAAACTAACGTTGCTGCGAGACCACATTCACCCGGTGCTATACCAGCTGCACTGGCTCCTGGTGGAGTACAGGATCAGGTTTAAGGTGCTGGTCTTATCCTTTAAAGCCCTATACGGCCTAGGACCCTCGTACCTACGGGACCGCCTCTCCTGATATGCCCCACAGAGAAACTTACGGTCTTCAAATAAAAACATCTTGAAGGTCCCAGGCCACAGAGAAGTTAGGCTGGCCTCAACTAGAGCCAGGGCTTTTTCGGCTGTGGCTCCGATCTGGTGGAACGCTCTGTCACTAGAGACTAGGGCCCTGTGGGACTTGACATCTTTCCGCAGGGCCTGCAAGACAGAGCTGTTCCACCAGGCCTTTGGCCAGGGCACAGCCTGACTCCCTCCCTCGGCAATCTTCGTGGAGCTCTGGAATAATGGTTGCCAGTGGCTTGATTTGAATCAATTTTATAATGAATGTTTTAGAGTGTTGTTTGTGCTGTACTTTTGTACTGTTTTATTGTTGTTAGCCGCCCTGAGCCTGGCTTCGGCTGGGGAGGGCGGGATATAAATAAAATTTATTATTATTATTATTATTATTTAAGGTGTGTTACGAATGAACACACAGATATCCATTTTGCGACTCTCTTTTAGTTTCTTCTTAAACTTTTGCAAACTTATTCTTCAAATTTTGATTTACAAATCTGGCCTTCATCTTACAGTTTCCAGGGGAGAGAACGTTTGGGCAGCAGAAACTTTCAGGCTGCTGATTCATGGCAATCCATTAACCAAATGAGGGTGGTGGAAGCTGTCTTGCTTGCTTCTTCCTGTTGGCCTTGGGTGTTTCTTATGGAAAAGGAACTTTTGGACAAACGTACAGTATGTCTGTTTATGCCCTACTCTGATGAAATAGTTTCCCTGCTCCTGACCATTATGGACTGAGCAGTGCTCAGGAAGCTGAGCAGTTATAAAAGCTATAGCAACCTGTCTTCTTTTTTTAGTAGCAACTCTCTTGATAAAATGTTGTCGGACATTTCTCCTGTAAATACATGGTCCAGTAACATTTGACTGCTGAGTGGTATCTTTGTATCCCATATGTAAAGGGATGGCATTCCAGGAGAGTTAACACTGGATGTTAAAGAAAGCTTGTAAATGTGCTGGAAGAAGTGGATATTATGTATTCTGTTCTATTGAACCATCTAAATATGAGTATTGCTGTTCCTGACAGTCTTGTGGGATTTGGAAACGATTGCCAATTCTTTAACTGGTTTGTAGATTGTGTGTGTTTGGTGAGGTCAAATCTTCCCTAAAGAAGGCTATTTGAATGCAGTAGATCAGTTTTTCAGCTGGTCGATGTTGGTAGACACCCCCACCCCCCACCCCCAAACTCTCTAGCAGTGATGCCACCGTAGTTGCCCAAGCAGCTTGGCTCGGGAAGGTCTCTTTTTCTTGATTGAGCAATCTTAGTAGATGATCTGAGTTGCCCCAGAAGCTTCTGCAGTTATGCAGAGGGCTGCCTATAGTGTTCAGAACACCAGGAAGTAGGAATGGGTGTGTGTGTGTCTGGATGCAGTTTGTGAGCCGTCAGTTGGCCATCTGTACTCTGTATTACTGTTCCCTCCTTTTAAACCTTTACCCCCACCATTTTCTGGGGCAAGGTCTGCCTGCAGGAATAAATCACAACGTTCTTCTGTTTCATATTTGTCATTCCAGACCCAGCTTTCAGCCTTTTTGCTTACACAAATCAAAGCACGGCTGTGCACACTCGCATCATTTGGTCCTGCGACTGGACCCCTGATAGCAAGTATTTCATTACTGGAAGCAGAGACAAAAAGGTAAGTAAATAATCAGTTGCTCCTTACCCAGCTTCACAGAGTTAATTCACACAAATCAATATGTTCTTGTATGTTTATGCGGAATGTGTCATTAAAATTAATATGCCTTTAAAAATTCATCCCTCAGTAAATTTGTTTGGCACTGAACTTGACTACCTATTTTTTATATGTAGGCATAATCTTTTACTGAAAGTCCTAATTCAATGCAGATGGAAGATGTTGAGTGTATTAGAAAGCAGAGGAGGAATTTTGCACAAAATATTATTTACCCAGCTGCTGTTAATTCTAACATGCTCATTGTTAGTGAGTATAGGACTGAAGCGAGATCTTGCATGTTAGCTTAGAAAGGTAATAGTTTTATGCAGTAGGAAGTCTCTTATAGCCATATTCTGCGTACCATGATGGGGCAAGAACCCGCTTAAGGCATTTCTTTTGAAAAAGATGAAGCCTGAATTCAGGCAGGGTGTACTACATTCATTCATTCATTCATTCATTCATTCATTCAATCAATCAATCAATCAATAAAATGTTGTATACCTAGGCAGTCCAAATTATGTGCTAAGTAATTATAAATTTATGCTATCTGTGGATTCTGCAAATTGAGAAACTAGCATAAATTACCGTATTTTTTGCACCATAACACTCATCTTTTTCTCCTAGAAAGGGGAAATGTCTGTGCTTGTTATGGAGCGAATGCCTGCGGGTGGCCGGGGGGGGGGGGATCTGCTGCAGTTGTGAGCAGAGGATCCATGATTCCCCTTCCTTCCCTCCTCCGTGGCTCGCTTTGAAACAGCAAAGCGGGAGAAGAGCCGCGTAGTGGGGAGGAGAGAGGGACAGAGAGCCTGCTTCTTTAAAGGAGCAAAGCGGGAGAGGAGAGGAGCCGCTTACACTCGTGTCCGATTAAAGCAAGCAGGCTCTCTGTCCCTCTCTCCTCCCCACTCAGCTCGCTAAATAGCAGCAAAGTTTTTCAGCTCGCTAGCAGGGAGGAGGGAGAAAAGCAGAGCCTGCTTGCTTTAAAGGAGCAAAATGGGAGAGGAGAGGAGCCTTCTCCCCTTATACCCCTCTTCTTCATATTAGCAGCATCCTTCTCCACACACCCCACGCGTGCTCCTTGTCCCTTGAGTGCTTTTCCTTCCCTTCCCACTTAAAACGTGGTTACAAACCACGGATCCACATGGATCCTCAGGATTTTTGCATTGGGCTACTCCATACTCACTGTCAGATCACATGTCTGTGGCCACTGTTTCATTTAGAATATATTTTTTTCTTGTTTTCCTCCTCTGAAAACTACGTGCGTGTTATGGTCTGGTGCATGTTATAGAGCGAAAAATACGGTACCTTATTTCAAATAATTTATTATGACAACAGGCGCGGTAGTGGTTAGAGTGTTGGACTGAGCCTAGGAAGAAATCTGCACTGAATCTCACTTGTTCACCTTGTGCCAGTCATTCTCTCTTGACCTAACCCACGTCACAGGGTTGTTGTGGGAATAAAATGGGGGGGGGGGAGAGAGAAAAAGGATGAAATTCTCTGGAAGCTGAATTCTGTGCTCCATAGCACATATTGTGTGTTTTCTATGCTCCTACAGAAGTGTAGCCATGCATAGAATCTTGCCCAGATCCTAAGAACTTGGTAATCATTTTAGTTTCATATCTGTGCATATGGTGGTCATCTGTGATAATTTAGTACAGTGCCATCAGTATATATAAAGCTTTCACAGTATAAGTGACAGAAAATCACTGTTCCTTGTTATAAGGAGCTTATAGTCTAAGGTTTGTCAGTGGAGAGAGAGCAGAGGAAGATCAGGGACGAAAGATGCAAGGATAACAGAAGATAAATGTGAGCAAGTGTAGTTACACATACTCTGATTTCATGATAGTTGGGAATGAAAAATGAGTGGTGGTTGTCTATAATCAAATTTTTAAAGTGCAAAAAGTATTTTTTTTATGGTAACGACTCTGTTTCTTATGCCTCTTCACGTATTGTCAGGTTCTGTTTTGCAGTCCTGGCTTAGAGTGGCTTTTGCCTTGCTGCTAACAAAGTGAACAAGAGCTTTAGATCTTGCCTTATTTATGTACCACTGGCTATAATAAGCTATTTTGTAAATTCCCACCTTCACATGGGGGAAAAAAACCTTCCATTGCCTTCGTTGTTATCCTTTCTTAAGCCCCAATACAGGTTCTTTTCTCTCTTTTTTTGCAATATCCTTTCTTTGCTGATGGCGAGCAGCCCGGCAAAGAAGGTTTTCCAGATAATCCTTATCAGTTAATCCATGCTTCTAAATGTTTTTTGTACAGCAGTAGAACTTACTATGTGTTTTGTACACTGTTTGCTAACCAGCAGTGGCTTTCCCAAAGCCTAAGCCTCTGCTCTGAAACTAATTTTGGACTCCATAAAGTACAACAACACTTGCGCTGGATTATTATTTTTAATCACCCCTGTAAACATTTCAGAATTGCTGTGAGCAAAGTTGGGAGCGCCTTCTTCTTTCTCCTAACTTCAGATTCCCCCAGAAGCTCCCCCACGCCTCACTTTTCAGTATGGCAAAAAAAGTCAACATATCATTATTGCTTACTGCACTGCTGCAGCTTTTAGACAGTGATCAGTTTTACATTTGACTAGCATAAGCTCTGCTTTTGAACACTTCTGAAACTGCAGTAGCCAATCTCTGAGGTCATTGGATGATTCCAAAGATGGGCTTAATCCTAGCAGGAAGAAGAGTGAAATCACTTCTGCACAGAGTAGTGTTCTGTGTGTAACACACACACACACACACACACAGAGAGAGAGAGAGAGAGAGAGAGAGAGAGAGAGAGAGAGAGAGATATTTGCCTTTATGGTTAGTTTTATTATTTATATGGGTTTATATCCTTCTGTGGGGATGCGAGTGGCGCTGTGTGTTAAACCACAGAGCCCAGGACTTGCTGATCAGAAGGTTGGCGGTTCAAATCCCCGTGACGGGGTGAGCTCCCGTTTCTCGGTCCCTGCTCCTGCCAACCTAGCAGTTCGAAAGCACGTCAAAGTGCAAGTAGATAAATAGGTACTGCTCTGGCGGGAAGGTAAACGGCGTTTCCGTGCGCTGCTCTGGTTTGCCAGAAGCGGCTTAGTCATGCTGGCCACATGACCCAGAAGCTGTACGCCGGCTCCCTCGGCCAATGAAGTGAGATGAGCGCCGCAACCCCAGAGTCAGTCACGACTGGACCTAATGGTCAGGGGTCCCTTTACCTTTATATCCTTCTGTATCCCTTGGACTCAGGGTGGCTAACAGTTTTTCAATAGCATATATAGGTCTGTATTCTTTGGAGGGCTCGCAACAAATCTGGACCCCAAACAAGAGAAAGAGGTGGGGAGAAAAACAGGATTTTCACATACTAAATTCATCCCCAAACATTTTCCATGCATGGAGAACAGTTAGTTTCTCGCAGCATTGGGAAGAAACACTGCAGGGGTGGAAACTCCCACCTGATCCAAATGTGCAGTCCTCACTGTCTCATTGGCTGATACTCTGCTACTTGCCCTTGAAATAGGTTGTTATTTGGGGCGAATGTTGTTCAGCAGAGGAGAATAAAGAAAACGACCCGGGTGAGATCCAGCCTTGTTCGCCAGTCCTGGATGTTGGGGACTCTGTCACGGCCCTTAGTGCTAGTCATCTGCTTGCTCCTGATGGGAGGTATGTTGTGTCCTTAAAGAAGAAGCCATGTGCTCAGAAGCCGAATGTTCATGGCGATTGATTTCCTGAAACAGAGCCACTACTAGCGGCTTTTGTGGCCTGTGTTTCTTAGTTCGCCTTGTTGTGTTTCTAACTCTTATTCAGACAGTCACTGGTTCTACCTGCCTCTACCCCTTCTAGGTGTTGCTCTACATGGGATGTACATTGTAATATCCACAGGCCCGATTAACAAGTCTTAAAATGGTGGAAGGCTTAAAAGTTGCTTGTATGTGGCGCTGTGGGTTAAATCACAGAGCCTAGGATTTGCTGATCAGAAGGTTTGAATCCCTGCTACGGGGTGAGCTTCCGTTGCTCAGTCCCTGCTCCTGCCAACCTAGCAGTTCAAAAGCACATCAAAGTGCAAGTAGATAAATAGGTACTGATCCGGCGGGAAGGTAAACGGTGTTAACCGCCTCTCCCAGTATGCCCCACGGAGAGCCTCAAGGTCCATAAATAGCAACACCCTAGTGGTCCCGGGCCCTAAGGAAGTTAAATTAGCTTCAACCAGAGCCGGGGCCTTTTCAACACTGGCTCCGGCCTGGTGGAACACTGCCTCATGAGACCAGGGCCTTGCAGAATCTGATTTCTTTCCGCAGGGCCTGTAAGACAGAGTTGTTCCGCCTGGCCTTTGGCTTGGAGCCAATTTGATTCCCTCCCCTCCCCCTCTTTCTTTTTCCTTTTTCCTTTCTCCTCCTGTGATGAGGCTGCATTTTAATATTTTAATGTTTCAATATTTTAATGTATTTTAATCTTGTTTTTAAGTTGTATTCATTCAACTTGTTTTTATTATTGGATGTTAGCTGCCCTGAGCCCGGCCTTGGCTGGGGAGGGCGGGGTATAAATAAAAAATTATTATTATTATTATTATTATATTATTCTGTGCGCTGCTCTGGTTCGCCAGAAGCGGCTTAGTCATGCTGGCCACATGACTCGGAAGCTGTACGCCAGCTCCCTCAGTCAATAAAGCGAGATGAGCACCGCAACCCCAGAGTCGGCCACGACTGGACCTAATGGTCCGGGGTCCCTTTACCTTTACCTTTACGTGCAGTTTAGATGTGATGTCAAATATGTGGTGGTTGAGCTGGGATTATCAGCTTTCAGAGAGTTGGAAGGGATCCTGAGGGTCGTCTAGCTCAATCGCCTGCAATTCAGGAATCACAACTAAAGCATCCCTGACAGATGGCCATCCAAGCTGTGCTTAAAAACCTCCAAGGAAGGAGAGTCCACAGTCTACTGAGGGAGACTATTCCATTGTGGAACCACTCTTTCTGCCAGAAAGTTCTTCCTGATGTTTAGTCAGAATCTCCTTTCTTGTAACTTGAAGCCAGTGGTTTGGGCCTTACCCTCTGGAGCAGGAGAAAACAAGCTTGCTGACTGGGTAATGAGCTTTAATTACTGACAGAACTCTCCTTTTTCTATAGCTATATCGTTGCAATAGGCACAGAAAGTGGGAAGATTCACTTGTATAAATGGAAACCAAGCGACAAGAGGCTGCCACTTTCGGACTGGACCAAATGTGCTGAAACAGACAACAGGTAACCCTATCCCAAACCTCTTGTGTCTCAAAGCAACTATACAGAAAGCCACTATTTCACAGATGCCTTAGCATTTGGCTGTGTGAGGGTTCTTGCACTGGTTCTGTGAGGCCCCTTTGGCACCTGTTATAATGATGCCTTAAGGGACCTGCATTTGTAGAAACCCTTATTTATAGAGCTGATGCAGCATAGCTGCTAGAAATGTGAGCTGGGAATTCTCTGCTTCAGATTTGCCCCCAGCCAGTAGCTGAATTTTAATTGTGGCGAGCCATGATATCGTAGCAGCATGATGTGCACTGGAGGGGATGCAGGAGCAAGGTGAAAATGCTGTGGATGCTTGTGTCTTTGTATGGTTGCTGTGGTCCTTTCTCTACTTCTTTTTCAAGAACTGCTTAATTTCAGAAAGTGTTGCACAAGAGCTCTTCCAGACCCTGGGAGTGCCAGAGTCAAACCATTTCTGTTGTTCTTAAACTTGTTCTGATTTGATTCCGGTTCATCTCAGTAAAGGTTTGTTAGCAGGTTCAGATGAATGTCATATAATACCGAATTCTCTGTGTGATAAGGCTAAAGGTCCCTGCAATACTTTTAATAATAATAATATTTATACCCCGCCCATCTGGCTGGGCCTCCCCAGCAACTCTGGGCGGCTTCCATAGAAACCAGAAATACAGTAAAATATCACATGTTAAAAACTTCCCTGAACAGGGCTGCCTTAAGATGTCTTCTGAATGTCAGGTAGTTGTTTATCGCTTTGACATCTGCTGGAAGGGCGTTCCACAGGGCGGGCGCCACTACCGAGAAGGCCCTCTGCCTGGTTCCCTGTAGCTTTGCTTCTCGCAATGAGGGAACCGCCAGAATGCCATCGGCGCCGGACCTCAGCGTCCGGGCAGAATGGTGGGGGTGGAGACGCTCCTTCAGGTATACTGGACCGGGGCCGTTTAGGGCTTTAAAGGTCAGCACCAACACTTTGAATTGTGCTCGGAAACGTACTGGGTGTTATATGGTCTCGGCGGCCGCTCCCAGTCACCAGTCTAGCTGCCGCATTTTATCATTATTATCAATATATCCTGCCTTTCACTGCAGTTCCCAGGCAGTCATCCCTCAAGCCCTGTGGCCAGAACCAGATCTGCTTAGATTCAGGCCATACACTATCATAGTGGTCTTGGTTACTGTGTTACATATGCAATTCCTGGTCCATGCTTTTCGACTCATAGCTGATCCCAGAGATCAGCTTCCCCTGTACATCCTTGCACTCCGTTCATTTTCCTATAGTGAGAGGGAAGACAGTACAGCGCAGGTGGAATTCTTCTGTGTAGTGCATGAAAAAAAATATCCTTCCCTCCTTTTTTCACTGCACTGTTATCATCATGGTCGGTTGCAGAATTATAGCAGCAAATGTCCTCTGTTCTGCCTATTTTGTTTCTCAGCCCTGGAAGAGGGCAGTGTGTTAGCAATACTTGGCGTTTATATAGCACTTTCAGAGCACTGCACATTACATTATCAGGTTGTAATCCTTTCAGTAACCTTGTAAAATGGGTCATCATTCTGACGATATTACAGATTTGAGTGGTAGGAGGCAAGCAGCTGTAAACCAAGGGCTCCCTGGTTTGTAGCCCCAGTCTCTTACTGTAGCTCTTATATTAGAAGCTTTAGCCCATATATAGAATTCAGTTGCCATTCATGTTGTGCATGTATCCCCATATCACCCCTTTAAAAAAATTATACCCATATTTGGAACTAGCAGCCTGAATTTCAATTCAGATACAACTAAGCCTTAGATAAAAGATGGAACCAAACTCAGTTTAGCTCTGGAATCAGTTACTACAATTGTTTGCAGCTATATGCATACTGGGTTAAGCCTTTCCAAATCAGATGCAAATAACTTGATGTGCTTGCGTGTGCAAGCTGAACTTGAAAGACCTCAATGGGACATGTAGAAATGCATATAGGGTGAATTTTTAAAAGCTGAAATCTGATGGGAGGGAGGAATATATAGTTGGAGTCAGTTTTATTTATATAATACATGATCTGCCACATTTGTGCTCAAAGCAATTTGCAGACAATAATTTTTTTAAATAAAATAATGCAATACTTAATAAGAATTATAGTATCACTACTGCATGAACAATGAATAGAGGATGCACATCCATGCTGATTTCAAGTTCTGTGCCTTTGGGATCTGGCTTGTTAAGGCCCCATGAGACCATGAATGTTTGAATCTCTCACTATGCCATTAACTTTTCCATTTATCTAAATTGGCCCAAAGGGCTTACTAGTGTACCAGCAGCATCTGTTCGCCCTTCAGATGGTTTGCCCGGCTCCACATAACATCTCACACACACAGTCCAGAGCCCTCTGGGACATCTCTTGCCAGCACCGTAGCTAGATAAGACTTTACACAGTTCTGTTGGCATACCTTGACTTCTGTATGTCTTGTTTGTTTCACCAAACAGTCTTTACATTTATTAAGAGTTCAATGTTTCAAATTGTCAGCTGTAGCTACTTAATTCTTGAACAAGTTTACCTGCTCTGGTGCCAAGAGAAGGAGATTGAATTGGAGCTAATATTTGCTTTTATTTGAGTTGTTTACTCTGTGGAAGAACATGTCTGTAGTTCAAAAAGCATTGGGAAATGTGAATATTAGTTGGGCAATTAACATTTTCCACACGTGCTTCTGACTGCAGTTGTTTGCGCACCCGGATTTTGCCTTTCGATGTGGCGGCTAATCATAGTTTAGTGGTTAGGATTGCCCCGACAAACTTATGGGTCAATTACATCATCCTGTCCTGATTTTTGTTAATAATAATTTGCTGAGATAACCATATTGGTAGCTTGTTGGTTGCCCAGAACTCATAATATGAACCCATAGTTTGTTTATAAACTTTGGTTTGGAAGTAAGGCATTAACTTGCCAATGTGCATGTCATGGTAAACTGTGATTAGTGAAAATTAATTGGGGGGGGGGAATTCACACCCTAAAAGGGGGAGAAGGAGTGAGTGAGCACATGGGCTTTCAAAGGCATCCCTGACTATCAACCCATGGTTTGGCATCTTTTCCCTTGAGCTGCTGTACTCTCTGACACTTGCTTCTCTTTAAACTTTCTAAGTGATGTGTTTTGTAACTTTTTGTTAAGAAGCTTGCATGGCTAATGGCAACGTTTGACCTGAAATTACAGCAGAAATAGGTGTATTTCTGTTTGAATTATTTATGGGATGAAGCGGAGAAATGCCACTTGAACTCAGAATAGCTCCAGCATCTTTAATATCTACAGGCAGTGACAAGTTTAGTCCCCCCACCCCCGAGCTGGCAGTGCTGAAAAGGAGTGCACTAATTAGCTAAATGCTGACGTTTGGAATTGACAAAGTCCAGCTGAGTTTGACATTTTGTGGTTGCGAGAGATGAATTGGGTTTCCTTCCCCCCTAATAGCTCCTGTCTTTTTGCAGCCAAAGCCACACTCTTGTTGTCAAGCAGCTGTGTTGGAGAAAGTGCGTGGGCCGCGCTGGGCAAGGGACAGCGGAGAGCAGCAGGTGGCTGCAGCTGGCGAGCTGCGGGGCCGACTATTCTCTCAAGATACTCAGCATTAACAGAGACAGTCTTTAAGCAATTTACTTTCGACCACACTTCGTGAAATATGTCAATAGTACCTGTTTTCTGAACTTTTTTTTAAAAAGCACTTCTTTTTCTGAAAACTATGTGTCCACCTGGAGCTTAATTATTAAAGCGGTTTGTATAAAAACATGTGTTTACTATTGGCCTTCCCTCACGAAAAGGTTATTCTCCACGGGTACATTGCTGTCCTTCGCTAGCGTTTTCCTTGTGATAACCATCTCCCTAGAACAGAAGTGATTGGGGCAGAACGGACTCACTTCTTTACCTTCTCGGAAATTACATTCCTGTTTAAAATTGCCTATTCCCCACCCCCCATTGTGTTCAAAATCATTTTGATTTGTGGTTCTAGCCTGGGACTCAGCAAAGTTTTGTCTCTAAATGTGCCCGAGCCTCAACCAATGCAGGGTTTTTGTTTTTAAATCATTTTGGTCGGGATGGAAAATGTCAGGCTCAGGGGCTGCATTTTGCCCTCTGCACCTCACTATTTGACTCTTAGTACTCTCCCATGGCCCTTCCCAGCCATATCCTCTGCACTTTCCTTGGTTGTTTTTGCCTAGCTGGAATGTGTCTCTGAACTCTGATAATGCCTCTTGTTTCCTTAGGTTAAGGATAGAAAGAGGGGTGTGAGAATGCCTGTCAACTAGACTACTGGACAAAGGTAAAATTCACATTAATTGCTCTGTCCACTTCACAGCCTTTCTCCCTGCCCTCCACAGGCGTGCGGCCCCCCGAATGGAATGTGGCCCTCGGAATGAAAAAGGTTCCAGGCCCCTGATTTAGATGACATTTTGAAATTCTTTGTAACTTTCCTTCTCTGTTACTTATAATGCGTGTTAAACGCAGTGGCTTGAGATCAGATTTATTGTGCCATGGAACTTGTGTGATTCCAGTTCCATTAGATTTTTCTGAGAGTATAGTACAGTGGTACCTCTGGTTACGAACTTAATTCCTTCCGGAGGTCCGTTCTTAACCTGAGGTACCACTTTAGCTAATGGGGCCTCCTGTTGCCGCCGCGGCGTAATTTCTGTTCTCATCCTGAGGTAAAGTTCTTAACCCGAGGTACTACTTCCAGGTTAGTGGAGTCTGTAACTCGAAGTATTTGTAACCCGAGGTACCACTGTATTCACTATTTTGCAATATTTGTTAAAAGTGGGTAACTTTTTCAACTATTGAAAGTCTTTGTGTGGTGGTGCACAATCGTGTGAGGAAAATGAATAGGACTAGTGTGCTCGGTCCCTGCTCCTGCCCACCTAGCAGTTCAAAAGCATGTCAAAGTGCAAGTTGATAAATAGGTACCGCTCTGGCGGGAAGGTAAACGGCGTTTCCATGCTCCTCTGGTTCGCCAGAAGCAGTTTAGTCATGCTGGCCACATGACCCAGAAGCTGTCTGGGGACAAACGTTGGCTCCCTCGGCCTATAGAGCGAGATGAGCACCGCAATCCCAGAGTCGTCTGCGACTGGACCTAATGGTCAGGGGTACCTTTTACCGTTAGTGTAACCTGCACAGTTTCTTCATTTTCAACTCTTAATGGATAGTGCTCAGATGGGGGGATCACCTTATGGAAGCAAAATGCAGCTTACCTATGATAAAATAAATTAAGGCATTGGCCTTTTTGTTGACTCTTGCCTCTGTGGTGCTGAAATCAGAGAGGGAAAGGTTTTAGTTGTCTTTCCATAAATAGCTTGTGCTGGGTCAATTTTTCTCTAAATTACACACGGCCAACTAAAAAACTCTCCGACTAATTGTTAAAACCAGTGCAATCTTCTTTTCCCCCAGGAAAGTGAGCCCAGTCTTATAAGTGGATCAGATATCAAGCTTGCAGCAGTGGCATAGCAATTGTAGCAGAGATTGATATCTCATTCTGTCCTTTATGCTTAAGCAAATCTTAAAGCCTCTTTGGGGAGCTTCTAATGCATTGCTGAAAATTTAACCAAGTCCAGCACATCTCCTTAACAAAGTCGTTCCTATATTGCTTCTGTAAAAAGAAATTGACATGATTTATTTTTTTAAAATTGAAACCTCAGCAATAGAGCAATTCACTCCTGTGTGCTCTCCACTTGAGACCCTTTAACTTAAGATACACAAGTAAACCACCACCAGCTTGCCTCTGCCCGAGACCCTGAATTTCTGTCAGTCAGATTTAAACAGCACCAGGCTTGATAAAATAATGGGTCTGACACCATGTCAGTCATCATATATTCACATATTTATAAAGCAAAACGGCACAGAAAATGCATCGCTATGAGGTCATCCATCCTTAGGAGGCTGGGGCAGTTCATGGTTCTGAGGCCGCAGTGCAAATGAACCAGGATCCTTCAAGACCTTTGCATTTTGTTAGGAATAGTCTGCCGAGGTTAGAGGTGGAAGCAATTTTAATACTTGTTAAGTTTTTCCAGTAAAATACACCCAGTCACTGGGAGAAATGCGGCCAAGCAAGTGGTTATTTTGAAGCCTGTGCTGACAGGTATCGTAAGGCATTGAAGAGGGTGAAGTGAGGAGTGCTTGGATTCCTATCTCTGGATGAAATCAGAAGCGAGCACCAAAGAAGAATGGCCAGTCCTCCCTTGCAAGTTGGGCAAGAGTCAATTCAGTGTATGGAACCGGAACAAAATGGCACTTCAGGCCAAGAAAATGGGTGAGTAGCTTCCATTGTAAATGTGTCCTGGCACATGAGCATTTTTAATGTTACATATATATAATTTAAGGTTACATCTTTTTTAACGGGTTGGCTTGACTTCCTCATCAAGAAATCAATGCTCACATTAGTCTTCACTCCCTCTGGAAAATATTTTCTGTCATCCCAGCAAAAACTGAGCCTGCCGTTCCCCCAGACGATAAGAACCTTTGTATTTGTAGGAGCTGCTACATTCTTCCTCTGGAAATAATTCCTAAGCATGAATAATAGTTATGGCCACCAATGTAGACCCCTTCAAAATTAACGGAGGATAATGCTTTCTGTGTCTGTTATCCTACATCCAAGATTGGTGGGAGCATGCCATTAATTGCTGAAAAATGGCAGCTGGGTATTTGGCTAGTCACTTTTGGAAACAGGATATCAGACTAGGTAAGCCTTAGGATTGATCCAGCAGGGCAGTTCTGATGTCTTACCGGTTTCAAAAGCAATGGCCTGGGAGCTGAGGCCAGAGTTTCTCATGGGAAGTAGCCACTTTAAAAAACAACAACAAAAAAACAACAACATGCCTGTAAAGGAACAGTGAAAATCCATTTGTGAATGGGAAGGAGTGCTGAAGAAACATGCAGGGAGTTGTTTTGAAAGCAGCATTGATTTTTTTAAACTTCCACTGAGGTCATGACTAATGTCTGAAAAACCAGGGCAACATACGTTAAAATGCAACTTCATATCATCTCGCATTAGGAAAACAACTGGGAACCTGAGTATATTTTTTAATCAGTGTGTGCTGTCTGCTCTGAGGTTTCCCATTGAGTTTAAGCTTATTTTCAGTTAACTAGGTATTGGATTGCAGCCCAAGAAATGGGATGCTGTGTTATTGGACAATTTATAGGGAGCTATTATCCACTTTGCGGAGTACAGTGGTACCTCGGGTTAAGTACCGTATTTTTTGCTCCAAAAGACTTTTTCCTTCCTAAAAAGTAAGGGGAAATGTGTGTGCGTCTTATGGAGCGAATGCAGGCTGCGCAGCTATCCCAGAAGCCAGAACAGCAACAGGGATCACTGCTTTTGCTGTGCAGCGATCCCTCTTGCTGTTCTGGCTTCTGAGATTCAGAATCTTTTTCTTCTTGTTTTCCTCCTCCAAAAACTAGGTGCGTCTTATGGTCTGGTGCGTCTTATACAGCGAAAAATACGGTACTTAATTCGTTCCGGAGGTCTCGGGTTAAGAACTTTGCTTCAGGATGAGAACAGAAATTGCGTGGTGGCGGCAGCGGGAGGCCTCATTAGCTAAAGTGGTACCTCAGGTTAAGAACAGTTTCAGGTTAAGAATGGACCTCCAGAACGAATTAAGTTCTTAACCCAAGGTACCACTGTAATTCCTATGCAGCTATTGTCGACTGTTATGAAAGGCATAATAAACATGTCTCAAAAGACAAGACATTTTCTAACTCTGATATGGGAGAACCGAGAACATCCATGTCTTCTTGCCCCACATGTCTTACAATGTGGTTATGACAACTCCCATCGAGTTGTTTGCAGGGATCACTGCTGCCAACTTTGCAAGCAGATTTCTGGTAACTCCGTTGCTATTTGGGAGCATCAGTGTCATCTACCTTCAGCTTGGGCAATGCTTCAAATAATTTAACACAGTGCATCTCAGTTCCTACATATATGGAGAGCAATATCTTTGCCATAGTTGTTTCATGGAAGTATAAGCCTATTCAATTAAGTAGATGGGGACAAATCTGAGCAAACAATTTGCATTGCAATGCAAAATACTTATTAACACCTGTAACATTTCATTAATATTGGTTTGCTGCAGTTTGTCCCATAAACGTTGTCTGTCTTTAAGAATGAAGGCTGCTGTAAAATCATCAAAGGCAATACACAACTTATTTAGATCCCATGATGTTTCTATTAGCCTAAAAGGAAGTTGTAGTCCATAGTACCTCTTCCCTTATGGAAAACAGCATCATAAAAGCGGCTGATGCTGATCAATTTAACAAATGTAGACAAATTAAAAGTTTTTGATGGGCCTTGGGGTGGTCCCTTTCCCCTTTCTGGTGTATTGGGATTTATAACCCTTCTACTTGACAGGGAGCTTTAGAATTGCTACAAGTCACACACAGCACAGGCTCATTTTTCAAAAAACAAAACCCTGTTCAGAAATGCGTACAATTTGCCATGTAATACACTTGTACCCACTTTGCAACAAATGATTCTAAAAATAATACATTAAACTACACAAAGGCCACATTCACTGTTAATTCCGTCTTTCTGTGCAGGTCCCCTCGTCATTACCAGACTGTTGAGATCAGAACCATGGCAGCATACGGGAGAGTCACTTCCACACTGTATCCAACCAATCTCACTCTGGGAATGGTAAGGACCTCCATGGTACATTATATCATCCTAAAAAGTAGCTTCTAGGCTAGGGGTGGGGAACTTGTAGCTCTCCAGATAGTGCTGGACTCCAGCTTCCACCAGCCATGCAGCTAACGCTGCCAGTGGCAAGGGATGATGGGAGTTGTAGTCCAGTGAACAGCCACAGGGTCACATATGTAGGCAGTTATGGGAAGAAGAAAAGGTTTGCTCCCTTGACTGGATGCTCTGCAGGACTTTGTGCTGCAGTATGTAGGCGATGGTGCAGGCACACTGCACAACAACTTTTCTCTCTCCTTGTTGCTCGTGAGTGGTCTAGGATAGAGTCTACTGGAAGACAGGGTCTTTTCTTAGACTAAAGGCTTGGCCAGGGCTCTGGACTATGAAGCACCTCCCACTTCTCTCTAGCTAGGCCTTTGCCTGTAATACAGAAAGAGATCCATTGCTCCCTATCTCACCAAATGGGGCCTGAGTGAACTTTTTTCCGTCCTAGCAGTGTGTACCTGCAATTTTACAAGGGTTATCTGTAAGAAAGAGAACCACTAAGTAGTAATTAGGTTTTCTCTATTTTATTAATAAAACAGATTTTTGCAACAATTTATTAAAAATTGGTTTTCATGCAGTATAAGGGGTATACAAGAAATTCTCCATGTATTCTCTCTTTTTTTAAAATAATTTTTGACAGTTCCAGTCTAGATTAAAGCATTTTGTGCACTATCATTGTTGGAAAATGCCATTGGGGCATAGCTCATCATAAATTTTTACAGTACATTTTTGCTGCAGTATAAAAAAAACAGAAACATTAAATAGCTATAGTCACTTTTGTGGGCCTTATTTTCTGCAGGAAATTTAAAAAAAAATGTTGTGGGAGAAACTACAGTTGCATTGGAGACAAAGAATGTACTGCATGATTTAAACCTAAGAAACAGCACACGGTCAGTATTCACAAAGAGTTACAGACACACACTCACCGCCAACAGTCCAATACTTTTTGGAAATTTTTTTTGATTTGTTTCCTGCTATGTTGGAATAATATTTTCTACAGAAATGTTTGTGTATACATTATATACAGTATTATTGTTCTTTTTTGAAAAGTAATATTTATTTGTATTAAATAAAGTCCTGATGAAGTTTATTAATAAATTAAGAGAATACTGGCAACACACATACATACACGCTCACACACTCACACCAGACGACACCTTCAGTGGTTAGTGCTCAAACCGAGTGATGTGTCCTACTCCCTGTGCGGTAGACTTACTCACTGTTGTCCTAACACTTCCAGGTGCCTCCATGACCTCTCAACGATACGTGTGCAGGGAGAGATTCTGTGGTGCCCCCAGTGGATTAAGCGTCATGTGTTTCAAAGGTAATATAATCAGGAAGGAGGGAGCAGGGGCATCCGCAGTAACTTGGTTGATATAATCTCCTCTCTCATGCAGATATTAAAACGCTATATCCTGGGAACACTGGTGGGAAAAAGGTTCATTCCTATGGCATGAGAGAAGACAGTGCAGTAACAAAAGGACACACACCCTTCCCTCTCCACACTGCCCTATTGTGCTAGCTTAATTAATACAAGATTTAGAAATGGCAGCTGGCCAAGATCACCAATGTTGCATGCCAAATTGCCATCCAGTTGGAGTGGCCAAGGCTGGAGACAGCCAACACGGTGGGGAAAAAAGTGAAGGTGGCAGTAATTTCATCTCTCATCATGCTGGGCACACAGGTGTTGCAGAATTTCGAAGCACTACCCCCTCCTTAAAAAATAATAATGATACAGAGACAATGGAGCATACAACACTTGGGGTTTTTTTTTTTGCCTGTCTCCAGCGCTCAGCCACACTCTGAATGTTGCTTCTACGCCATTCACATGATTTGCATATCCTGCTCACAGCTTGCCATGGGAAGGAATGAGAGCTTTACATAAGCACATTTCTTCATGAATAGGCCTGGCTCACTCAATCTAAAGATTGTGTGGGTGAGGCCTTTTCACAGAGCAGTGCTTTTCAACTGGTGGTACTTCACAGTGTGTTTGGTGGGTTGAGTACCAGCAGCTGAAAAGCACACTTGTCGGTGCATGGAAATGCAGGCGCCTTAGCTCCGAGCGTCCTATACGCAGTAAGGCAATGAGGAAGATTAGGCCTTGCTTCCATGCCGGTCCAGTGCAGAATCCACCGTGCTGGGGGTTATGTGGAAAGTGCCCTATAACTACATAAGCGATAAGAAGGTCAGAGAATGCAGTATCTTCAATAATGCGAGTGCTGTGCCCACAGCAAGGATCCCACTGAAATTCTCTGTTTCAGGTAATGGTGGAAAAGATCTTTGGATCACACATGCACAATCTTAATCACTGCAGGCTTGCACAGAACCACTAGCAGACAGGCAGCACATGCTTGTTTCAGACCTCTATCAGTTAGTGATGGAATCACTCAAACATTTCAGTTGAGCTCCCTGCTGTTGCACTCTGATAGGAATTCTGTTACTCTTTTAGGAAGGGAGTAGATTGAATCATTATTTCTCGGGGGGGGGGGAAGAGACCATTTTTTAAAAAATAAAAAATGTCTTCTACAAAAAACTTATTCACTTCTTGCCTTTAGTTTTCTAATTCAAAGGACAAGGGGGATTCCCCACCCCTACCCCCCATATTAGGCGAACTTGGTTCAGACTGTCTTATTCTCAACTACCACTGTCACACACGCAGATATGAAGCAAAGGTTGTGTATATACTATCTGTGCCTCTGCAAAATTCAGCTGCAGCAGCAAAGTGGTGTCTAAACATCCCACCCCCCACCCCACCTTGCTAAATTAACTGTACTGTAATTATGTTGTGGTTTAAATCAAGCAAATCCTGGGGAGGGGGACAAGCCATCCTGTGACATTAAGACTTCCGTAGCCATTCTCAGCCTTGTGCTGTTGGACCTAGTTTTCAGAGCCACCTCTGGAACCCTGCATCTTATCAGGAGGAAGGAATGGCTGCAAATAGCATCTTGTTTTCCCTACCTGGTAGCCTTTCTGAGATCCTGGCCCTGGCCCTGCTTCCCCCTTGAAGCATTCTCCATCCCAAGCGTTTCTTGAGATGTGTGGAGCTGGGCTAAGTGAAAGTCTCAATGACACCCGAAGAACCGTTTCATAGTGTCTCCTCCTCCCCACTGAACGTAGTCCCAGAAATGAATGTCGGCCCAACTAGCCGGTGCCTCCAGCACCTGAATGAAATCCCTGCAAAACAAAAGTGTTTCCATTTCAGTTAATATAACTCTGTTTTCTTTTTGCACGTGGCTCCACATTTTTCAGTAGCCATATAAAGTTTAGTGACACTTGAGCGGGGTTCTTTTGTCTTTGTTCTTTGTCGAGTCTGTTTCCCAGCCACCCTGGCCTCTGTAGAAATCTGGGAAGAAACATGGGTTTGGTGACTTTCCTCAGGAAGAAATAAAAACGTCCACAAGTAAGGCTACAGATCCAACCTCCGGGTGACCCTCTCCACTTCACATGCTTTCCCACAGCAGTGGAGCTGGTCTTCCCTTGACGATGGCCTTGTAAAACTAGTTCCTCTGTGCTAAGAGTAAGAGAGTATGTAGAAGGCAAGAGTTTCACACAAGACGTTCGGTCCAGCCATTGAGTACCAAAAGCAAGTTCACGGAGCTCTGGTCCTCCTACAGGCCAGAGACCATCACACGGAAAGATGGCGGCACGTGCCGGTGCCTTGGGCTGGCGCTGGGGCTGACGCACGGACTGGCACAGCTGGCATCGACCCCTCCTATTGATGGCAAATAGGCATGATGGAGAATGGGCAGTTGTAAGGAGAGTCGACGCTGTATGCTGCAAAGGCAGAAAGGAGAAAGATGAACAGGAAGGAAATGGAGCGAGGGCTTTGCTAGCAGGCTATTGACAAAAGTGTCCCTCGTTTGTGAGATGCCTTACAGCCACAAATAAATCCAGTGGGCGGCCTGACAAAATAGCCCATGGAACGAGCAAAAGCAATACACCCAAGTTATAATACCGCTTCTTTCTTAACAAACCACTATGAGGCCTTGGGTTTGCTTCTCTCTTTCTTTGATCATTTGTAAAGCTAAATACTTGCTTGCTAGCCACCCAAGCCCAGCATTAACGCTGAGGCAGTATTTTGTACAGAACAGAACACAGAAATGTCACCATGCTTGAAAACCAGAACTTCAGGTCTCCAGAGTTGGCTGGGGGCACCGTTAACAAGGCCCTCAAATTACAAAAGATTTTGTTTTACTAAATCTTGCCATAAATATGTATGTGTTCGAATGATTAACATTTTACTCAGAAAGACCAAGGGCACAGCGACAACTGTTAGCTTGTATCTCAAAGGATCCTTTGAGACATAATTTTGTAAGTAAGCGATGCACAGATTTAACAAAAAATGCTAAGGACTGAGCAAGCAACCTCAGTTCTTGTGACCATGTAACAAAAAAGAACCATTCTACTTACTGTTCTGGGGAATTGATATCTTCTGTAAAGTCTTTGCTCGTTCTGGAGGGCTCTGTCGTATTCCACTGGGCTTGCGGATTTTGATCAAGGTGGTTTTTCAATACAGCCTTTTCACCATCTAGGAAAAGGGAGAAAAGTGTCTTATATTATCATTTTTCCAAAGTAAATTTATTTTTCCAGAGCTGCAAGGATGATTCTGTAATCTACCGCAGTGCTTCTAAACTTATTTACTGAATCTACTGAATTCTTATGATAGCTAAGAAACATACCATTAAAATAATAATAATAATAATTTTATTGTTTATACCCCGCCCATCTGGCTGGGTTTCCCCAGACCAGTTAGATGTATTAAAATAACACAAAATATAAAAATATGACCCTGACAAACAGATGGTTAGTTCGCAGCATCCAATAATATCCTCAACCATCAATTAGATTTTAAACACATTGAAACATATATGCTTTTACTTGCACCCCCAATTACTAGCAAATGTCTCTGTTGGTGAGAAATTCTGGAGGGACATTGTCACTTCTTCTCTGTTCCCAGTTCCAAAAAGCAGGTTGTCTGTCTTTCCTGCCACCACCCAAAACGAAATTGCTGCTGTACAAGTGACCGGATGAAGATCTGATCCCTTGCACACAGCAATACACAACAGTTCTCCACCTGGCCCAGAAGAGCTCTCTACAAAGCACAGTGAAGGTGGTAGCTGCAACACACACAGTGCAATCCTGTACATGGCTATGCAGGACCCTCCGCTACCTTCTCTGGGAGAAGAAAAAGCTAAGGAGCAAATCCTACACAAATCTGGAGTACAGTCCTTAAGACCGTTGGATGGCATCTTGTACACCTCCTTCCGGCAACTCCTGCCGCCAATCTGTTGCCAAACGTATTGCTCTGCTTTCCTTTGGACCGCATCAGTGAGGCCGAGAGAGGGGTCCTGTTGTCTGGGCAGCCCAAGACCTCCATACATACTGCCCAGGCATACATGCTGGCAAGGTCACTTTGGTGCTGCTAACACAGCTGTTTGACTTCACCCCTGGAAGCACACTCCATTCTCTCAAGACAGGCAGATGCCAGTTATGCAGAGTATGAGCCATTGAGCTTACTGTGACTTTCTGCTAGGAAGGTGTGTGAAGCCAACACATCAGTTGCTGAATGGAGGAGATAAATTCCTCCCTGGAATTTTATTTCTTTCCCCCATCTTGTTTTAATGCCTTCCCTCCTCTCTTTGGTGGCAATGGTGGCTGCAGTGCTCCCATCAGGAACCTCTGCATCTCCTAGACCTTAAAGCAAGCAGACAACTTGAAGACAAAACCCCAAAGTCAAAACAGCACTCTCCCTTCTCTCTTCTAGGAAAACACAACTGAATTATTCAAGACCTAGACATTTCTATGTTTAGAAATATGTCTCAAATCCTGGGTTTGTTCCAAATGCTGCAAACCAAACACAATCTCACTCTTGGACTCCACTGCTCCCAAAGGGCTATAAGCAACACCTGTGGCAGCTAACTACGGCCACTTCCTGGTTTGTTCTGTGTGGCTCCCAATCCCTCTTCTCTATACCATGCACCCTGATAGTCCTATGGCAATAAAATAAATAAATAAATAAAGGCATTTATTTTTCAACCAGCTAGACAGAAAAACAAAATCCCACCAAAGCACCATTAAGCATTTTGTAATTTAGAACAAACCACAGAGCCTAGGACTTGCCGATCAGAAGATCGGCGGTTCGAATCCCCGCGATGGGGTGAGCTCCTGTTGCTCGGTTCCTGCTCCTGCCAACCTAGCAGTTCGAAAGCACAAAGTGCAAGTAGATAAATAGGTACTGCTCCAACGGGAAGGTAAACGGCATTTCTGTGCGCTGCTCTGATTTGCCAGAAGCGGCTTAGTCATGCTGGCCACCTGACCCAGAATTTGTACGCCCCTTGGCTCCCTCGGCCAATAAAGCAAGATGAGTGCCGCAACCCCACAGTCGTCTGCGACTGGACCTAATGGTCAGGGGTCCCTTTACCTTTACCTAATTTAGAACAAGGCTGCATTGCTGGAGGCCACTGCATCCTGCAGACAGCAGTCCCACAACTGGAGGCACAATTTGTGAAACTGCACAATTACCCAGGAGCGACCGGGTTCTAAAGTAAAACGGCGTTAATCCTTGCCAATGGACATATGAGTTTCAACTCCCTCCTTTAACAGTGACAGTTCTCCTGATGCCTTGTTATTTACCTACATGTCAGGTTCCTGATCATTATGTCTGCTGCATGAACCATCACAGTACTACACAGCCCCTTTATCTGAAACCGTGTCACATTAAAATAAAGTTCATTATTCCCTCGTCCCAAAAACCTCAGATCTATTTACAGCGGCATTGTCTATTTTAGCGCACATTCAAAGTAACTCTGCAAAGATAAACATTCTGTCCTGTCACCAGTTACTCTTTAAAAGATTTCCAAAGTAAACCAGGCTCACTTAAAAAAAAATATTCCCCCCCCCCCAATTTACTCTAACATGGTGGGGGGGGGGGAACAAGGCAGGGAGAAGGAGTGCCCCGGTTTCTGGACTTGCCCAGGAGCCCTTGGTAATACCCGCTGAAAAGAAAGGAAAGGCTACTTGAATATTTCACCCCCATTCCATAAGTCAGGGCATTAAGGTAAAGGTACCCCTCACCATTAGGTCCAGTCGTGGCCGACTCTGGGGTTGCGGCACTCATCTCACTTTATTGGCCGAGGGAGCCAGCGTACAGCTTCCGGGTCATGTGGTCAGCATGACTGAGCTGCTTCTGGAGAACCAGAGCAGCGCACGGAAACGCTGTTTACCTTCCCGCCAGAGCGGTACCTATTTATCTACTTGCACTTTGAAGTGCTTTCGAACTGCTAGGTTGGCAGGAGCAGGGACCGAGCAACGGGAGCTCACCCCGTCGCGGGGATTCGAACCGCCGACCTTCTGATCGGCAAGTCCTAGGCTCTGTGGTTTAACCCACAGCGCCACCCGCGTCCCTATTCAGGGCATTAGATTACTCCTAAAGCATATGCTGAAATGGAGTTGCTATATAGGGAAGAAAAGATGCAAATGCACAGAGCAGGCCCAAAATGGCTTCTGGAGGCTGGCTATCTTAGCTAGATACAGACATTTCTTTTCTGAGAACAGTATACTACAGTCATGTGAGGCCTGTTCGATGAGGCTCACATTTTGCTGTTTCAGATCAGTGGGAGAGAAGAGAAAGCTGCAGATCAGCAATTCCAAACTATACTCCCCCATTTTAGACTTTCATACACCAGTAAGCTGTAAAACGTTGCCAGTTTGGGAGATTAGTGTAACACTAATGAGCAAACGTGGACACCACACACAATCTTCTTCTGTTTTGAAGTTTTGATTATGGCTCCCACATGCTGAACAGTCCCTAAGAAGCTACATCAATGTTGGGGAATTGATAAAATTCTTATCATTTGGGAAAAAACAATGCTGGTGTGAAGGGTTTGTTTCCTTCTTTTGTAGGGGATGACCAAAATTTCATTTTTGACCTCATTAACTACAATGTTCATATGACTGACAACAGTCTCTCCCTTGTCTATAAAGTGCCTCCAGAGCCTATCAACTTCTTAGTTTCTCTCACCACCAATTCTTCTATACTGTATGGGCCCGAATATAAGCCACACCCAAATATAAGCCGCACCTTTAAAATTCAAGGGTGGGGGAGAGAAAAAGTCAATACTCAAATATAAGCCACTCCCTTAAAATTCCGCAGGCACTCACACCCTTTCCATTTTACCTTATGTCTGTTTCAGCAGCGATATCGTAAAAGCCAATTTTTGTAAGGTCACAAATTTAAGCCACACTTTAACTTTCCACAATCGGAATTTGGGGGGAAAGTGAGGCTTATATTCAGGCCAATATGGCACTTTCTGCCATTGCTAAGTTACCAGGAAACTATGTACTCTGCAATTCTGCAAAGGCACAACGCCCCCCCTTCCAAATCGGTGACAGTGGGTGCTGCCCAAGAAGCCCAGCTTTCATATTTCATGAAGGTGAAGGTAGGTTTTGAGTGTGTGGACAATGTCTGGTGAAAACCTGGTGTTTCCTTCTTAGGTTCTGTGTTAGGTAGGCAGCAACAGGTCACAAAGCTATGCTTGTTAATGGAGATAGTAAATATGTAGTGGTCTATAGAAGAGTTGACAGTGGTTTAAGAGAAACTTAGGTCCGTATGGTTAACATTAGAAAGCTGGAGGGCCAGATACTCTTCCCTACCCCCAATCAACACTCCTCATGTTTCCTCATGATGCTAACCAGCCACTTCCAGTATTTCATTTACTGGAGTATATCCTAGACAGGGAAAAGGAAATAGGAGAAACGTGGAAAAAGGAGAAAATGTGGTTTTGACAAAGGATTTGTTGTCAAATCTTCTTCACTCCATCCCAAACGCCTCGTGCATACAATGCTAGCTGACTGACCCACAGACTCGCCCACAGACTCGCCAAAGTGTTGCATGCTCTGGTTATCTCCTGCTTGGATTACTGCAATGCGCTCTTCGTAGGGCTACCTTTGAAGGTGACCCGGAAACTACAACTAATCCAGAATGCGGCAGCTAGACTGGTGGCTGGGAGTAGGCACCAGGACCATATAACACCGGTCCTAAAGGAACTTCATTGCCTCCCAGTGCATTTCTGAGCACAATTCAGAGTGTTGGTGCTGACCTTTAACGCCCTAAACAGCCTCGGCCCAGTATACCTGAAGGAGCGTCTCCACCCCCTTCATCCAACCTTGACACTGAGGTCCAGCTCCAAGGGCCTTCTGGCGGTTCCCTCACTGCGAGAAGTGAAGTTACAGGGAACCAGGCAGAGGGCCTTCTTGGTAGTGGCACCCAACCTGTGGAAAGCCCTCCCATCAGATGTCAAGGAAATAAACAACTATCTGACTTTTAGAAGGCAGCCCTGTATCGGGAAGTTGTCAATGTCTGATGTTTCAGTATGTTCTGATATATGCTGTGAGCTGCCCAGAGTGGCTGGGGAAACCCAGCCAGATGGGTGGGGTATAAATAATAAAGTAGTTGTTGTTCTTCCCTACCTTTATTTTCTGTAAAGTTCCGTATACTGAGGATGTCATTGAGCTCCTGATAGTGGTTCTGCTTAATATATGTTGTCTTGTCAGGGGTGTCTTGAAGCTGCATAGTGACTTCTTCTAAAGCTTTGTCCAACTGTTAAAAGAAAAGCATGTTACAATAGCATTAACATATTTTGTAAGCAGGTTTCATTAACTTTCCTTGCAATCTTATGGACCAAAGTTATTTTTCTCTATGGGGTTCCCTTCCAATCATGCGTAAAAGTTGTAGTTATTTCTTCTAACACATTCCTGGACACCCAGACAGGCAAAGGTGTCCTCTGTAATTCAGTGATACCGTACGTGTCGGCTCCAGGGGACTGAAGTATTGTAAAGGTAAAGGTAAAGGTAAAGGTACCCCTGCCCGTCAGGGCCAGTCGTGACCGACTCTAGGGTTGCGCGCTCATCTCGCTCAAGAGGCCGTGAGCCGGCGCTGTCCAAAGACACTTCCGGGTCACGTGGCCAGCGTGACGAAGCTGCATCTGGCGAGCCAGCACCAGCACCGCACACGGAAACGCCGTTTACCTTCCCGCTAGAAAGCGGTCCCTATTTATCTACTTGCACTTAGGGGTGCTTTCGAACTGCTAGGTGGGCAGGAGCTGGGACCGAACGATGGGAGCTCACCCCGCCGCGGGGATTCGAACCGCCGACCTTTCGATCAGCAAGTCCTAGGCTCTGTGGTTTAACCCCCAGCGCCACCCGCGTCCCTTGAAGTATTGTGGGGCCCCTTAATTATTATTTTAGGGGGGCCCATTATTGAGGCTGGGCACGGAGCAACGTCAGGACATCATGCGGCATCACAAACATGATGTTGACACGTCACATTGGGCTCCCCCAAAGTGCTTACGAAGATGGTGCCCCTGATAGGGTGTCCACAGATGCGTCACTGGAAAAAATGGGCCCATTTGCACATGGTATCCAAAGGTAGGGGAAACGCACCACACATGTAACTTCCAGAGGCATGGGAAGCATCAAGGGTGAGTGGGTGGCTGGTCAATGGCGTTGAGAAAAGGTTGAGAGGATGCTTCATAGGTTGCTGTAGCAGCTGACAGAACTGAGAGCTGCAACAGACACCCAAAGGCTTCTCATCGCACAGAGATTCTGTATGGGAATCCTGTGTCATCTGTCATCCATGGTAAGCCCTTTCAATTCTGAACAGTCATAAGTCTTCAAAAGAAAACGACTTCTTAAGAAATCTCTCAGAGCTCTCTTTTATTCTGCTCTGAGAAATCTTTCTAGGGCACAGGCAGATACTTTTTTTTCCTGTGATGCTCCTGAACACCTCTCTCAAATGCTCCTTCGTGTGAGGAACAGAGCACATTTGTCAACTTTTAAAGTGTCACAGCTTTGCTCTGATGCGTTTTGCAATATTCCACCTCCTCACAAATTTTCAACCATAAAGGGGAGCATGCTCCCTCTGAAGTAAAAATAAAAAAGAAATAACGCTCCAAGGTTTGAAATCCTTCAGCACACAGCCTGTATCGCCAGCTCGTGTTTTTAAAACAGTATTCACTGGGTTGATTCTAAAGGAAAACGTCAGGCCTGGATTTCCCGTCCCATAAGAAACTTGCTGCACTTTGTTCTCTATCTTCTTTCCTGGCTGTCCTATGAGGAAACGGAATTCCTGTTGTTCACCTCATCCTGAGGGCAGGATTTTGGCAAAGCGTGTATCTCCTGGGGGGCCACTGCTTGCATGTGCCTATTATGTGGTTTCATGCACATAAGAGTCCTTTCAGTTTTATACCTCTGAAATCCATTTCAATGTTTCTTCTCCATACTACTGGGCAGTGCTTGTTAGAAAATATTTTTTACAGAGGGTTGTTTTCCACCCTCTTGAATTAGTTATTCCTTGCCCACCATAAGCTCCAGAAATCTGAGGTCCGCTGTGGGCAAGTAGGCATTTGCTTATATGTGCACACACACCTTTTTAAACCTCCATTTTTAATTATGAAATACAAGTTTTTCAATTACCAAATTTTCACAAAACAGCAGTCAAAAATGTTTGTTTGTGTGCTCCAGGCCAGGAAGCCTTAGGTCTGTTTTAAGTATGCAAACAGGTATTTGTATGCAGGTATGTACACACCTTTTAAATTTGTTTTTGAAATACAAGCTTTGCACAAAAGAGCACCCCTTTTTTTGTGCAACTCTGGTATATATGTGTTGCTCTAAATCAGGATTTGGAGTTGCACACGTGAAAGGCTGCTGCTTCCTTTCTTTTCCAGCCTCCTGAACCTGTTTTTAATACAGCTGTTTTGTGCAGGAGCAGTTATGTGCAAAAGAGCTGTTTTAGAAATTAAAGAATCTGCAAATGTGCCTTCAGCAACAACGAAAAAAGCAGACTGCACCCTTTCCTTTGGGTGGATGGAAACAAATAGGTAGTTTGCACTCATGCCTAGAAACTTGGAGGCAGTGCCGTCGAAACAGCTCACTTCCATAAAGGGATAAATAAAGGAGATAGAATTACGTAACAAGTATACTTTAAAAGGTGGCAGATCTAATTAAAAAAGAATACATGTTCTAATCTAAGATGAAAGGATCTAGGTGATCTGAAAAAGCATCATCTTTTCTAAGAGATAAAGCAGAAGTTTTCACATCAAACCCACAGGTTTGTAGCGTAGAGATGACAGTAAAACTCATACTATAGCGATCCCCACTCCCTTTTTCTGTCCTGGGACACCATCGCTGAGTAAAGCTAAATTAGCATGTAATCTGGCTAGATAGTAGTATTTTACATCACACTGAGTTCAGCAAGAGGGATGTAAGAACAGTGGGATCCAGATGTGCTTAACTTTCTGCCCCAATTAATAAGCAGCTATGTGAGAGCAAGTGCTCCAGTTATAACACAGAACACACTGCCCTGAAACTTCGTTCAGCTTCATTGAATGCCCACAAATGCTAGTGTTATGAGACTAGTCACAACTTCTTCTAGTCCACGTCTTTCCATGCCATGCATAATTCTTAAAAACTTCTATCCTTTTATCTCTTAACTACACAGTCCCAGATGCTTAAACCTGAGTTGTTCCATCCCTTCAATCATTTCGTTTGCCCTTTTTCTGAACCTTTTCCAACTCTTCAATAAACTTTTTGAGGTAAGGCGATCAGAACTGCACAGAACATTCCATATGCAGTCACACCATAGATTTGTATGGTGCCATTATGATACCGGCAAGTTGATTTCTAATTCCTTTTCCAATGAACTGTAACATGGAATCCATCTTTTTCACAGCCACCTCACACTGGGTCAACGTATTCATTGAGCTACAACTGCTACAACGTCAAGGTGTTGTTCCTGGTCAGCCACCGCCAGTTTGACCCCTCCAGGAGCGTATATGTGAAATTAAGGGGGTTTTTTTTTCTGCAAACACAGAGCATTTCCCCACCACAGTGAGAGCATCATCGTGGAAGAAGCAATTTAGATGGGAGAAATGGTCAAACTCCCTCCACACTCCTGCCCTGTACTGGATCCAATATGGGTCCCACAGTTGCTTCTAAGCGAAAAGCAAAACATCGAGAGATCCAGTCATGTACCTCGCCTGTTTTGACTCTCGAGTTTCAGATAGCCTGATGGCCTCGCAAATTGAGAATACATGCAATGCGCGCAAGACAGAACAGTCTAACCCAGAACACACACTTAGCCATACCTCTGTAATTTTCATTCTCAGCTGGTGGTTTTCTGACTGTAGACCTTCCAACCTCGATGTGCTGGCCTGGTTGACACTGGTGACTGACGTGGATGTTTTTGAGTCATCTTTCTTCTGGTTCTGAGTGAACTGGAGTCCTCTGTTTCGGGTGGCAGCATCTGGATTTGTTCTCAGTGTGATTAGCTGAAAGTTAAAGAATATCTCATTTTATTTTTGTGTATCTGTGCCCCCAAAAATGTTCATTGAACGTACATTCAAATGTGTAATGCTGGATTTGAGGCATAGTCTTCAGTAGTGCCTTGCCAATTTTATTATCCATGTGAGCTAAAACTATTTAACTACTTCCCATAACTTAGCAAAGGCACCTTAACGTGCTACTTAGCTAATGTTCGAAGCTCAAAATAATGTGTAAGGGGCTGCTGATATGGCTTCTTCGCACACTAGTGTCAAACCTCCAGGAAACCAGACTTCTCCTAGGAATCACAGATTTCTGACATTATTGATGCAATGCAGAAATGATGCCTGTGGCTTCCAAACCTCCCCTGGAAGGTAATATTTGAAGGGATCTGAAAACAACTTTTAAACACACACACTCAATTCCATTTCTCCTTTTAGAGTTCCCTTCTTCAGTATTGAGATACTGTAATTTACTAAACTTTGGCCAAAGAGATTAGAAAATTCCATTCATATGCCAATGTGGTTAAGTGTTTCAGCCCAAAGTAGATGGACTTTGTACATTCATTATTATTTATTGATTAAAGTTTATTACACACCCTTCACTATAAGACCTCACGGCAGGTTACAACAATGTAAATCGACAATATTAAAATTAGTTTAAACAATTAACCATTAAAGAATGGAGTGGGTCTATCTATCAATATTGATATGTATATTAGGAGTACTCCTAAAATATAGACCTGCTTCTTCCAGGGCAGGGCAGACCTCCCCGAGTCAATATCTTAGAACACATAACATCTCAATCTTATTAGGATTCAGCATCAATTTATTGGCCCACATCCAGCCTACCACTGTTTTCAGGCTGGTCTAGCACCTGAGCCACAACATTAGGAGGATAGGAAGTAGTAGTATTCATCTTAGCCTTTAAATAATTTGCCCATGCATGAATAAAATATAATCCAATTTAGTAAGCTAACAGCAATGTTAATTGTGAAAACCTGATATTTCACAATAATGGGAAATCACCACAGCTCTCTCTAGCGACATTATGTGGTGGGGCAGAGCTGTGGAGCCACCTTCCTAATGGCTCACCCAGACTTCTTTTTGCACCATGTTTCTAGCCACAGATCTGTGCTTTAAAGCTCTGTGCCTGAGCACTTTCTTTGTCCATTATACGTGTTGCTTCTGTTGTCTCTTAGACCTAGCTCTCCCTGAGGTGTGTCCCAGCTGTATCGCTGGAGATTATAAGTGGGGGTTCACGACTGTATAACAAACACCCAAAGCCAGCATGTCAAGGATAAGGCCAGGCTAGAAACCTTTCCCTGAAAGAATCAGGAAATGATCCTTCATTTACTTCCTGCATCCTGAATAGCCATAGCTCAGGCATGGAAAAATCCAGGAATGGCAAAGATAGAGGAATGATCAATTAAAATCTGGGGTAAAGCCCAAATAGTTAAAGCTACAAATATGGTTAGGGAAGGGAGTCAAAGCAACAATATTTTTAATAGAAAAATTGAGTTTGCTCCCCCCCTTTTTTTTACTGGAATAGGAAAATGCAGGATGAAGTAAACCCCTATGTGATATTGGGAAAATATCATTTTTGTATCTAATAATGCTGGCTATTTCTGTATGTATACTTTTATAAATATTCACATCTGCATAGTTATATATTGTATTACAGTCATACCTTGGAAGTCGAACGGAATCCATTCCAGAAGTCTGTTCGACTTCCAAAATGTTCAGAAACCAAAGCGCGGCTTCTGATTGGCTGCAGGAAGCTCTGTTGGACATTGAGTTCCAAAGAACATTTGCAAACTGGAACACTCACTTCTGTGTTTGCGGCGTTCAGGAGCCAAAACGTCTGAGATCCAAGGCGTTCGGGATCCAAGGTACGACTGTATTACAAATAAGTAAAGGTAAAGGGACCCCTGACCATTAGGTCCAGTCGTGGCCGACTCTGGGGTTGCGGCGCTCATCTCACTCTATAGGCCAAGGGAGCCGGTGTTTGTCCGCAGACAGCTTCCGGGTCATGTGGCCAGCATGACTAAGCCGCTTCTGGCGAACCAGAGCAGCACACGGAAATGCCGTTTACCTTTACCTTTATCTACTTGCACTTTGACGTGCTTTCGAACTGCTAGGTTGGCAGGAGCTGGGACAGAGCAATGGGAGCTCACCCTGTCGCGAGGATTCGAACTGCAGACCTTCTGATTGGCAAGTCCTAGGCTCTGTGGTTTAACCCACTTAGTATTAAAAGAAACTTCTCTCTGACATCTAGATTCTTATGTGTAATTTATTCATAGATAACCAGTCCCTAGAAGTGATACTGCCCTAGACAAAGCTTTGCTCTGTCAGTTCTAGACAGAAGTAGCTTTCCGTCTAATCAAGATATGGAGGGAACAGGGCAACTACCTAATGGAATAACTGCATATCCTTAAGAAGGTGATATTTCACCTTTCCTTCATGGAACTCAATATGGCAGATGTGGACCCCTTCCCTCATTCTATTCTCACAACCACCCTGAGAGGCAGATTATGCTGAGAGATGCAGTGACTGGTGCAAAACCACCCTATAAGGTTCACCCAAGTCTCACCAGTCTTAGTCCAACACTGTAACCACTAAAACCATGCTGGCTCTCAACTTACGCTTTAAGAATCATGGGCACAATCCAGTGAGCAACCATGTCCTTTTGCTGTTCCAGTTCAGTTCAGTGGGGCTTGTGGAGGAGAATTTCCCAGTGCAGGAGTGAATTTAATAGTCCTACAAAAATTATATGCAGATAACAGACCCATAATGAGTCAATGTGCTTACCTTAGGAACAAAGACTAAGCAGAGCGTAATAGTACTACAAAATATAATGACTAGTGCCACAATGCAGAATTGAACATTGGGCTGGTCCCGTGTGAGAAAGGAAACAGCAGCTCCAATAATGCACATGATGCCCACATTGTAAACACTCATGCCAATGTATTTACTGTCGTTCAGAGCAGGAATGCTCACATTTCGAGTCTCCCAAGCCAAAAAGCAACCAAATAGCTGAAATTAGAAAGAGAGAAGGAAGTGATGATTGTTAACACAATAAGCACAGTGATAGGTTTGCATACCAGACATCAAAAGAGTTCTGTTTCTATTTCTATCTGCATTCTGCTTTAAGCAGCTTATGTTGACAAATGCAAGACAGGGCAAGATCCAGGCAAAGTTAAGCACATTTAACTTCCACCAAGTGATCCTATACTCTGTCTCTCATTGAAATAACTGAAACTATTTAGCTCTGGCCCAGTAGTATTTAATTTAATTGGGGGGGGGGAGGGGCAGTTGCTTGTGAGGTATATAATTACACGACCCACCTCCTAACCACTTGGGCATGAATTACAGGTGTGATATTGAGTGATGTGCGTGCAAGCATGGGGCACATAAACTACCACATCTCCTGGGTCTTCTCTTACGGATAGGAAATATGATATGGGAGATAAACTTGTTTCGTATTGGTAAAAAGGCTTAATTATGATAAATGGTTAAAAGGCTCATTTATTTTAAAAGAATTGCACTTGCTACCTTAAATATACTGGGGAATTTGTATTAAGCTGGAGCTGTTTAAAATATTTATCAATCAGCTTTTTTTTGGCTAGTAACCAATAAGAACATGGCATCAACTCTCAGAGGTTACAGCTACTTCTTCAACTGGCTGTCATCATTTCAAGACAGACGCCAACCCACGCTTATCAATGACACGGGAGAGTATGGAATATGTGATGATAAATGGCTCACTCAACTCAGTCTTCCTCATGAGGGAGGAGTCTGTAGTCTCTATCTACATTACCATTACAACTTTGGGTTTTAATTTCATTTGAGCAAAATAGCAACCTAACATTTTAGCCATTTTATTGGCCAAGGGAGCTGGCATACAGCTTCTGGGTCATGTGGCCAGCATGACTAAGCCACTTCTGGCGAACCAGAGCAGTGCACAGAAACACTATTTACCTCCCACCGGAGCGGTTCCTATTTATCTACTTGCACTTTGATGTCCTTTCGAACTGCTAGGTTGTCAGGAGCAGTGACCGAGAAACAGAAGCTCAACCGTCGCGGGGATTCGAACCGCCGACCTTCTGATTGGCAAGCCCTAGGCTCTGTGGTTTAACCCACAGCACCACCCTTTTAGCCATTTTAGGACAACATAAATAAAACTGAAAGTGTCCTAGCAGGCTTCATGGCCAAGTGGGGATTTTTATTTAGGTCTCTCTACTCCCTAGTCCATCATTCTATCATGACACCATACTGGCTCTGAGCTACACTTACCATTAGACTTACCATGAGTAGGCCTTTGTAGGCATAGACAATGCCAAGCCAAATGGTCATGTGAGTGTTTTCACAGTGCTCCAAAATGGGAAGAATAGAAATATCTCGGCCTGCAGGGTCAGGCTGCAAGTAAAGAGAAGAGAAGAGAAGAAAGGATTTTATCCCTGAGCTTATATACATGAAAAATGAATATTGTAGTCAGGCCAGAGACTGTTGGAGACAGAAATCTAGGGGGGCGGGGAGAGAATGCTAATGAACTGGAAGCAGGTTCTTAAAGTGGTGTAGCGTGGGTTCTCAGCACCCAGGGCAAGGCAAGTAATTTGCGCCCCCTAACCCATGGATTTGCGCCCCCTAACCCGTGGATTTGCACCCCCTAACCCCCAGATGTTGCGCCCGGTGCGGCCGGCCCCCCCTGCACCCCCCACGCTACGCCACTGGGTTCTTAGGCCCACTGCTCAAGAAAAATACCACACTGAATGGTACATCCGTCAGTCATTACCATAAGCTTCTATCCTTATCATGAATTATATTGTAAAATAAAATATTAGAAGGTCCTCAATGCAGCAATATTATTTAGCATTTATAAGGCACTGTTACAACATTCATAGCACTTCATAGATGTTATCCAACAATTTGTACAAGACCCTTGCAAAGTTGGTTTATATTGTTATCCTCTTTTTACAGGTTGGGGTGGTCTGAGAGTGACGGCGGGTGCTTTGCCTAAGGGATCATGGTATAGATGGACTTTCTGATGCATAACCCAGTTTATAAATTACTATTCTGTACCAGGCATGCAAAGAAGTAAGGGGAATTTGCCAGTGGTTTTTGTATAATGTATTTGTTGTTTTGCAACATTTTAAACCGAAAAGTTTAGAAGATGTTGGCTTCACCAGTACAAAAATCTGGACATTAAATTGCATTGGAATGGACATAAAACAAATTAAACTGCAGCTATGAATGTATTAAGCATGATATGATTAATTGCAAGTTTTAATAGGTTTATAATCATGAGTTTAGAATGATAAGTTTTCTGATGAAAAGTTTAAATTATGATAAATTTTCTGCTGAAAAGATAAAATTATGATTAATTTTCTGATGAAAAGATATCATTAGCTGCATACCACCAACTCTCCTTTTGTACATTTTGATATTGTTAGAATTAACACCCAGCAGAAAGATGATGATATATTTGAACACCGGCTATTCTTTTAATATACAGCAAGTAAAATGCCCTTTGTGTTTTCTCCTTCAAAACTTAAGGATCTCTTAGCCTCTGCTGAAGATGAAGATCTGTAAGCATCTCTGACACTGGCAGCAGTTTTTGGATACTGTGTTCAGCAGCTCTGCATGGGAGTGAATTCATGTTTGGCTGTCATTCCCAGCTTACTCCAATTACTTCCAAATCTGCTGAGGCTTTTAGCTGTCAGCCCCTTGGGATTTCTCACAGCCCCCCCCCCCCCACACTCCCCATTAGGCTACCTCAAACTTTCTTTTGTAAAGGATTTCCAGATTTTGTGCTTCAAAGCGTTCACATTTCCCACCCCGTACAATAATTCTCACAAGCTAGTCAGGGGAAATAGCATCTCCTGCTTCTAGAAGCCAAGAACATTACACTGAAGTTTGGGGCAATGCAGGAGGGAAGTACGTTAGAAAATGCAGTCCACTCTCAGACTAAGCTAATAAAAGAAGCATATGAGAGAGTGAGCCGCTTGAAGAGGAAAGCTTACAGAGGTGCCCAAATGCCCAAGGCACAGAACGGACAAGACCAGGGTCGCTACTTTTAATATTCCTGCACTTGTGATTCGAGGACCTGATCCCCGCTTGGGGAATGAAGACTCGTGGACACAGTATATTAGGTTAATGGGCAAGAAAAGGCCACAACTTTATTGATTACAGCATGTGAGAAGGTATTGGCTTAGGCACTGGACCACAGAAAGTTTGACTCCACCCACTCGGAGAGGGGTGAGTCTGACGAGGGGTTAACCACCAGTCGGGGGAGCCTGTTGATGCAGATACAACTATAAGCTCTCCCCTGATGTCACCGAGGGTCGTGCCATGGCCCCCCGCCACACGGGGCATCGGACAGGATCCACGACCGCCAGATTCCTTTAACAGAATACCCGTAAGTGAAGGGGTAGGCGATGGCCACACCTTGCCCTTCCACACACCACCAACACATTCCAATGCCTAACCGCCGAATACCAAGAATGTTGTGATGATTGCTATGAAGTAGGCGAAAAAAACCAATTGGAAAAAACTCCTACCAGGCCCCCTGGGCAACCAACCATGGGTCCATAGCAAGGCCAATCGAGAAGCTATGTCCTAAAGGGAGTGGTGGGTGGGTGATTCGAAGACGATCAGGAGCGCAATGAAGGGGAGAGCTGGCGCAGCCACATCTGAGTGGCTAAACCACTCCCCCCGCGGTGCCACCCAATTGGGTGGCCAACTGGGAGGCATGGCGCGCCAGCGATGACGAGGGCAGGGGGCAGGAATCATCTTCTGCTCACAATCCCTCCCCTCCGGAAGGAGGAGAGGCTTTGTGCCTTTAATAGTAGCATCACAGAGATATTTCTCCCCTCCTCACGGATGGAAATAAATGATGGGGAAAAGCTTCAATGGCTTATCCCCCCCCCTCCGCCATATTACCTTGCAGTGAAAAGCACAACTTGTACATCAAGTCCTATTCTCCCTGGCCCTCCACAGATTAAGGGTTACTAATTGTTGCAATCCGGAGAATTTTGAATCTCAGATGGATGCAGGCAAAGATAGAAGATAGACCTGATGACTTTAGCAGGTCAGATACGGTAGTAGCAATGTATCTTACTGTAGTCAGACAATTGAAGGTTAAAAATGAGTTATCTGGGTTGCAACCTGGCAATGCGTCGTTCCTCAAACTACTGGATTTCAGCACTGAACTCCACCATTGTTCATTTTCCCAGGAAAATTTTGCTTTTTTGCTAATCTAAACTGCCAAAACATGAACTTTGGGTTTTCACATTTATCCTGCTCCAGCAAAGCCTTAAAACATTAAATACCTTACAGTTGTCAGTTTCCCAAAGGAAATCCACTTTGCTCAGAACTTTCAAATCCTCACTGCTAAGAAATATTTTTAGCCACCAGCATTCATCCTCATCCAACAGGGAATCCTGTCCTGTAATATTGAGTTAACGGAAACCATCTTGCAATGATTTCTGATAGGATAAACAAGTATGTGCTTATACCAAATCTACCAGGGTGGAGATGGCTTCTTTGGCAGGAATTTCAGAAACCTTAAAATGTGGCAAACTCCATTTTAACTTCTTAAATAACAACGAGCTCAAACCTGATGCAGCTTTTCACTTGGCTGACCTAGATATTTCACATCAAAAAAAGACGGCTGCGAAAAAAGCTTAGGGGATCCAACTCATGTTTTTAAAACATCCTAGTAAGAAAGTGTAACATCATCTACAAGTGTTGTGAAACATGCTTCCAAAACAAAATTCTATACAAGCCACCTCACGTCAGCGATAGTCACACATTATTTATCCTGGAAACATGCCTTCCCTTTCCATTTGTGTCTCTGCTCAAACAGCTTCATAAAGAGACGCATTTTTTGTTGTACTTACTGAGTTTTAAAGATGAGACAATGCTGTTAGAGCTATTTATAGAGTCATCTCTTGTGGATGCAAATTTTCCCCATCGCTGCCGCTAACCAAGAAAATTTCTCAGCAAAATATATCCATAATTTATTATTTTCTCTCGTGTGGGCTTTTCTTTAAAAAGACACTGATTTTTATAAGCATGATGGATCTGGGCACAAGTGGTTGCTTGATTCTGTACTCCCAACTTTACCCTGTAGTTATTGAAAACGACATAAAATTCCATCTAATTCCTTATGTTTTGTAATGATGAAAGTGGGTGGCATGTTTTGCTGGAACTCTTGCAACATTCTGCTCAATGCCAGTTCATTCCTACCCAGAGGGCAGGTTTCTACTCCAGCCGCCTCTTCTTTGCCCATCCTGCCTTGCCACCTGAGGTGAAATGGGAATTGACAACTCCTGGCTCACCAAGCCACGTCCAACTTCTGTTGCCACACCCTATCTCTTGCCAAAGTTGGTGTGAGCTGGGGAACTCCTCAAAGTTTTGCAGACCGGCTTTCTCTCAGGGGCAGGGAAGATGAATGGCAACTCCAAAGCACTGGAATGCCTCCCTCTTGGCAGCAGAAGTGATGGGGCTGGCGTGCTTCACCCCCTGTCTTGAGCTCTGCCTCTTTAGATCATGGGATCATGCCATTCTTTATTAAGGAAACAAAGTTCTCCATTTTGGGGTCCCTCTTGCAGTGGATCAAAATCCTGCTTCTCTCCCATCCAAGACCAATATTTTAATTTTCCCAACTGAACTGCATGGAACAAGTTCAACCGGGAAATTAAGAGTAGTATACCCCTGAACACATACAAGCCACTCCATGTGTGCATTCAGGGAGGAGTAGGAACTCAATAGGCAAAGTGGGATGTACAACAAAACATTGCCGTGTGTCCTGTTGATATACAAAGCCCTGAGCCACTTGGGTCTAGGATACCTTAAGGACCACCTAAGTAATAATAATAATAATAATAATAATAATAATAATAATAATAATAATAATAATAGATTATTTATACCCCGCCCATCTGTCTGGGTCCCCCATACAATAACCTATTAAACATTAAATACTTTGGCCACCTCATGAGAAGAGAAGACTCCCTGGAAAAGACCCTGATGTTGGGAAAGATGGAGGGCACAAGGAGAAGGGGACGACAGAGGACAAGATCGTTGGATAGTGTTCTCGAAGCTACCAGCATGAGTTTGTCCAAACTGTGGGAGGCAGTGGAAGACAGAAGTGCCTGGCGTGCTCTGGTCCATGGGGTCACGAAGAGTCGGACACGACTAAACGACTAAACAGCAACATTAAACATTAAAAGCTTCCCTAAACAGGGCTGCCTTTAGATGTCTTCTAAAAGTTTGGTAGTTGTTTTTCTCTTTGACATCTGGTGGGAGGGCGTTCCACAGGGCGGGTGCCACTACCGAGAAGGCCCTCTGCCTGGTTCCCTGTAACTTGGCTTCTCGCAGTGAGGGAACCGCCAGAAGGCCCTCGGCACTGGACCTCAGTGTCCGGGCAGAACGATGGAGGTGGAGATGCTCCTTCAGGTATACTGGACCGAGGCCGTTTAGGGCTTTAAAGGTCAGCACCAACACTTTGAATTGTGCTTGGAAACGTACTGGGAGCCAGTGTAGGTCTTTCATGACCGGTGTTATATGGTCTCAGCAGCCACTCCCAGTCACCAGTCTAGCTGTCGCATTCTGGATTAATTGTGGTTTCCGGGTCACCTTCAAAGGTAGCTCCACATAGAGCGCATTGCAGTAGTCCAAGCGAGAGATAACCAGGGCAGGTAAGGCATACCAGATGGAGCTGATAAACAGCTGCCCTGGACACAGATTTGACCTGTGCCTCCATACACAGCTGTGAGTCCAAAATGACTCCCAGGCTGCACACCTGGTCCTTCAGGGGACAGTTACCCTATTCAGGACCAGGGAGTCCTCCACACCTGCCCGCCTCCTGTCCCCCCAAAACAGTACTTCTGTCCTGTCAGGATTCAACCTCAATCTGTTAGCAGCCATCCATCCTCCAACTGCCTCCAGACACTCACACAGGACCTTCACCACCTTCACTGGTTCTGATTTGAAAGAGGTAGAGCAAAGTGGTGAGGCTACTCAAGAAGGAGCACACAAAACCTGAGGCTTCCCCCCTGTTGCTGTTTTTATGGCTACACAGATCATCCCTTGAAGGATCTCAGTTATTGGTAAGCAACTTGCATTTTTTGTTTGTTAAAGTCCTTAGCTCATTAGCTATAACCAGGGCAGCCCAGAATCCTAACAATACAATAAAAAGTTGTTATACATAAAAAAGCAACTGAAGCTTCTATGAAACTGATGTCATGGGCTGGTATCAAAGAAGTCAGTACAGTGCGCCCTGAGAACCTGACAGAAAGAACCTGAGAAGTATGGCAAACAAGCTCTGTATTACCTGCAAATTTGTAAAATACAGTATTTCACTCGTATCACTGGCAAAACCAGTTTTTTGCATAACACCTAGAAATAGCATTCTGCCAATCTGACAGTGAATCACTAATGAGTAATCGGCTGGAGATGACTTTTCGACTGTTTGGGCAATCCCCCAACAGTAACTCTGCCTAGCTCCTAATACGCTATTGTGCTTCTAAGCATAACAACTGCTATTCCATCAAATGCCTTGCTGAAATCAAGATGTATTACACAGACTTTGTCTCCCAGCTCTCGGCTGTGTTATTAAGCAAGGGATGTGCCTCTCTCAAATTGATTCATGATCTGTTCTAGCCACTTGAAGGGTGCTGACAAGCTGCTGGCTGGCCTTTAGTAAGATGGAATTACCTTATTCACACCCTTGAAAAATATAATTCTGTTTGCCCTTCTCTGGTCCTCTGGGGCTTTGCCTGTTTTTTTCCCCTATGAATCTGAAGACGAGGTTATTTATTTAATATCTCCAACTAGAATTTCATTCAGCCAGGGCCTTCCCTATTTAAAAGCAATTAAGGTTTTCCCCTCAAGCTACTACATTCCTGTTCCGATGGCCAACCCTTCTTCGAGTCTCATTAACATTCGATACATTTACCATCAAGTCCCAATTTGCCTTCTCAAATGAAGGATGAAAGCAATTCTGCTTTCTTATCGTGGACCAACAACTACTTTCTCACCATCCCATTTGGCATTTGGAGTAGCATTTGCAGAGGCCTGTTAAGTGAGGGAGTTGCAAGGACTGTGGAAACTGTAGCCGAGGATGAGGTTCAATAGGAATAAGACAAGGCTCAACTATTCACCAGGGGATTTTTTTTAATACCCCCCCTTCCTCCAAGGAACTCAAACCAACATACATAGTACCCTGCCTCCCTGCACACACCAATTATACTCTCACAACAACCCTGTGGGAGGTAGGTTTAAGCTTAGAAACTACGACTAGTTTGTGACTAGAGTCACAAACTCTTTGTGGGATCTGCAGTTCGACAGAACACTCTTCTTCCTAGGCTGAGAGGAAAAATGATGAAAACAGGTTATTTATTGGGACAGAGTGACTTTTGCAGCTGTTATTAAAGATGCAAAACAATGAAGCACGGGACGGAGTGAGGGAGAAATTTCTGGAACAACAATCAGCTCCGCCCAAGGCATGATGGATAACAGCAACAACCGGGAAAAGATAGACGTAACATTTTACAAGGACAGGAAGAAACACCACAGGCAGAATAATTGCCACACACAGGAAGAAGAAGGATATAGTTTGAGTGCCTCACTTGTAGATTTATAAATTATTTAATGTGTCAACACGAATAGAAGTTATTAATACTGCAGTTGTTGTATAAGGGATTATTATGATGACCAGAATGTCATTGAAATTAATAGGATTTTGGAATGTAGAAATAAAGAAAATCATCAAACCATCAATTCTAGCATGCAGGGCCCCACCTTATCTAAATTATATAATTTGGTATTTGAATGATTGGTATTAGTAACTGTATTATAAATTGGTATTGTTATAATGAGGCTATTCTTGGATTGTAATTGAAAACTAATAAAAATTATTATCAAATTCTTTATGGCTGCATAGATGGTGCCAGGCAGGCCGTGAGAAGAGCAAGTGGCCCTTAGATAAGTCCCCCACTACTGATTAGCAGATTCGGGGCTTGTCCACACCTGAGTTTAAATGCGTATTTGATGCTGTTTGGGCTCTCATTTGAGTAGTGTCTCCCTCAAGCAGCCCCCATCCTGCTGGTTTCCCCAGTAAATGTGGATTTCTCTGATCCAGAGAAAACATAGCACATTTTGAAAAATGCAACTCCAAGCCAAGCTCGAAACAGTATATACATTGCCTTGAGGTTTTGTGTTGTTGTTTTGGAGATGGATCAAACATCCATTTCTGCTACCCACCTCCACTTTCCTAGAGTTGACCCTTTCCCGCTGGGACCTAGTCTTCCAGTGCAGAGAGTAAGGCCATCTTTGTGCTTGTCCTATCAGGAAAATGCACATTTCGGCTGATTTGCAGAGTTTAGGGCAGTATTCTCCAACCTAGTGCCCTCCAGATGTTTCTGACCTCAGCGTAAATATCACAGCCAAAGAAATTGTTTCCAAATAAAGCAGCGTGCACTGAACTCCCAAATCTGCTCCAGAAAATTACCCAACCCTTTGCAATAGATTTTGGAGGTGCAGAGGGAGGAGGGAAACAGGAGGCCCTGTTGTATGACTGGAAGTTCAGTCACACAAAGTTGTATGTCACCCAGTGACAAATATTCTTATGCATAGCTTTTTGGCCTTCCCCTATTTGTCATAAGAACCTCTGACTTGTTTCAAGAGTAAACTATGAAGTGTTTGATTGGTATGTAGAAAAAAAACGGAAACACAAAAAAACCACTGGTCGTTTGATTTTCCTAGGGCTTTTAAATTGTATATATTAATTTCAGTGGAGCTTTGATTTTTGTTAATGTGAATTTCCCTGTTGCAAACTCAGTATAAAATGGTATTTCAGAAATATCTCAGAAGCGGAATAAAGCAGGTAGTTTAGCCTCTAGTGTTTCACTCAGATCAGTGAATCCTTTATGCAGCATTTTCGTTAAATAATTTAGCTCCCCCCCCCCCCACAGTAGATGTCATACCACATTCCCTTTAACATAGTTCTACCGGACATATTTTCACACTGACTGACTACACATAACTCTGTCATATGAAGGAGAATATTCCTAAAGCCACTCTCTATTCAGACCCACCATTCTTTAAAAAAAAGAAATAAAAGTCTAACCTAGAATGAGGCAGTTTCTTATGTTCCAGCGATTGCTAAAAGAACAACACAGAGAACAAGGGACGGGAATTACGCTCTGCTTTAAAGCAAACTTGTAATGATTTATTGCAGGAGAGATTTAGTAAGAATAACAAGGAACCCTCAAAGCTTTTAAAGAGGTCTCTTCAAATGTGCCACAATTCTACTGATTTATAGTGATATAGTCAATATTGAAAAATGGTTCACTAAGCACAACAGGACTAGAAGTGCCTGAAAGTTTAAACCCTTTTCTTTCACCAAAACGATTCGGCTCCTTACTGCTTAGCTTTTAAAATTCTACAGTGCCTTGTTGATTATTTTAAAAGTAGACAAATGTGTATTTTAAAAGTAGACTGTGTTCAACAGCGATGCCGAGAAGGGGGTGTTGTCATCCGGGCAGCCCAGGAGGTCATTTTGCTGCTGCTAATACTCCATTGTCTCTTGACAGATGGATGCCAACAACATTCAAGAAAGGACAGTATTTAGTAAAGGTAAAGGGACCCCTGACCATTAGGTCCAGTCGGGGCCACCTCTGGGGTTGCGGTGCTCATCTCGCTTTATTGGCCGAGGGAGCCGGCGTACAGCTTACGGGTCATGTGGCCAGCATGACAAAGCCGCTTCTGGCGAACCAGAGCAGCGCACGGAAACGCTGTTTAGCTTCCCGCCGGAGCGGTACCTATTTATCTACTTGCACTTTGACATACTTTCGAACTGCTAGGTTGGCAGGAGCAGGGACCGAGCAACGGGAGCTCACCCCGTTGCAGGGATTCGAACCGCCGACCTTCTGATCGGCAAGTCCTAGGCTCTGTGGTTTAACCCACAGTGCCACCTGTAGGTCCCTTTAATAACAGCACAGAAAAACAGCTGGTTTATAATGACAGAAGCTATGTGTTTCCCTGTCGCTGCTATGATCTAAATCCAGCATTTACACAGGAGAGATGGATCACGTAAGATGTAACTGTACCACAGCTGCCACATTTTTATCTGACCCTGCTCCTGTACCTGTGCAATGTCAGAAATGCTTCCACTTCCTAAATTTTTGCATGTCGGGTCAGGTTGCAGCCAATCGCAGCTCCCACAGCAGCAAGAAATACGCTGAACCTGGACATTTTTAATCTAGCTGTTGCAGCAACGGTGGTGCTCTCCTGCCTACCGCATGTAGAATGCATTGCTCTGAGGAAGGCCATGTACACCCCAGCCCTTTCTCAAAACAAGGCAGGGAGGAGAGGGAGGAAGCATTAGGGAAGCAACCAGTACTGCTACTACTAATGTGACAGCAAAAATAATAACAGGTCAGTTGGTAGAAAATGACTATTAAATCTCGGGGTCGTGAGTTTGAGCCACAGGTTGGGCATAGATGACCTTCTTGGTCCCTTCCAACTCTACAATTCTATGAATAATTATGAATAGAGGAATAGGAATAAGAACTACATGGGGGGGGGGAGAGAAGGACAGTGGTGGTGACAAGAAGAGGGAGGAGGAGGAGCAGCATTGGAGGAAAGAAGACAGGAATCTTATGGCGGCCTTCCTTGAAGACAGGAATCTTATGGCGGCCTTCCTTGAAAGTAGGAACCCAAGGCTGTGCATTCCCTCCAGCCCCTAACTAAACCGAAGGCAAAATAACAAAAGCTGAAGGGAAAGGAAGAGGAGCCTATCTGATTAGAGTTGAAGTCATGGTTCCAGGAGAGACGCCACAAAGACTGAACCAGGTTGGAACAATCTTAGGGGAGCTGTGCCGAGGGCCTTCTGGCAATTCCCTCACTGCGAGAAACCAAGTTACAGGGAACCAGACAGAGGGCCTTATCAGTAGTGGCACCTGCCCTGTGGAACGCCCTCCCACCAGATGTCAAAGAGAACAACAACTACCAGACTTTTAGAAGACATCTGAAGGCAGCCATGTTCAGGGAAGCTTTTAATGTTTAATAGGTTTTTGTATTTTAATATTCTGTTGGGGAAACCCAGTCAGATGGGCGAGGTATAAATAATAAATTATTATTATTATTATTATTATTATTATTATTATTATTATTATTCAAAAAACACATGAGAGAACCAAACACTGCTCTGTTTGAGGGGACAGATCGCCTAAATATTCCATTCCAAGAGATGAGGTTTACCTAGCTGTTCTGAATTGCTTTTGTTACTGTGTTTTAATGCTGTAAGCCACCCTGGGACCTTGCAAGTTAAAGACAGGAAATAACAAGCTAAATAATAGAATGGATGGGTGGGGACTTTTATGGAGTACCGCAGAAAACCCAGGTGTACGTACCATTAAAACTTGCACCACAAGCAGCAAGTGCAAAGACATGTTGTGTGCAAATAGAATTTCAGTATGTTGGGAGACACTAACCTTAAGTTATGGCAATGTGTCCTAATGCGCCTACAGCTGGTCGCACTGCTGCCAGAACATGCAGCTCCTTCTGCCAGGGCTCAAGGATTACCAAATTAGGAAGTTTCTGGGATGACTTAATTAGGCTACAGATCAGACAATGAAAGCACCTGCATGTTCCAGAATCCTCGCACTGGTATGTATAAATTGTGAGAGTACCTAGATGATAAATTAAAATCAAGGCCAGCAAATACCAACCGTAGCTTTCTAGCCCTGTATGCCTAAACTTCTTCATTTTTCCTGGTCAACATGGAGATTTCTGGAATCTAGGAGTATACTGATTGGATTGGTAACAGTGTGGCTTGACACCCCCTCTCTCATTTCTGCAGTCCCAGGTTTATATTGAGTCCTTCCCCGGTGGGTCACAATGCATATCTGGTGGGTAGCGTTTGGCTTGATGGTTATAAATTGGGTAAGCTTGCATTAGCAGAACTCCAGGTTATGGTAAGTGACACCTGCACAGAATTTGGTAATGATCAGATTGCAGAAATGCATTCAATTATAGGAACCAGATCTTGAGGAATAATCAATGTTTCAGAGGAGCTCTGGACATTTTTAGGGTGGCACCTCTGCTATGTAATTATTTTCCTATAAATGTTTGCCAGTTAGCTCCCTTACAGCTTTTACAAGGTTAGTAGGAAGGTCTTCACAAAGGGATCTTGGTTCTTTGCTGTATTATTTCTGGTTTCTTAATATGGTTTATTTTAACTGTAATTCAGGAGTTTTAATTGTAATTTGGGAGTTCTTAGATACTGAATTCATTTTTTTGTTTTGTTTTGTTAGCTGCCCTGGGGATAGGATATGAATGTTAGCAACAATTTTAAAAATAAGCAGTAATATATAGACAGACAGAATAAAACTACAGATACAACACATAATTTGCTTGGAAAGATGGAAGCTGAAGGGAAATGTGGTCTATGTTAATTTGCAATAAGTGAAAGCCAAGTATAAACAGAATGGTATTCTACCCGCCCCCCCAGTGTACCAATTTAAACAATTGTGCAATAAAGCGAGTTATCAAAATTGAAAAACAACTCCCCTACTTTTGTGTCACCTTTCTAATTTATATTTTCAAACAATATTTTCAAAGCAGGAAGCTTATATAGGAAGTTAACTGAGTCACACTGGTCCAATGAGCTGAGCACTGTCTATACCAGAGATGGGGGACCTACTTCAGTCAAGGGCCAAATTCAACCTTGGCTAACCTTCTGGGGAATGCATTCCGTTAGTGGGTAGAGCACATAACAAAAAGAAAGAAAAAGGAAGACACACACGTACCTCTACTCACACCTCACAATGGTCACAAAGACACAGGCACCAAGCATGGAAGCACACATCCAGCATTTTCAGCCCTGGGGTGGAGGTGGCCGGAGAGACCCTTCTGCCTGCTTTTTCTACTCTGCCTGGGCAGATATGTTACCTTTTGATCTTAAAGTTCAAGCAGAAAGGTTTATCTCCCATTCTAGCAGCTGCGGGCTGCTTAGTGCTGAGATCAGAGACCCCTCTGCCTGTTCTGCAATTCTAAAAGAGCAAGCAGAGGACTTATTCCCAATCCTAGTGCACTAGCTTCATCTCAGACCTCCATAAAATTGCATGGGATGATTGGCAGGTGGGAAGGGCTCACTGGGATTGGTCTGTCAGGCTGGATTGAGGGAAGTGGCAAACTGAATTAGGACTGCAGGTGAAGGGTTCCCCAGCACTGATCTGTACTAAGAGTGCCTCTTAATGGTTCCAAGGATGGAACCTTGGCTGCAATTTGACCTTCCCACGATGGTGGAAAATGGGTGTTGAAGTGCAAAAAGAGCGGAGGGGAAAGAGGAATCTTTGCTTGCCTGAAACCTTTGCAGGCTCCATCACTGGAAGTAACCCCACCAGGAGAAAAATAACTAAATAAAAAAGCGTGGGTGGAACAAGAGTTTCCATCTTCCTCACTGCTGTAATTTCAATCTCTCCTCCCCACTTCCCTATATTGTAGAGATCTGGGACAATGCAAATCAGGTCATGTTACGTCACATGCCATTCGGCATCGAATACTTAATCCTCACCCCAGTTTTATTAACCCCAGTTAAACGCTTGTCCTTCCCCCCCTCTTCTGTCAACTTTTACAACAAAACTGCCTTAAGCAGAAATCTCCACCATCTATTTCTAATGGAGAACTGAGGCAATGGATTCCAGTCACCATCTTTTGCTATGTTCTCTGTGGGAAGATCAGACCACAGCGGTATTAGTGACTGATAAATCATTAAACCTTGTTTTGCCAGAGTGGCTGCTGAATGAGTTTTTAAAAGACTATTACCATAAACCAGTCAGTGGCTGTATTCATGTCATTAAGAGAGAGAGAGAGATAGAATATGAATACCACAGGGAGGCAATAAGATATGCTAATATGTTAGAAAGAAAGCTATAAAGAATCCGGCCTCATGATGAATCACAGTTCCTTTTACAAACACTAGATGGCATCAGATTACAAGGTTGGTGCTACTTTAACAAATATTCTATCCTTTATTATTACTTGCAAAGTGCCTGTCATGATGGCAAGATCTGTATGGTAGGGTGTTCTCTATGTTAGAAGGGCCCCTGGGATGATTGTGTGTGCAATGCTCTGCAGCTAGCAAGTTCTGAAATACATAGGGTTTCTTCTCTCTCTGTTTTCCACTGTTTTCTGCCTTCAGTGTGTCTGGGCAATGCAGAAGCTTACAGGACTCTTAGCACTCTGGTTTGCAAACTGATAATACGGTGTCTCTAGCATGTGGTAGACTAACTTCCAATTTGTAGACAACTGTCTGAATGAAGAACATGGCAAACCCTTAGTTCAAAATGCTCTGCAAACTGCTAGGCAGATCTATCTTCTATATAGCTGTAAGTGCAGTTATTTTAAATAGAAGTGAATTTGGGTTTTAAAATTCATATGCTTAGACACACCTCAGAATGCCTGATACTGTCTAATTAATAAATGTCCTTTCCTTAATTTTATGCATTTTACTGTGAATCTTCCTGGCCAATGACTTTAAATAAACATACAATATAATACAGCAGTCTTGACATTAATGAAGTTCCCCTCTCTGGTAATTAAAGGGAACACTTCTCAACTTAAATATAAATATAAATCTAACAAACAAACAAACCTTTTGACAACATGGGCCTTCCAGTTGATAACTCTCCTTCTGAATAGTGAGGAAACAGACTTCACATGCTGTGTTTCTTATTTTGGGACTGCCACCAAATATGAAATATATGTGCACCCAATCATTAGGCTGAATGTGTGTGCAATGAGATGTGCCAAGTAGGCAACTGTCAATCAGAAAAGAACGGGTCCCCCAATTGTGAGTACTGTGTTCTATTTTTTAGAAACACATTCTTCACACTGTGAATGCATGAGCATGTGTTATAGTCACATGTCTATAACAAACAACACATGTGTGCACAGAGTGACTCTCCTATGTACACTGAATGGAGCTGGATTCTACCAAGTCCTTAACCAAGGTCTGACACTCTAGTTTATCTGCACAAATTCCATGATGTCATTTCAAAGCTACCTGCTAGATCCTGTTAGTCTAGGCCATTTCAACTGGGTTAACTTTCAATGGCAGAAGTTAAACAGGTAAGGGCAATGAAGGAGTTTTGGTAGTGGTTATGTTCAGTGTCATCTATCCTAGGGCAGATGGAGGCTCATCAACTTGAGAAGGTAGCCATCTAGGAGAAGGAAAACTCTGGTCCTAAACCTCCACTGCTTTGTGGGACACCTTCAGGAGAAGAATAGGCTAAAGAGTTAACCCCACACAAATCCAGAGTGGAGTCCCTAAGATGGTTGGATGGTAATGCCTCCTTCCAGCAACTCCTGCAGCCAAGCTGGTGCCAATCGTATCGCTCTGCTTTCCTTGTCACCTGGGCAGCCCAGGACCTCCAGACACACTGCCCAGGCTTGCACCTCAGGAGGGTCACTTTGGTGCTGCTAATGTGGGTTTAAAATGCATTTTTCTTTTCATCTATGCAGCAAATACCCTTTTGGGGTAATGGTGGTCCCCTTTTGCTTTCAAAGTGACCGCTGCGTTCATTGTGGGAGGAACAAGGAAGAACCTGCAAACGAAATGTTGTAATGTGGAGTGCTTGTGTCCAGGGCTTCTGTACTCCATTCCATTTCCCTTCCCTGTTGTTTTCTGTTGCCCCTCACCAAGACAATCAGTATCCTGTGCCCACTGACTCAGTCATTATTAGGTTATTTAGGTTCCTTTTGAGGCTGGGGAGGAGGCTGGGATGGACAACAATCTTGGGACTGTTTCACTTATTTCTACGGGCAGCACTTGCTTCTGTTCCTAGCAGTGCAGGATTGGCATATAAGCTAAACAAGCTATAGCTTAGGGCCCCACTCTCTTGGGGGTCCCCAAAAAATTTAAAGGAAAAAAAACACCTAGATGTACATTTTCAAAATAGAAGATAAAAACAAATAAAAACTACATACAGTTAGAGCTTAATAATTATTTCACTATTAATATATTTCTTCTTAATTATATTCTAGTTCAACAATTACTTTGATTAAATACATATTTTGTTATGTGCAAATGGCTTTAGATACCTATTAGGTCCATAAATTACCATGTAACATATATTCAACACAAAAAAAACCCAGTGACAATTTGTTGTTGACAAAGGACAGCTGGACATATAAAGGGCCCCATTACCTTCAGTAGCTTAGGGCCTCATCAAACCTAAATCCGGCCCTGCCCTAGGGACACTTAAAAACAGTTTCTCATTGTGAACCAGGAAATGACAATGTGATGGTCCCCTGTGGCGTCCTTTATATATCTATGGCTGAGTACGCATGCAACCTTTGAAGCACACAGGCTGTTTTCTTTCATACTGAACCTTTGCAAATGTACACACCTTTGCATGGTAACATCATCTTTAGCAGCATGTTTTCAAACTAGCGCAACAATGCTGTTTTCTATTCCCTTCCCCTTAATTAGCATTTCCACAGGCATTCCTCCCCAACCCCCACTGTCTTTTGAAAAAGAGGGGCTGGAAATGGGTGCGTTGATATCCAGAGGATATATATTGACGTACACAGGTGACTAAGTTACAGTACTGCTTCCTATTTTGCCTGCTTCATTCATACACAAGTTGGACATTGAGAGGGGGAGTGGCACCGCGCTGCAACAGCAGTAGGTCTGCCCCAATAGGAAGGTGCTTGCTTTGTAAACATGTGCAAAACGGATTCTATCAGCTCCAACAGAAAGCGCTTGGGCTGGGCAAATAGTGTGGGACAGAGATGGCATGGGAATGATGCCGTGTGCATAGCAACCCAAAAAGGTGCCTGCATGCAACACTGAATGCACATGATCACGCGGCATAGAAACACCATATCTCTTCTTCCATCCTCTTCAATGGAATGTTTTGAGGTTCTGCTTCCTTAGGTTACAGAGAGTCTGCTGATATCTGACCTTTGTACATGGCTGGCGTACGGGCCTCAAAGACTTGGCATATATAAATTATGAAGTGATAAGAAAGTGCATCTGAGCATGCACTCACGCACGCACTCACGCACGCACGCATGCACGCACGCACGCACGCACACACACACCCCTAACCCAAAGCCTCTGACATTAAATCACAGTGGCATACTCTCTAACATTTCAGCCAGAGAGTCAGGGTGGTGTTACAGAACTGGGAGACTAGGGTTCAAATTCACATTCGGCCAGGAAGCTCACACTGTCTCTTAGCTTAACCTATATCACAGGGTTGTTCTGGGGATTAAATGAGAAGGGGGAGAACCATGTATGCCGTGTTGACCTGCCTGGAGAAAATATGAATGTAATAAAATAATCATTTTTAAAAAATCACAGATGAAAAACAGGTTACACTCCCCTTCCTCACACCAAATATCATTGCTCAGCACAGCCATAGTCTGAATTTCATTCCAACTGCAACAATTTGCCCTGTAATAGTTTCCAAAGCACATGTGCTAGTAATCTGACTGTAACAATTAGCCTTTAAAAAAAGAAGTGTGTTTAACACTTTACTAATGCCAATTATTTAATCTAGATTTGTTAGTCAACGAGCCATAACACATACCAAGCAAGGAACAGGTTGAAGGAAAATATTAGGTACAAGTGAGGGGTGATTGACTGGGTATTTTTAGAAACAAATGAACAAAAAGTGATTTTTAATGGATGGTACAGTTTGTGCCCTGGTGCAAATTTTTGCGACAATAACTCAAGAGGCCAAAACTATGTTAAAAAAAGGGGGGTGCAAGCATGCTAAAGCCATGTTTTGGTTTGACATCCTGATTCAAAATGGTGCCTTGTGTCCAAATGGCTGTCACCCCAACTTGGAAACCCTCATGCCAATTTGGTGATGATATCTCTAGAGGTATAGAGACGAGACAAGTAGACAGACAGACAAACCACTTTCCAAAATGTATAGTGGATACTGTACACGGTATCAAAAACTATTCTACATATCTAGCATTAAATGACTAATGTTAATAACAATGTTTAAGAATTTAGCTTCAACTGCTTCAAGGCAAAAAGCCTGCAGTAATTAATCTGATCTATCAATAAGTGTCCTTTTAAGCGAAACAGCAAGCATTCATTTGTGCCCTTATAAAATTGTAAAAATAAAAAGTTATTTTAAAAAGATATCTGGCTGAACTTGCAGCACTCCAATGCACATTGAGACTGTCCATTTTAAATTGGAAGTTAGAGATTATGATACTATTCCATACACCTAGATTTCCATAAAATTTTAAGGTTTATTCTGAACGTATCTGCAGGATCCATCCTTCCATTTAGACAGTCTCCCTTCAAAGCCTACACCAATTTATTCTAATTTCCAAAGCAGTGACTCTTCACTAATGATCTATACAATCATTTCTGGGAGTCTTAATTTTAAAAGACACTAGCTTGGGAAGAAGGGGAAATCATATTAGAAGTGAGCAAACAGACACACACACACACACACACACACACACAGAGAGAGAGAGAGAGAGAGCGCGCAAGATTAATAGCGTGATAAAGCTCTCTCTTCTGAGCACACAATTATTTCAGGGATGTAATCTCTTACGTAAGACCAAAGTTGAAAGCAACATTTTATGAAGTTAATGTGCTTCTGTGGTTAAGATTAGAACACAAAGTGCCTGTTCTTTGGGCTATGTGTTTCGAATGAAGCAAATCTGTTACTCCACCTTTCTGGAAACGACTCAGTTAGAATTTTCTAAAATGAATGTTACAATCCATTATAGAAAATTCTTAACTGCCTTGTCATGTCCGTAACCTGCTTCAATTTCTGGTAACACCATTTAAATTTATTCTGTGGCTTTATGCCCAAACACGTTTTGGTGATGGTAGCCAATCCCAGTATTATCACTTCCATTTTGCTAATTGTTAATTCCAAATCAATATAGGTGAAATGACTGTTCATGCTATAAAAACTCTCAAAAGCACATACGTGTTCCAGAACATAACTATCTGTTGCTTGTTAAAATGCCCCAGGTTGCAAGAAGGCTCAGTAGGATTTCCAGAGTTCAGAAGGTGGAGCTTTGGCGCCCTGAATGGCTCCTTGTTCTGCCTAGCAAAACCAGAATAAATAATGAAATAGAACATACCAGGCGAAATAATGGAAATATACTGAATTTGCATAAATTGAAGGATTTAGCCATCAAGGTAGAGAATATGGACTACTTGGGTGCCAAACACCAAAGTATAGCAATCTGAAATCCAAGTAACAGAGCAACTGACATTCACCAGAGAATGCAAGTCAAAGAAAAAGCATTTACATTTGCCAATGAAAGGAACATAAACAGAAATAAAAACAGACCTGTATTCAGCAAATCATGCCAAATCACAGGTACCACCACTTAGAAAGTCCTGTTCAACATCTTAAACACTTCCAAAGCTTTCAAATCACCATATGTCATATATGTGTGCACATTGTCCAAAGCCAGAAGCTTCTAGAACCTAAGACTCTAACCACAAATATTGTAGCAAGCCAAACCAAGATATTCCACCCAACAACTTTCATAGCATGTTGTGGCCCTCAGGCTGCCGTGGACTGTAAAAGGGAAAATGACTAGAGCAAGGAATTACCCTCAGCACCAAACAATGACTGCATTCCTCCATAATTCCTGTTAGGCTGTGGGTGAACATATCAGACGACACAGCGATTCTTCAAACAGCTCCTGTTTATTCACAGGCCCGAACAGAACTGAACTGAAGGGTTCAGCCAGCCTGCTTATATAGAGCTCCAGTACAAAGTAACTGTAACAACTTTCTGTAACTATCCAATCACTGAATGTCACTTTCCAACCCTTATTTGCATATGTGAACCTAAACTATCTACAGTATCCCCCTGCTGGCCCAGGGTGAGAACTTCAGTACATAACAATTCCTATGCATGAGGAGTCCATCTTGCCAGCACATCTCCGGCTGGAGGTCATGCTACCATCACCCTTGGAACCCGAAGACTGCAGCCTAGAAACAATACCAAAGCCACATTTCCCCCAACAGCACTGGAGCCAATGCTGATAAATCAGGAGGAAGGGGCTTCTCACAATGGTCGGTCAACTGGCCACTCAGATTGCGTGTGAGCCTCATTCTAGAGTTCTCTGGTACTGAAGCAACATTTGAGCCTGTTAAGCAGGCATGTACCGTATTTTTCGCTCCATAGGGCACACCGGACCATAGGACGCACCTAGTTTTTAGAGGGGGGAATCAAGAAAAAAAATCTTATTTCCCCCCAGCCCCAAAGAGCAGTGTACAGGCTGCGCGCAACCTCTCCCTGCTGGAGGGGTTGCGCGCGGCTATGGCACAAGCCAAGACAGCGAGCGGGATAGATCCCACTCACTGTTTTGGCTTCCTCTTTAGCCCCGCGCAACCTCTCCAGCCGGGAGAGGCTGCGCGGGGCTGAAGAAGCTATAGCCGCATGCAGCCTCTCCCTGCCGGAGGGGCTGCGTGCGGCTATCCCCGAAGCCTTCCGAGCGCAGCGCAAGTTCCCGCTGTGCTCCTCAGGCTTTGGGTTCCTTTTGCTGAAGGAAGGAAAGGAAAAGGAACAGCGAAAGGAATCTGAAGCCTCCAGAAAGCAACAGCAAGACTCCGGAGCACAGAGGGAGCGCTCCCTGTGCGCTTTGGAGGCTTTGCGTTGCTATCGCTGAAGCCAAGTAGCCTGCATTCGCTCCATAGGACGCACACACACTTCCCCTTAATTTTTGGAGGGGAAAAAATGCGTCCTGTAGAGCGAAAAATACGTTATTTCTTCAGCCTGAGCTACACCCCTAACCAGAGTCTTATCTGACCAGAGTCTTATCCGTGCTGGAATGCCCACCTTGAACCATTTGGCTCTCTGGCCATCACCTGAACAGAACCCACCACTCACAGTAACATCGCCAAAATGAAGTTTTTCCATTTCCCCCATCCAGAAAGAAACCATTTGACAAAACTAGGGAAAGAGCTAGCAATCTGAACCATAGTAAGCTCCATCCTCATACATACACACACGCACACTGCATACATCAAAAGAAAAAGAAAAGCTCAAGTCATTGCCAATCAAAATTTTAGATGAAGACTCATGGTCAATGAGGGTACGTGTGACAGGAAGTACATGCAAATTAACCTAAGAGGAAATAAATCTTCATCAGAATCAACCCAAAATCATTGCCTTACTAGAGGTAGTCTACAACGGAGGTTGCAATTGTATGCATACTTTGTCAGGAGCAAGTCCATATAACTATCGGTACTGGGAATTCCTTCTGAGTAAACATGCAAGCCAGCCACAGCTTTAATACAGAAGTTGTTGCAATGCAATGCAATTTCAGTAAAATCAAAGTTAACGTATAGATTAATTAAAAACACACAAAAATCACATTTAAACCAAAGGGCTATATAAAAAAAAAAAGTGTCCAAGATCGTTGGAACTCTAATTTATTTAAAAAACAAACAAGAGCACAACAACTCTGTGTTGAGCAATATTTGAACTGTAATCTTAATATTCAAGTACAGTATAACAAATTTGTAAAACCTCAACTGCTTCCCTGTAGCAGAAATAGCCTCTAGGAAATGAGGCTGGGAAGATTTTGCAAGCTGGGGAAGAACTGTTCTTTCTTTTTCCCTTCAGACTGCCAATGCGCCACAAATTATTTACATTGTTATGAGTGGGCAGGCTAGTAGGGATTTTTCTGTGCTAATAACTTTGGTAAGACTTTTATTTGCAGGGCTGCTCAGTTAATTCATATGGAAAAAGAGATCTAATGTCTCTGTGTGACGTCGTTACTTTCGTTATTGTAGTCTTGGTTTCTGGTCAATACATTCATCTTGTTACAACTTTGCATACAAAAAAATTATAATTGCAGTTGCTAGCTGGCTACACCTGACCCTTTAAAGTATCTGCATTTTTTCTAGTTGTTAGCAACTGATCTGCTTACATGTTTTGCTATACCACAATAGCAAACCTCGAACTCACTTCAGCTTTTGATTTGTTTAAATGTTTAAAGTATGGACATTAAATTAAAAGGATGCCAACAGGATCAGGAGTTCCTGAGCAATCATATAAGACCGTCCCTTTGAAACTCCCAGTCTTCAGGGAATTCTTTCCCTGTTATCTTGTTTGTCAAGGGAATGTGGGTACATAAAAAAGCCCTAGCCCAGTCCAATAATACAGTTCTGCTATATTCACTTAACAACCATTGGGTTAATTCTGCAATATTTGCTGTCTTCAGCTGGCATAGCTAATTCCCCTTTGAAAAGAAACTCTATACAGATCAGCCAAACTCCGTAAATAACAACAGATTACACAGCTCATTGGGAGTATTAATGTATGAGTAGATGATCTCAGTCCTGGAAACTCTGACCCTTTGCAGCGGAGGAGTCAATGTTCCTTCGGGCTTTTAAGATTATCGACCTAAAGCTTTTTGTTAGTAGGAAACCCAATATTTAGGGGGCCATGACTGATAACAGAACTAGCTATTATAATAAGACCAACTCAAAGACCTGAACTCTGCTTCAAACTATGAATTACTGCTGGTATACTTAGAAATTAAGCCTCTGGCTTAACCAATTAGTTCTCACCCCTAGCTGAAATGAAACTTAAGGGCTTGTAGCTGCATTTGCTCCTGTTCATCTCTTGTTAATTTACCCTTTACTCTCTTATCCATTTCTTGTTACCTGTTGGAGGATGGGATCAGCTTTTTTTATATATATATTACTATTATCCTGTAAACTACTGTGGACACTGATATGGAATAAATGAATATATAATTCTTATGTGTGCATATCTAGTCTCAAAGTAATTGCACACCTAGGGGTTCACATACGTGGTTTCTAGGTCATCAGGAACGTTTCACTCAGTCAAGCATTAAATGGTAGACCCCCAAGGTTCAAAAGCACCTAAAATTTATTTCATGTAGTTCTTCCTCCGCTGGCGGTCTGGCACTCGCTTCCCCATGGAATGTGAGGGCAGGCAAAGGCACTGGGGGCATGGGGCATTCTGACTGCCGCGACCCCCTGATCCTGTTCCTGGAAGCACAGGTTATTCTGCTAATTATTATTATTTTTTAATTGGAGCGAACTACAGGCACATGCTAGAGACGATGAGATAAGTAACTGCAAAAACAACCCAGCTACGAGGATTTAAAAGGTTTGGATTGAGAGGGGATTTCATTTGGTGAAAGAGACAGTTAGGGAAGGGGAGCCCACGGTTTGCTTATATTGAAGTTTTCCTCTACATTTATGATATGGCAACTCTCGCCGGAATGCAAGTTGTTGTTGTTTTTTAAAAAAATATCCGTACAAGTGAGGATGGAAGAAAGTGGAATATAAATATGGAATTTAACAAAACTGGAACTCCATGTGTAAGAGAAAGGAACTGAGAGGGAAGCGGGGAGGGGATGCTACACTTTGAAAATATGGAGCAAATTCCTCCCTAAGCTCCGTTATTCACAAACGAATGTGTTTGAGATAAGGACAATTGGCCATAAATCAGTGGCAGGGAGGAAAGGAGTCTGCCAGCTGTGGGAATAGAAGCTTTTGGATTAATTATCTGCAGTCTGGATTCAGACCGTTCTTCCTCGGCTGGAAAAATGGCGAAAACAGCTTGTTTGCTGGAAGCCAAATAATGGGACATAAATGATGCAGTGACTTTGGGAAACTGTGAGATAACAGTTTCTCCTGAGGCATGACGGGACCATCAACAGTTGTAGGAAAGAAAGATATAACACCATATATAGATGGGAAAACATTATGGGGAAAAACTGTCATGCACAGGAAAGAATAAGGATTATAGTTAGAGTTCCTCACTTGAAACTTTATAAATTATCTAATATACCAACACAAATGAAATCACAAACTGTTATATAAGGTATTATTATATCTGAATGGAATGGAAATTATTAAGATTTTGAAACACAGAAAAAATGTAGAAGAACGAAGCCATCAAATCTAGCACGCAGGGGGGCCAGCTTGATTACCGTATTTTTTGCTCTATAAGACTCACTTTTTCCCTCCTAAAAAGTAAAGGGAAATGTGTGTGCGTCATATGGAGCGAATGCAGGCTGCGCAGCTATTCCAGAAGCCAGAACAGCAATAGGGATTGCTGCTTTCGCTGCGCAGCAATCCCTCTTGCTGTTCTGGCTTCTGAGATTCAGAATATTTTTTTTCTTGTTTTCCTCCTCCAAAAACTAGGTGCGTCTTGTGGTCTGGTGCGCCTTATAGAGCGAAAAATACGGTAAATTGTATAATTTGACATTTGAATAATTGGCATTAATAATTCTATTAATTGAATAAAATTGGTATTGTTATAATGAGGCTGCTGTTGAAATGATACTGGAAAATCAATAAAAACATATTTTTTAAAAAATTAGGGAGTTTGGCTGATCCACCCATCAATTTGCCCAATAGGGCAGTTTCAAACCTTGCAATGGTGACTAGCCAGAGAGGCATTCCAATGGCTGGCCACCATGTCAAAGTCTTTGAGGATGTGAGGGGCTTCCACGCTGGGCCACAACCATCACCCACTTTCTGACCAGGTAAGCGGGCATTTTCCACACATGTGAAAGGGTCATTCTAAGAAAAAGGAATTGTGCCTTTGGCATGCACAGCTGGCATATTCTATAAAGAGTGAGTAAGCCAGAACTATAGATGCTCCTGAGAAACAATTCAGATTTTATCTAAAATAAGGGGAGGGCCTTTCCTCCATTAATTTGTGCCTCTTCCACACTACAAAAAACCGTCCCAATTCACCAAAGTAATATAAAAGCTATTAATGAGACAGTGCTTATGTCACACCCACAATTAAGCAAACAGAATATTTGCTTGATGTCTTCTGGTTTGCGCAAATTGGATTTCTTTATTGCAGAGTCTGAAATCAGGTGAATCGTAACCTGATTCTGCCATCGGCTGAACTGGGGCAGAATCAACATACTGTACTGAGTAGAACCTGCATTGCTACTGAAGTTAAATGCTTTTTTTTCTGAAAAGAGGCTACAAGTACATTGCCTGTTCAAGTTGATCATTGAAATATGCCTCTAGCTGGCTGGAGAGCGTGACTTAACTGGTGATCTTTCAGAGGCAATGGGAAGCAAATGAAGCAGTTATAATTCCTCCTGATTTCCCATTAAGTCAAGAAAGTTAATTATTCCACAGATGGCAGGATGGCGAATGGGATTGATGCAGCCAGCTTGCCTAGAAAGCAGAATTTTTCACAACATATGCAGTGAAATGAGACAGAAAGAAAAAGTTGGCAAAAAAAATGCATTTCAGTTTCCGCATCAGCTCTGACGAGAAGGTCAGAAATAAATCGGTGACCTGCGCGTACCCTGACGCATGCCAACAGCTTCATGTAAAACATCTCACCCTGTGGGTTAAGAATATGCATTTCCACATGAAGAATAATACTAAAGCTACTGGAGATGGACAGGCAGTGTCCCACGATAATCGCTCTCGTTCTCAACCACTTTAATCAGAATGGATCGTTTGAAACAAGCTCTAGGGTTCTCAGCGATCACTTTACACTCTAGATGATAACGAAGAACATCATCGTTATCATTATCCATTTAACGTGTTTCCGGGGGGCGGGGCGGGGAATACTTTTGAGACATTTTTCTCTTTGCTGCATACAGAAAGGGAAATTCTGACGTGACGAGGTGGGCAATCTCCAGCTTTGGAAAAGTGCCTCTTCCAGGTGGAAGTTGGGGTAATTTATGACTCCGACCTTACAGATTGACCTGGAAGAGCAGCCATTGTCCAGTCACTGAACAGTGAACTTCTGAAACCAGCATGACAACTATAGAGCATAGCCAACTTAAGAGAAGTGCACAGATTTGAGGCCCTGTCTACTTTCCCTGGGACGCGGGTGGCGCTGTGGGTAAAAACCTCAGGGTCTAGGGCTTGCTGATCGAAAGGTTGGCGGTTCGAATCCCTGCGGCGGGGTGCGCTCCCATTGCTCGGTCCCAGCGCCTGCCAGCCTAGCAGTTCGAAAGCACCCCTAAGTGCAAGTAGATAAATAGGGACCGCTTTCTAGCGGGAAGGTAAACGGAGTTTCCGTGTGCGGCGCTGGCTCGCCAGATGCAGCTTTGTCACGCTGGCCACGTGACCCCGAAGTGTCTCCGGACAGCGCTGGCCCTCAGCCTCTTAAGTGAGATGGGCGCACAACCCTAGAGTCTGTCAAGACTGGCCTGTACGGGCAGGGGTACCTTTACCTTTACCTACTTTCCCTGCATGCTGCTCCTATGAGTTTGGCCTTTGCCCAAACACTCAGTTGAGTAGACAGACTGACCCTACAGTAAGACAGAAGATCCCTTTCTTATTGAGGAGGTTAGAGAGAAGCAGTTTTATCCCCTTGGGAGGGCCTGTAGGTTGACAGCTGTCTCTGAGGCTGTTAATATTCTCTGAAGCTCCCATCCGAAAATGTAGCCTCTACAGATAAGAGTAGAGCTTTGTAGTGCTTCGTAAAACTGTTCATCAAAGCTGCCGGAATGATGTCTCTGAGCTATTTGGACAGAGAAGACCCAGGAACTTTCTGGCTCAAAGAAGACTGTCCTTTGGACACAGAGTGAGCACATGAGCACCTGAGTCTTATCTGATTATGACATCAGAGGCCACCTGGCACAAAACTTGCACTGCTCCTTCTCCTTGCCATTCTTGGGATGAGGACAAAATGTTGGCAGGACTGTCTCCTGTGGAAGACATCATTATGCTGCAGCAGGAAGGATAGATCTGGTCCTAAGTACAACCTCAGAGCTGATATAACAGCTAACAACAACAAAATCTTACTTTCTTGTCATGCCATCACACCTTTGCCACACACACCCCTGAATTTGTTTCGAACAGACTGTTCTGTTGTTTAAGTCTGCATAAAATTGCTTCTCTGGTACTCCTGAACACCACACTTTGCAATGCCAGCTCTGTATTACACAGTGGCAGTTGAGTGCTCTTCCTCACTCGATGTCACACGAAGTTGCTTCAGAAAGGAAAAGCGGCTCCCCGGGTGCCTGGAGGCTCCCGGGTGCCGCACACAGCTTTTGTGACGGCACTTATTATACATTGTGCTTAAATGACAATCTAGCCTAAACAATTATCTCCATCCTCTGATGTTTGTATTTTTAGTACGCGATTTCCCTTAATTAACCATGAAAAGAGGATGTTAATTACTGTTGCCATTTCGTCTTAAGCCAGTCAAATCAATTTCAAAATGGACATCAATTAATGCTGTTTAAAATACATTTCAGAATCAATCAGATGACATAGACGAAAGCATTTCAAAAGGAACACCATTCAAAAAGGCCGTCTTTGAAGCAGGTAGAAGAATAGCTTTGGTCCGCTCCACGGATCTTGTGTGTCATGTTAGCATTTGGCACTGCTTTTGTGGCAAAGAGATTAACATGTGCACAGTTGCTTTAATTTTCCACTTTACTAGCATTTTTTCCCTTTTTTGCAGTAAGACACAGACACCACGTTGGGAGGGAAGTCAGGGAAGGGAGGTGTTGTTCTGGCCAGGAGCATGTTCCCTCCAGAATTTCTGAGCCTTTTTTATCCTCCGCAAGCCTGTTCCTTTCGTTATCTGCATTTTGCAGCAGGCTACGAGACCTTAATGAGAGATTTCATGTTCATACCAATTACTTGAAATATTTAACATCCCTCTTAAGGTGCATTTACACTTCAAAGAAATGACTCACTCTAAACATTCCACTAGGCTACAATGGGGAGGGGGCATCTTATCCTTGTTTGGCACCATTAGAGAAAAGTATTTTCTATTATAGCCAAGGTCCTGTTATCACATTAATTTTTAACCCCTGCTTTTAGCAAAAAGGTATTCTGGACAGTTTCCAGCTTGTGGGTTTGTATCAATACTCCCAGTTGCTGATTGGCAATTAAATTTATCACAAACTTGTGTGGTTGTTCTCCATTGGTGCCTTTCCCTCAGCTAAAACCAATACTGTGGCCCCAGTTTGAACAAGAACAGCTGAAGCTGCAGGGACTGTTGAAAATGCTAATATTTTTTTAAAGTTTGCACTGAGCAGCAGCAATCAAAGAAGCCTAACGCTGCAAACTCCCTTATCTGGGATTAAGGCCTGATGAACTCCATGGGTTTGATTCTGAGTACACATTTCCAGAACTGCACTGTAAGAACAATGATGGATTTGGATTCTAATGTTTAGAGCAATAGTCTGTATCCATCAAGGACCAGTATTGGACCAACTTGCTGGCTTTTAAAAAAATTTGGGCCTCTTCTCTCATTACCTTTTGTAGAAAAGCAGCCCAAGTAAGCAACTTACACCTACTTTGACTTTCTTCACCAGTGCTCATTCAGATTTCATTATACATGTGGGTTTTTTAGAAAGTCCATTTATAAAATTGAACTAATTCAAGTTCACCCAGTCCAAGGAGGAACGAGTTCAGTTTAAGTTCACCCAATTTAACGTCTTAATACATGAAAAGCTCATCTTTATGAGAAAAAAAAGTATTCACAATGTTAAAAGCTACTTTTCTGGGGTATAGGGTCCAAAAATAAATCAGGGAACAGAAATAAATAATAAGATGTCTGACAGACAGATAGTCAACAAGTGAAAATTCTTCATAATTGTATTTCCCTCCTCAAAAAGATTTGCCCTGATTACTTTCTGCCAGCCACACAGCTGTTAAAGGCACAAGGCATCATCATTCACTTTGCTCCTATACTTCTTGCTGCAAACTGCTCATATTAGAAGAGATCAAATATTTTCAGTAAGGAAGAGACAGAAAATGCATCACATTCCTTCCAACTTTTCCATTCCCCCCCCCATTTTAATTGTTTTCCATGGGATTCCACCCCAACCACCATCAAAACATAAGTCACGCCTGCCTCCATTGACTGAACAGTTTTAAAAAAGTGGATCTGTGCTTTCCAGAGCTTCCTAGCACACAAACATCTATTCAAGAGATCCAACCCCCCCCCCAAAAAAAAACCCAACCATCAAATCACAGGCTATCTCTGTGTCCATTGATGTGTTATTTAATTTGTTGGCGGTTTTGTTGTCTTTCTGTGTAAAATATCAGGACGATCCATGCCATGTTTTTATGACGCTGGCTGATCTGTGATTCCTATTTTGCAGTCTACCAATGTAAGCTTCAATCCGATGGTGATTTTTAGGTGACCTTGAAGAATGCATATCGCTGAAATTCAAGATGGTCTATTTTAATTCTGCTGGATCTGACTCTTTTGCAGATGCACTGGGAAAGTGTGAGTGTGTGCGCGTCCTTTCTCTCCTACTGTCTGTTGTGTGGGGTGGGTATTGATTGGCTCAGTGAAGTGTGAAGAAAAGCAGTCAGAAGAAGAAGAGGAGGAGTTTGGATTTGATATCCTGCCTTTCACTCCCTTTAAGGAGTCTCAAAGCGGCGAACATTCTCCTTTCCCTTCCTCCCCCACAACAAACACTCTGTGAGGTGAGTGGGGCTGAGAGACTTCAGAGAAGTGTGACTGGCCCAAAGTCACCCAGCAGCTGCATGTGGAGGAGCGGAGACGCGAACCCGGTTCCCCAGATTACGAGACTACTGCTCTTAACCACTACACCACACTGGCTCTGCCCACAGTACTCTCTCAAAATTCCCAAATATTCCCATAGCCCATAAAGGGTTGGGTATCTCTTGGTATAAACTATCCCAGCCATGTTTCCTCACCGCGTAAATGCCCTGAGAAAAAGGCTTCTAAGTGGCATAGGATTTCTATTTCACCCAACACTGAATGCAAAACCCATATTCTGTTAGCCATAGCTAAAATTTTATTACACAATGATTTTTCAGGAAAAGAAAGCTATTTTTATTTTTAAAAGTCTGATTTGCATCCCATTAAGAACAAACCCCACCCGCAGCAGCCATCTGTCTGTACGCGTCACAGCTCTGTTTTCCTTGATCCAAGCTGTCTTAGGAAAAGTTCAATTCCTCTCATTTTTTCGGTTGCTTTAAAAATTTATTTTAGGAGCTCTCATTCTGAAAGAAGTGAGGCACTTTGTGGATGTTTTTCATCCTAGGAAAACATTTCTGATGGCTGTAAAATGGAAGCTGAAGATGCAGGCTTGTATGCAGGTGCAAATATAAGGACTGCGGTTCAAATAATTCTTCAGTGGGACTTGAGAAGAAACTCACAGTAAATGATCACGTTCTAGTTACTCAGTCATCTGTAAAATTCTGCAGCTTTTGTTGCTGTTGTCGGCATCCGTCTGACTTGAGAGACAATGGAGTGTCAAACTAAATCAAACTAAAGTGACCTTCCTGAAGTGCAAGCCTGGGCAGTGTGTCTGGAGGTCCTGGGCTGCCCAGACGACAAGGAAAGCAGGGCAATATGTTTGACACCAGCTTGGCTGCAGGAGTTGCTGGAAGGAGGCATACAATGGGAAACTAGGGGCATATAACTGCATATTAAAATTCTCCTCACATCTCGGCAAGGCACTATAGGCAGCAGGTCTAAGAAGCATCTTGGTAAACTGCCACTGGTAGCATGTTACGTGAACTGCTTGCAGCCATGTCAGAGGATTTAAAACCAAATACAGTGGTACCTCTGGTTGCGAACGCGATCCATTCCGGAGGCCCGTTCACAACCTGAAAAGAATGCAACCCGCGTCTGCGCACACGCGCGTCATGATTCGCCACTTTTCTGCCTGCATGTGCCATCATTTTGCGCGTCTGCGCGAGCGGCGAAACCCGGAATTAAGCCTTTCCAGTACTTCCGGGAAGCCACGGGACTGAAAATGCACAACCTGAAGCAAACGTAACATGAGGTATGACTGTACTCCCAAGCTTAAGGCAGCAGAGAAAGCATTTTTCAGTGAAGGCACCCACCTTATGGAATTCCCTCCCCAAAGAAGCTCACCTTGTGCCTACTTTGCTACCTTGCTGGTAGCAGGGACAATTAAAAAATAAAATAAATAAATCTGATCTTTAAAAGTTCTGAATGTCTGTCCTTTAATTCTGCTGTTTAGGGTCACTGATTGTTACTACACAATTTTCTCTTGATTTTATTGCATTCTATGTTGTGAACTGCCTTGGAAGGTTGAAGGGTGTGCAAAATAAACAAACAGATTATTATTACCATCATCTGAAGAAGCTGTTTGATTCTGCGGTCACTGTATGCCACAAGAAGAGAACCATATTTAAGGAAGCACTTAAGAAAGCCATGTAGTGACTCAGGCAAGTGAAATAGTGAATGGAGTTTCCCTTCTTCCCCTATACTTTCTTTCAGGATTACTGGCCCCTTAACCTGGGGGAGAAGTTCCTTCTCAACTGTAATTCATACAAGCTGCCTCAGTTACTACAAAGAAAACGTCTTCATCAAATGATGACGAAGCAGATGTGGACAGAAAGGCTATTTAAACATTTAAAGGTAAAGGTAAAGGTACCCCTGCCCGTACGGGCCAGTCTTGACAGACTCTGGGGTTGTGCGCCCATCTCACTCAAGAGGCCAGGGGCCAGCGCTGTCCGGAGACACTTCCGGGTCACGTGGCCAGCGTGACATCGCTGCTCTGGCGAGCCTGCACCAGCACAGCACACGGAAACGCCGTTTACCTTCCCGCTGGTAAGCGGTCCCTATTTATCTACTTGCACCCGGAGGTGCTTTCGAACTGCTAGGTTGGCAGGCGCTGGGACCGAGCAGCGGGAGCGCACCCCGCCGCAGGGATTCGAACCGCCGACCTTTCGATCGGCAAGCCCTAGGTGCTGAGGCTTTAACCCACAGCGCCACCTGCGTTCCCCTATTTAAACATTTACAGTGGTGCCATTCTAGCCACAGACAAAAAGAAGGTTTCTGTAGATTCCATTAGTGTACTAGCCATGCCATTCTACTGGGAAACCTGGGAAACATTGCTTCACTGAACTTAATTCTGTGTCCAGGGCAGCTGTTTATCAGCTCCATCTGGTTCGCAGGCTGAGACCCTACCTGCCCGCGGACTGTTTCCCCAGAGTGGTGCATGCTCTAGTTATCTCCTACTTGGACTACTGCAATGCGCTTTATGTGGGCTACCTTTGAAGGCGACCTGGAAACTACAATTAATCCAGAATGCGGCAGCTAGACTGGTGACTGGGAGCGGCCGCCGAGACCATATAACACCAGTCTTGAAAGACCTACACTGGCTCCCACTACGCTTCCGAGCACAGACACCAAGGTCCAGCGCCGAGGGCCTTCTGGCGGTTCCCTCACTGTGAGAAGCCAAGTTACAGGGAACCAGGCAGAGGGCTTTCTCGGTAGTGGCACCCGCCCTGTGGAACACCCTCCCACCAGATGTCAAAGAGAAAAATAACTACCAAACTTTTAGAGGACATCTAAAGGCAGCCCTGTTTAGGGAAGCTTTTAATGTTTAATAGGTTATTTAATTTCGTGTTTTGTTGGAAGATACTCAGAGTGGCTGGGGGGACCCAGCCAGATGGGCGGGGTATAAATAATAAATTATTATTATTATTATTATTATTATTATTATTATTATTATTATTAGTGCATGAGAAGCAGCCAACTACCTCCCTTCATGGTCAGACTGGTGTCCCACTAATGGCTGCCGTGTGGCTGGCAGACATTGCTTTACACTTGCACAATGGGAACGAAGTGGTATCTTAAGTACAACTTGGGGCTGAAATGCTTCCTTATCAGGCCTGTTGTGCTTGTTGAGGGGTGGTTGGCTTTTCCCCCGTTTTTCTTTTAGTGGGGAGGATGGCCTAGGAAAAGGCATCTGCTGAATAAGAGGAAGGAGCAGGAAGAGCAGAATATCCTAGTTAAACACAGCAGGTCCCCAACTGCAATTAATCCATCCTGCATGTTATTTTCTAAATTCCTGTGGTTACCAGTCTAAACCCAAGGCTCTAAGGAGGTATGGCAGTTGCTAAGGAAGGCACACGACCTTTCCAAGTTCTGCTGTTGTTATTAGCACCAAGAAGAGAATTTTTTCTTTTAGTTATTAGCTGCCTTTCCAAATAAATATATATATTGAAGAAGGTAACATACAGTTTAAAATCATAGAATCATAGAGTTGGAAGAGACCACAAGGGTCATCGAGTCCAACCTCCTGCCAAGCAGGAAACACCATCAGAGCACTCCTGACATATGGTTGTCAAGCCTCTGCTTAAAGACCTCCAAAGAAGGAGACTCCACCACACTCCTTGGCAGCAAATTCCACTGTCAAACAGCTCTTACTGTCAGGAAGTTCTTCCTAATGTTTAGGTGGAATCTTCTTTCTTGTAGTTTGGATCCATTGCTCCGTGTCCGCTTCTCTGGAGCAGCAGAAAACAACCTTTCTCCCTCCTCTATGTGACATCCTTTTATATATTTGAACATGGCTATCATATCACCCCTTAACCTCCTCTTCTCCAGGCTAAACATGCCCAGCTCCCTTAGCCGTTCCTCATAAGGCATCGTTTCCAGGCCTTTGACCATTTTGGTTGCCCTCCTCTGGACACGTTCCAGAGGAATAAACCAGTACAAATTATAACGATGATGCAACTTACTGAGCAGGAGTCATATAACCCAGCAGAGCAGAAGAGTAAACATTTCAGCCCAATAACCAAAAAGTAAGCCTAAAAATAAAACTCCTTGAGAAGAACTGAGGTCTGTTGGGAAGCACTCAGGCAGCAGCATCTAGGAATAGAATTGGCACATAGCTGGAGAATCTTCTCATGATTCAAAATCTTTAGGCACTTCTGCCATACACTGCTTTAGCAATTGTTTGGCATAATTTGGGCCCTGAATGATGCATTTCAAGCCTTTTTGCAGAGTGCAACAGATTTTGGAATCATATAGTTGTGTGAATAATTCTTCCACATTATGTTTTACTGAAGGTTGCACTGAACCATGGTTTTGAACTTAAAGCTTCTGCTCTTCATGCTTCAAATGGGAAGTAAATCAAGTGAGGAGTAAATTTCAAAATTATAAATGTGTCTTTTTGGTATGGCAACATAATATTCAAAAATCAGAAGAGATTAAAGGAAACAGATTGCCATTTTAGAGTCAAAACATCACAATACAATTATCAAAACAATTCAGGACATTTTTGGCTGTGGCACTAAAAGCTCTATGACTGACAACTCTTAGATTAATGATCCCGTGGATTTCATGAAAATACGCTGGATTACGATAAAGCTGCCTGAGTTTTGCAAATATTCTGAATTGACAGAACCACAGAATTATTTTGACAGTATTTACCAACCTCTGTTGATTCAGCAGAAAAAAGAATTATCCTGCCTGCCTTCACCTACTAACTGCCTCCCAATCTGAGCAGTGCTTGGACTACTGCAATGCACTCTACGTGGGGCTACCTTTGAAGGTGACCCGGAAACTGCAATTAATCCAGAATGCGGCAGCTAGACTGGTGACTGGGAGTGGCCGCTGGGACCACATAACACTGGTCCTGAGAGATCTGCATTGGCTCCCAGTATGTTTCCGAGCACAATTCAAAGTGTTGGTGCTGACCTTTAAAGCCCTAAATGGCCTTGTTCCTGTATACCTGAAGGAGAATCTCCACCCCCATCATTCAGCCTGGACACTGAGATCCAGCGCCGAGGGCCTTCTGGCGGTTCCCTCATTGCAAGAAGTGAGGTTACAGGGAACCAGACAGAGGGCCTTCTCGGTAGTGGCGCCCACTCTGTGGAACACCTTCCATTCAGATGTGAAGGAAATAAGCAGCTATCCTATCTTTAAAAGACATCTGAAGGCAGCCCTGTTCAGGGAAGTTTTTAATATTTAATTCTGTACTGTTTTCAACATTTGATTGGGAGCCGCCCAGAGTGGCTGGGGAAACTCAGCCAGATGGGTGGGGTATAAATAATAATAAACAACAACAACAACAACAACAACAACAACATAGGGGTTTCCTTCAAAAAATATAAATCAATGCTGCAGATCTACAGTGCTATGCTAATTTCATCAGTTTGGGGGCCAGGACCTGAATGGCTGTTGCACAAAATACCCATCTGTTACCATAGTTACACAGTGCTCAGACAGTCTGTGTGAAAATTAGGGACATCTCCATGGCAAAGTTTGAGAAACTCTGATCTAAGCTTTTTCCTCAAAAACCACCTCTCCCCATATGAACTGACCTGGACTCTGCAATCATAATCTGAAGCCCTTTTCTCTGTGTGTCCTCCATGAGAGGTCTGGAAGTTTGCAACACAGGAATGGGCCTTTTCTGCACTGGCCCCCCGTTTGCACAGTGGTCTCCCCGAGGAGGCTCACCTGCCTGGCACCTTCATTATACACCTTTAGGTGCCAGGTGGGGAAAAAATGCTTCTCTTCAACCAGGCATTTGGTGGATTAACATTCTATGGCTTTTTAAATATGTTTGTGGGATGGAGGCTATTGGGTTTTTTAACGTATTTTGTGCAGTGGAAGCTCTACCTGCGACAATAATCCGTTCCGGAGGTCAAAATGGGTCGCTGGGAGAGGTGCCATTGTGCGTAAGCGTGGGCAGCGATTGCTCACTTCTGCGCATGCTCAAACAGCGGCAAACCCACCGGTTACTTCCGGGTTTGCCGCAGACGTTGGGTGAAATGGATGCAAGCGGAGGCAGACGTAAGAAGAGGTTTGACTGTATTATCATTTTGTGAATTGCCCTGGGATCTTTGGATGAAGGACGGTATACAAATTTAATCAACAACAACAACAACAACAACAACTACTCGCCCCAATGCTGTCACCCCATTGCAAACACAGTGGCCTGTGCTTTCCTGTCTGCTTTGTGTGGACAAGAGGAATTTAGAAGATTTCGTTTTGTCTAACCATTTCCCCAGGCTCTCTTGTCTTAAAATTCTTCGTAAACAGCCTGCCACTAGAGTTTTCCCAAAAGGAGTTGCCTTGCAACACAAAGCCTTAGAGTTCCCATCTTCTGGGAGTATTTTGACATAGACACGACTTCAAAGGATGCCTCCTTCCACCTTCGCAGTGTCTCAAATGAATCCAGTATATGTGTGCATACACACAGAGAAAAAAAATCTACACTAGTCTCTTGATAAAGACAGAACTACAGGATCTAATGAGTCGGAAGAAATCTAAAATCCATACCTTTACTAGCCTAAAAAAAATAGTAAATCCATACATTTACTAGCCTACAAAAGAGCAAGCAGTATACAAGCTTCTGGATCCCCCAAACTCTTCATCAGATATGTTGGTAAAAAATGCAAAGGGCTGAGGGGAAGAGAGAGAAACCCAGTCGTTCAGATGATGAGTGTATATTGTTAAGTTGTGGGTTGACATAGCAGACGGCACAGCGATTTCTCCAAGTAGCTCTTTATTTTGTAAGCTGGAATAGAACTGACTGCAAACAGCTCAGCCGGCCTGCTTTTATAGGCAGCCGGCTGTCAACATTGTAGCAACAACAGCCCAGAGTTTCCCGCCTAAAATAACTGATGTGGACCTGAGTGAAAACTATCTACAGACCTGAGTGAAAACTATATACAGTATCCCCCTGCTGGCCGAGGGTGAAACTTCACTACATAACATATATTATGAAAATCCCTAACCTACATGGGAATATATCTGCAGGCTTAGTAGATCAGAACTAATGATGCTAAAAAAAGAACAACCTGAAAAGGTGCCGAAGAAAAATACTACATCTGAAGCTAGAAGTGTTTTATAGTCAAAGTATGCTGCCTGCTTCCCCCCACATTCAGGCACCCTTCTGTCCCGCACACACTGAACTGAGCTGAAAGAGTTGTTTTCCTTTGGTGCTACCCGACACAACTGCAATGTGGTTGAAATAGGTAAAGGGACCCCTGACCGTTAGGTCCAGTCGTGACCGACTCTGGGGTTGCGGCGCTCATCTCGCTTTACTGGCCGAGGGAGCCGGCGTGCAGCTTCTGGGTCATGTGGCTAGCATGACTAAGCCACTTCTGGCGAACCAGAACAGTGTATGGAAATGCAGTTTACCTTCCCGCCGGAGCGGTACCTATTTATCTACTTGCACTTTGACGTGCTTTCGAACTGCTAGGTTGGCAGGAGCAGGGACCGAGCAACAGGAGCTCACCCCGTCGCGGGGATTTGAACCGCCGACCTTCTGATCGGCAAGCCCTTGGCTCTGTGGTTTAGACCACAGCGCGATCCATGTACTGTGGTTGAAATTCTGCAACCCTATTCTGGGAGGGCTTTCACATGGGGCTTTCCTACCTGACTGGCATCACGCTTGGAGGGAGGTTACAGAGCAGAGGTGGGAAATTGTTCAATTCACCCATATGTGCATGATGGACATGCACTCACTATCACTCTTCATTGCAAGGGACTGCATGCCTCTGGTCTTGGGTGCAAAGGGCCACAAGGGGATCAGTCCTGATGGCAGGATTGTATCCAAATGATCTTCCCGCCAAATGCAGCAGGACTGTTTTGTGTCTTTAAAAAAACCACACAGGCTATCACTACAGGTAAGAAGAGAGAGCAGGTGACAGGTAAGTTTGTTGAAATTGTTTAAGAAGCTCAAGCTCTGGTGGTTAAGCAGGTGTTGGTGGCTATAATAAATAAATAATAACAATTGTGATGTATAAAATATACAGAAAGAGTTCTGTTTCATGATTCCATATTATATCCTCTCCCCCAACACACACATTGTCCCCATATTGGCTTTCTGCGAGAATTCAGCTTCCTCTGCATTTCAGTTGATTTTAAATTAAATCACCACATGGTTTCGCACACGTGTTTTTTCTTGCAGAGGCAATGTGGTATGAGTTGATAGTATCAGTGATAAATTACCTAATACAGGCATGTTTTTTGGGGAAAGCTCTTCCTTGCTGAAGGTAAAAGTGATCTAATTAGAACATTTCCAGATTCCTGCAAGTCTTACCAACCAACCAATTTTTATTATGTGTATATAGTACATAGATCAATCCTACAAAGTGTAAAGAATAATCAGAACATCACACATAATTCAGGTAATTTGCCATTGACTCCGAGTGAATACACCCCCACCCACCTCCACATATAAGGCGACTGCCAAAAAACAGACCATTTCTGGTACCTGCTAATAGAAAATAGACATAAAAATACTAGGTAAAGGGACCCTTGACTATTAGGTCCAGTCGTGACCGACTCTGGGGTTGCGGCGCTCATCTCGCTTTATTGGCCGAGGGAGACAGCGTACAGCTTCCAGGTCATGTGGCCAGCATGACTAAGCCACTTCTGGTGAACCAGAGCAGCACACAATAGAAATATTGCTCTTCCCTTAAAAAAAAGTTTTGTGTTTTTAAACATAAAAGCGTAGTTCAGTATTGTTGTTCACTTAGTCTCCTCACAGGCACATTTCATAGGCTTCCTCTACCTTTTAAGCCCTTGGTAAATGCTTGCAAACTTTGGAGATTTGGAGACTGAATGAATACCAGATTATTCTATTAGACATCTGGCACAAGGCAGGCACTTCACTTAAAAATAATACATAGAATTTATCTAGAATGCAAATTATTTCAATAATCCTTACAACAACCCTGTAAAGACTAGTTATCATTATACTTATCTTGCAGATGTGAGCAATGAGAATGGGAGGTCGTGATTTCACTAAAGCAACCCAGTACGACAAAGAGTTGAAGTAAAAATTGATCCAGAGGTTTCCTGGCTTAAAGGTTCACTAACCACTGAACATAGCAGTTCGAAAGCACGTCAAAGTGCAAGTAGATAAATAGGTACCACTCCAGCGGGAAGGTAAATGGCGTTTCCGTGCACTGCTCTGGTTTGCCAGAAGTGGCTTGGTCATGCCGGCCACATGACCCGGAAGCTGTACGCCGGCTCCCTTGGCCAATAAAGCGAGATGAGCGCCGCAACCCCAGAGTCGGCCACGGCTGGACCTAATGGTCAGGGGTCCCTTTACCTTTACTTTAACCACTGAACTACACCAGCTGAAATCCTCTGTACACTTGTGGGGTGGGGGAAATTAAGCAGTGCACAGAAAGTTCTTAAAGCTGCCCCATGCTTGGGAATATATATCCCTACCATGTGAATGTGTTACAGAGATAACGGCAATGTTGAATGTCATTGCCAACAGTTTTATTCTTTACCCATCTCATGCTTCTGCTATTCACCGCCCAACCCCCGCCCACTCAGTGAAGAAGGCAAGTCTCTGTGTTTGACTTACTACCCATTTGCCGTACTCAGTTTCTCAGTCCCTTGAGAAACTACTTGTAAGCTTCATTGCTTGGGTCCCCCCCCCCCCAGCTTCTCTGGCTCCTGCACCATAGCAACAAGTAAAATTATCACTAGGGAAAAGTTTCTAGATAAGCACAAGCTTGTATCCTTGGGAAAATCACCTTTCCACCCAAAGAAAAGGGCATTAATGTGGAATTGCGGACTAACAAAATAATGCACTTCGTGTACTATTATTTGTATTATTATTTGTGGGCGATTTTTGAAAGTTGATAAGCAAGAGTGCAGAAGTTCTTACTCACAAAGTATCTATAAAGTGTCAGCTTCAGGGTTAGCAATGGTTGAAAACACTGAAAATAATTGGAGCACTTCATATACTGAGGAAATAGCTTTATTTTAAAAACCATCTTCCGCAGAAACTGCTGCTTGCCTTCTATCACTGTGCCATTGAGAGCGTGCTCACTTATGGCTTATGTGTGTGGTACGGAAGCTGTACTACCCAGGACAGGATGGGGTTGTGCAGAGTTGTTAAGGCAGCAGAGAGCATTGTTGGCTGCCCACTCTCCACCTTAGAGCAGATTTATGCCACAAGGTGCCATAGGAAGGTGCTGGACATAGTAAAAGATCCATCGCATCCTGGTCACTGTCTCTTCGATCTCCTGCCGTCGGGACGGAGATACAGGACGATGATGACAAGAACAAGCCGTCTCAAGAACAGCTTCTTCTCCAGAGCGATCTCGGCCCTGAATGGGAAACCTGGACTTTGAAGTCATCTAATCTTCCTTGCTGTATTATATTATATTGTTTTAATTAGTGTTTTTATAGTTGTTCTGATTTTAAGTGGAGTGCCCTATCTGGGTGGATGGAGCAGCCAAGTAATTTCGTTGTCCCTGAGAGGGGGCAATGACAATAAAGATATTATTATTATTATTATTATTATTATTATTATTATTATTATTATTATTACTATTATTATTATTAATCTGAGATAAGACGTGAAGCCAATGTCTAGAAAGGATTTTCTCCTTCATAAGAGAATGCAATGAAATTAGCCACTGATTCTGCCACTGGAAAAATATTTTGTGGAGAAATACCAAATAGGAAGCAATTTTAACTGGGTAAATTGCCAGGCTGCTCAAATGCAAACTCCCCCCCCCTTTCTCCCCCCCTTCAAGTGTAGTTATTCGCACTATGACATCATTCCACCACAGTTACACTTCTACTTTTTCATGTTTTAAGGGCTGTGGCTGCTGTGTTAAATTTTCACTTTCCACCTCATCCACAAGAAGGCCTGTATGAACAAGAAGTACGTAACAAAGAAGTGACGTTAATTTGGCACATTGCACCATAACTGCTGTAGTGCAACAAATGTAGGAAATACCTCCCCCCCCATTGGAACATCTGTGGTATGAAAAGTTATTTTTCTGCAAGAACCAATGGACCACGCACAAACTGCTTCAGTTGCCGACGTGACAGTCCGGAAAGTTCTGAGGTCACAAATCAACTAGAACATGGGTAGGCAAACTAAGGCCCAGGGGCCGGATCCGGCCCAATTGCCTTCTAAATCTGGCCCACGGGTGGTCCGGGAATCAGTGTGTTTTTACATGAGTAGAATGTTCCCTTTTATTTAAAATGCATCTCTGGGTTATTTGTGGGGCATAGGAATTCATTCATATATATTTTTTCAAAATATGGTCCGGCCCCCCACAAGGTCTGAGGGACAGTGGACTGGCCCCCTGCTGCAAAAGTTTGCTGACCCCTGAACTAGAAGGTGGGAGTATGCATGACTATCCTGATATTATCAAGAGCACAAGTCACCCTGAATGTGGATTAAAAGTCCCATTTGGAGGGGCCCTAATTCACTTAAAATCTCCCACAAGTTTAGGTCTGCGGTATGTTGGGAAAATCCTAGTCAATTCAAAAAGGATTAACATTGCAATACGTTCATGCTTCTGTATGCTATTTGTATGGGGGGGGGGGTTTAACAACTGTTTGCTTTTCTGGCCGTTAGCTTGCAAATGCAGTAAACACACTGATGGAATCTTAGAGGCTGTATTCCGCTCCACACTGGCGCATCTAAGGTTTATCACGCAATCTAACACCCATTTATCAGCTACTTGCCCACATCAGTCTTGCTGATGCTTATGTTCCTTGTTAGATTCCCCGAGAATTACTTTCCTTTCCTTCTGTAAAAGAGAGAACTGCCAGTTCTGGGAATCTAGGCAAAACATTCCAACAATTTGATCCCTTAAAAGTATTCTGCTCAAGGGACAACACTGCTGGAAATTTTTGAGTGGGCTCTCTGTAGTGGCAACTCTGTCATACAGAATTAATTTTCATTATCATTTCAGATCTTTTCTAAAAAAATAATTTGAACAGCTCAGAGGATTAGTACGGCAGGTTTTCTAGATGCCTAAGCATGCTGGTTTAAAACGATTTGCTCACTGCAACTGCCATGTAACATTTTTCTGACTGCATTTGAAAAGATGTCATATATGACATACAAAACAACATTTCTGTTTCCTTTCCAAACACAGGACAGGAATAGTAATCAAGAAGGACAGCCTCTTCTGCATCATCATGTCACCCTTTCCCATTTAATGAGGAAATAGATGGTATTATGGTTTGAATCTCACCTATACTGTACTGTGAATTAATTAGATGCCCTTGGGCAAGTTGCTATCTTCCAAGCCCACCCACCTCCCTCCTTTCGCAACAGGAGGATAATATTTCCATTCTATCATAGGAAAGGATTCCTAATGCATGCAAAGTATTCTGAACACTGAGAAAAGGACACCAATGCTAAGAAAAATTATAAGCAGTCATTTTTCATGTGCCATCTGAAAACTCAGCCATTTTAATTTTTTTTAAGAAACAATAATCCTGCAGCTGGTGGCAGGTGATTAAGTTAAGTTCAGACAGGGAAGACATATGGTTATGACGCAGTTTAAAGGAGAATGGCAAAAGGTTATACAGTGCTGGGATGTATTAGCAGGTTCTGAGAGCCAATGTGGTGTGGTGTTTAGGGTGTCAAGGCTAGTAGACCCAGGTCCAAGCCTCCACTCAGCACTAAAATGCATTGGATGACCCTGGGTCTTTGCCTAAACTACGTCACAGGGTAGATGTGAGCAAAGGTATGATATGCTCTACATTTAACTGCGGCTGCTATTCCTAAGCAAATGGTGTGCGTTCTTTTCGAGATTTTGTTTCTTGTTCATCGGTTATAATATTAAAATAAAGTATTTAAAAATCTTTTGTGTCTGAACACAGATAGATATTGTCTCATTGGCACAGGCTTCTTCCTCTTTCCTGCCAATTCCATGCCGAGAAAGTTCCACAATAATTCAGAGCACAACCACAATTCTATCGTTTTTTAAAAATACTGATACACAAGTTGCAACAAAACCACTGCTACCCTGTCGTCTCTTATTATCTCTGTTAAGGAAAAAAATTCCGGGGTGAGAGGCTCTTCAACAGCCCAGCTCATTGGGATGCAAGTCCCCTGCGGGTCTATGCGATCAGTAAAAGAAGGAAGTTCCAGCCAAGTAATTTGGAGCAAAACAGCAGTCAGTAGCGTCTGACTGCACAACAGGTCCCCACAGGAGTAAGAACCCTGAGCTTGCGGTGACACCCTCTTTCCCCCAGAATACGCTTTGAGAGGCATCATTGATACAGCATCACTACATCACTAGGTAAAGGTAAAGGGACCCCTGACCATTAGGTCCAGTTGTGGCTGACTCTGGGGTTGCGGCACTCATCTCGCTTTACTGGCCGAGGGAGCCGGCATACAGCTTCCGGGTCATGTGGCCAGCATGACTAAGCCGCTTCTGGCAACCACAGCAGTGCACGGACTGCATGACGGGAGCTCACCCCGTCGCTGGTATTCGAACTGCTGACCTTCTGATCGGCAAGTCCTAGGCTCTTGGCCAACCTTCTGATTGGCAAGTCCACAGCACCACCCGCATGTCACAAATGGGGAGGGGTATACAAGGGTTACACAAGTCCAACATTAGGTCACTTTATCAGACACCTTTCCCAACACTTCTTAAGTACCCATCACCGAAAGAACAATAAAACTCTTTACCTATCCTTGCCGTCAGGACTTGTCTGGAGATGGGCTTTCAAAGCACCTTACTTGCTAAAGTGCCTCTGCGGGTGTCTATGGTTGCCCGCTCGGTCACTCCCTGGGTGGGGTGCTGTCTATGTGTTCTCATGCTTGGGGAATTATGGCGGGATACTCTGTTCCTGCTGCCTACAGTGACTTCCTGCTTCTTGGTTCATGGAGGGAAGTGGAGCCCAAATTCACCTTTCTTTAAGGGTTAAAATGGCGTTGGAATCAGGAGAGTTGGTTAAAGTATGGATTTTCTACTAATTTCTAAAGCTAGGTATCTTCCCTGAGCTGTCAAGTCGAAAGGATACATTCAGACATAATATTTGTAGCATTGTAACAACTTTAAAGATGTGCCCCCCATGTCATTTCCGTAACATCTCTATGAATATTTATTTTGTGATACAAGGGGCAAACAAAGCAACATTTTTACAGTCTTAAAAAAAATACAATATTTTGGGTTGGAAGAAGGGTAAATTAGAATACACTGATTGAAATCAGTGTGGAATGTTAGTAATGACTAACTTGTCATGATATTCAGGTCAGTAGGAAGTAGGTTCACCTAACGTACTCTGAATCCAAATCATTGTGTTACTTTATATAATTTTTACCCTGCCTTTCTAAAAATATGCATGATCTATATCCAGTCCTGGATCAATCGCTCCATTAAAATCTGTCACTAATTCCATAAATCAGAATATTGATTTAAAAAGTCAGGTTATTTGGAACATTCACCAGAGGCAGAGAACACGTTCATCGATGATTTTATAGTCTCCCTTATAAGTAAATTGTTGCTATTTTGGACTTGGGAGACTCAAGCATTGTATCCAACTAGGTTTTAATCAGAGTTGGCCCATTGAAATTAATGAACATAAGTTAGTTGTGCTGGTTAATTTCAATGGGCCTCCTCTCAGTAGAACTATAATTGGAGACAACCCTCAGTTGCAGTCTTCCTGGGTTTTGTTGAAAGGGATCTCACACTATTTTGATAATACAGAAAACAAAACATAGTTTCAGTGGGATGTAAATAGGTTTTTTTAAGACGCCGTGGGAGAATGCTGTTAACTAAACATGATTTGCCAGAGCTATTTGTTCTGAACAGAAAGATGAAGCTGAAACAGGGAGAAATGTACAAAAGAAAACAATAAATCTAGTATAGAATGAAAGTACCATTTAAATAAGATTTCTTGAGCATTCTTGCTTAATGTTTAGATTACTTACTTGAAAATGAAATGAAATATGTTACATTATTAATAGTGTGCTTTTTCTTAAGGCACTGGACTCTCCTTTTCTGACAAAACCATTTACCAATATTAAATCTATGATTAACAACAATAATTTTCAAAGTTGTTGTTGTTGTTGTTGTTGCTGCTGCTGCTGTTACTATTATTATTATTTCTACACAGCCCTCCTTCCGAGGCTCACAGGGCAGTTTACAATAAGAAAGCACAAAAATGCGTACCATTGCAACAAAAACAGTATTAAAGGATCTCAAGAATTCAGCACTGTTTAGGGAAGTTTTTAATGTTTGATGTTTTATTCTGTTTTTAATCTGTTGGGAGCCGCCCAGAGCGGCTGGGGAAACCCAGCCGGATGGGTGGGGTATAAATCTATTATTATTATTATTATTATTATTATTATTATTATTATTATTATTATTCACCCAGTAAGTAAGTGGAAGTTACTACACTTGCTATGGCTTTTCACAACCACTTTATGCTATAGATAAGAAATGCATAGTAATTAAGAAAGGATTTCCCTGATTTTTCAGGCATTTGATGGCTAAAGGCCTTTTGAAAATTGTGACCTATTTTAAAACAGTGATCTTCAGAATACTTTATTTATCCTGTTATGTTCAAAGTATTGGGCTCTAAGGGTTTGGAATTTCTAAATAATTGATGATCTCCTAACCAAAAGGGATGCACATCAAAGCAAGAAGCTGCAGCTTCTGTTCACTTGATGAAGCTACACAAACAAGCAAAACATGTGGATAAGGATGCAAATATGAAAGAAAAAAAACACAAACAGATTTCCAAAACATAAGTCTATTATGACATATTTCATGAGTTCCACTGGTTATAAATCCATAAATTATGAATTGGTAGTCAGAATTACACAAAAACCCATAATGATGCAGCTTTCTCAAGTGTCTCCACTGCAAATACCAATCTTCAGATAACAAAGCCCTTTCCTAGTCTTATTTACTGTATTTTAATCATTAAAGCAGCAAACTCTAGCCCTAAATGATGTTCAGAATATATCAGAAACTGTTAATATGGCAAATCCATTGCTCTTCCAGTTACAAAACCCTTTAAGAACCCGTTTTATATGCTTGGATCAATTTCTGTACCTCTGCACTTCTGAGTTTAATGCTGGCAGTATAATAATTTGGCCCATGCATCCAAATATGCAGGCCTGACGTGAATCATAAGAAAACAAGGCAGAGTTGAAACTGATAGCTTTTTAAAAGAACATTTGCACCTGGGTCAAAAATACCCGGTTTTGGGTGATCTTTTGGCACTTGTTGCAAAAAAAAAAAAGGGGGGGGGGGAAATCAACTGTTTATTTTAACCCACAGGCTCTCAATCTCAGATAGCTTTACTAGCTATCAGTGACATTATGATGCAGCCAAATATGATTAGCTACTTAACATTGTGATGCCACCCTCTTCATTATGTGATCCTTAATTAGCTGTGATCACACTGATGAAAAACTCAGGAAGAAAAAGGAAGCACCAGCCAAGCGGGAAAACATTGCCGAAGTTGAAGCATGCGCCAGAGGAAGCAGTGATGTTGAACAGGGTGAAAAACACAGAATATACGTATGCTTCTTTTCTGTATGATTTCGATTCAAGCTGATTTCTCCCCCCATACAGAATTTGTCACCTTGAAAAAACTTTACTCATTTTAAATAAAATATTGGTATATGGACAAATAAAAGCAAGTGATATTTGATGTAATTTTGGTCATAAACACAGACTTTGGAAGGGCTCATTCTACAATGCTAATACAAATAAATTTTCCCTCTTTTGTGGGGCTAAAGACAGTGTGGGAAACGGATATGGGGGAAAAACTGGTGTCAGATCACTGTGTGGCATGTGTAGTCTCTCACCGCAGTCCTTTCTAAATAATCAGGAAAACTCTCATGCGCTCATTCCTCAGTGGTTTTATACATCAGTTCAAATGGCCCACATTCAGGTTAATGGTGCCAACAAAGGTCCGTATAGTTAAAGCTATGGTTTTCCCAGTAGTGATGTATGGAAGTAAGAGCTGGACCATAAAGAAGGCTGATCGCCGAAGAATTGATGCTTTTGAATTATGGTGCTGGAGCAGACTCTTGAGAGTCCCATGGACTGCAAGAAGATCAAACGTATCCATTCTTAAGAAAATCAGCCCTGAGTGCTCACTGTAAGGACAGATTGTGAAGCTGAGGCTCCAGTACTTTGGCCACCTCATGAGAAGAGAAGACTCCCTGGAAAAGACCCTGATGTTGGGAAAGATGGAGAGCTCAAGGAGAAGGGGACAACAGAGGACGAGATGGTTGGACAGTGTTCTTGAAGCTACCAGCATGAATTTGACTAAACTGCGGGAGGCAGTGGAAGACAGGAGTGCCTGGCATGCTCTGGTCCATGGGGTCATGAAGAGTCGGACACGACTAAACAACTAAACAACAACAATGCTCTGTGTTGGTGGAAATACAACGAAAGAGGCGTTTATTGCACTGCTGGTGGACCTGCCCTGCTCGGCTCAAGCTAGCTGCCCAGGAGGCAGACCCTGCCCACTATCCCAACTGGCCCAATCACGAGCAGGCAAAGGAGATAGGCCACTCCCAGCGGGTGGGCGTGGGGAGGCCAGTTGGCTCCACCCTCTGGGTATATAAGGAGGGCCTGTGGCTTGTCTAGGCAGCCATTTCTTCATCAGATCTCCCTTCCTCCCTCTCTACTGTATTTGGCTGACGTGTTGCCACGGTAGACCTTGCTATGGACACTTTTGGTTGCTGTATTCAGGACCAGGTTGGAATTTGCCCAATTGGCAAATTGGCTCCAGCCCTGTGGTTTTGGCCATCCTCACAGCAATTGTCATAACTTTGGCAGTTTAGCATCAGATAGGCGTAGTCTTGGATGGAAAGGAGGTTGTAGCCTTGCTGGCCCCTCCAAAAAGGGGGCATCCCATTAAAATGATCCAGGGGAGATGCTTCTGTCTGGACGCCCAGATGGCCGTTAGGGCCACAGCAATCCCCAGGTGTAATCCTGCAGAGCAGCTACTCCTTGATGTAGGTCAATAACTCTCTTGTTTCCAGTTGACCCTGAATTTAAGTCCTTCCAGCAGGCTGGCTGAAAATGGTTGGTTCTACCCAATGCCTATGCCAAACTTCTTACATCTGTGGTCTGATTTGACCCGAATACTAGTTGTCATGTCTCATTCTTCACTGATTTCAAGGCAGTCCGTAGGGCAGAGGGATGTCTGGGCACGCAAATGGAAAGATGCTTCATCAATTACTTTAGAGAGCTGGTATGAAGAGCTTTGTTTAGAGCTATTTCATTATTTTCATAGAACCAGAAGACTGTGCAGCAGTGTAATAGAATTTAATGCTAAACATGTATGATCAACCTTTCCAGTTGCTTATACCCCCTAAGTATGCAGTTTTTTGTTTGTATATATATGTATATTTAATTTGATCTTCTTATTTGTTTTTACCCTGACTGTATATATACCTGCATATATACTGTATATGCATTCAGATTGTATGCTGTGTGAAAACTTTTTAAAGCACAAAACATATGCTACTAAACCTCAAAGAACTACCACAAGTCAAATTCAGTCAAACCGGCCAGCTATTATTTAACTACTACAGTGGTACCTCCGGTTGCAGACAGGATCCGTTCCAGAGCTCTGGTCGGATCCCGAGGTTTCTGCAACCGGAGGAACCGCATCTGCACATGCACGCACAGCAAAACATTTCCAGGGGTGCTGCTTTTGCAATCTGAAGTTTATGTTACCCAAGAGTAACGTAAGTCGAGGTGCTTCTGTATTCAAATATTGTCAAATGTCCCATGAAGTCAAGAATACGAGTGTGTAGCCGATTTTAATTTCAACATGGAAATTATAACTGAAGAAAAGTTAGTACAGCCTTTCTGTAAAACCATCTTGTCATAGTAAGTAAGTAAGTAAATAAGTAAGTAAATAAGTAAATAAATAAATAGCCCCCCCCAATGATAATTTTTAGTTCAAACAATGCATAGTCATTGCTCAGTTATTGTGTTGAATCCAAACATTTTAGATCAGTGTTGTGCAGCTGCTACTCAGTGTTTGCAGGGAATCCAGATGTCTTCTATGAATGAAGTAATTCTGTTGCACCTACCAAAACAAAACTTCTTCAATATTCTGGACATTGGGAAAGCTTTCAAGGCAGACAGTGCATGACCCAACTAAAGACAAGTCCCATTGACTGAGTCAAGTATAGGGATGGATCGATAAGGCTAATCTGGGTTTGTTCCACTTTTGCAACTTTCCTTTTTAAGGTTCTGTTTCTGGGGTTATGTGAGATTGAAAAATAGAAATCTGCATGAGATACCGACCCTCCCAGACAAATGAAATGTTTCTACTGATGATAATGATTCAATTTCTTCCCTGCCTTTCACCAGCAGGGCAGGTTACAACGATATAAAATTCAACATTAAGAACGGCTAAAACAAATTACAGTGGTGCCTTGCAAGACGAAATTAATCCATTCCGTGAGGCTCTTCGTATAGAGGTTTTTTCGTATTGTGAAGCAAGCCCATTGACAGCTTAGCGGATTAGCGCTATTAGCGGTTTAGCGGCTTTTAGCGGATCAGCTGATAAGCGGCTTAGGGCTTAGGAAAAGGGGGGGGGGAGGGAAAAACCCCCGGAAGAACTCGCAAGACATTTTCGTCTTGCGAAGCAAGCCCATAGGGAAATTCGTTTTGCGAAGCGCCTCCAAGACGGAAAACCCTTTCGTCTAGCGGGTTTTCCGTCTTGCGAGGCGTTCGTCTTGCGGGGCACCACTGTACAGTCACATCCTGTATAGGGTGCATCCTGTAAACACATATCTCAGGTGCCAAAGACTAGGGTAAAGAGACCATCTTCAGCATACAGCAGAACCAATAAATGAAGGTGCCATACACACCTCTATGGAGAGGGAATGCCACAATGCCACAGGCAATGTCCTCTCCCAAGCTGTTACCACATGAACCTCTGAACATGCTGGATCTATCAAGATGGCCTCTCTGCCAGTCTCAACAGTAAGGGACGTAGAATTTCAGACATTATTGTTGTTCGCCACTCTGAGCCCAGCTTTGGCTGGGGAGGGCGGGATATAAGTAACATTATTATTATTATTATTATTATTATTATTATTATTATTATTGACATCAACGTGAGCACACTGAACTGGGCCCAGAAATACACCAGCAACCAATGAGCATTTATGAGGTCATTAAAGAACTGCCTTTTAATCTTCTTTTTTCTTTAAACCTTCTGCTTGGTTTGCCATAGAGCAGTGGAATGGGCAAAAGATTCTGTTTCCAGGAAGAATGTGGGGAGAGAATTACTTCGGGGAAAGGGCCACCTAGCCTGGAGCTGCAGTTTCATTGTCCAGCTGCTCTTCCCTTTTGCCTCTGCAGTTTGGTGAGCGGCTGGAGTGAGGCACCAAAACAAATCAAGGTTTAGACAGGATCCTGGATTCTGACATAATGACAAACGGGACTTCAAACATGCCAATATATATAAGCCAACAACAAACCACATTTCCACATTAATGGCTGTTGCTCCCAAACGACAACAACAAAACCCGCAGAGCTGGTTAGGAGTCCAGTATCCTGAGATCACAGGTTCTTCCACCTCTGTGCTGTTCCTCATTCCCATAGATAAAACTGCATAATTGGGACATGATAGGTTTTTTTTTTAATTGTCTTACATGTTTTCATACTAATTATGCACAGCAAACCTGCAATATTGAAAGTGTCTCACTGAAATCCATCCTTATCTATTTGACAAATTGCCTTCATTAAAATATCCATAATTAAGGAAAAGCCCCTGGTGTGTAATGGGAATTATTAGTTTAAAAGCTGCAATAACCAAGTCAACCTTCTTGTTTGTGCACTTCCAAGGCACAGCTGTGGGACTATACTGTGTGTAACTGTGTGTAAGTGGACCCATGCATGAGAACATGAAACTTCAACTGACTGTAAAGGCAAGAGAAATCACTTAGCACAACCCTTCTGATACTCCACCACTTCAGACGGTGGTGTGTGTGTGTCTGCAAAATGAATGTCTGAATACCTCCACAAACATCAACATATTTCTATCCATGAAAATATAGGATGACAAGGAAAGGGCTCTATCCTGAGTCTATATGCGGGGAATATTGAATACAGAATCTCCCCTAGTCTGAAACTATTCAGGAACTATTTAGCTGCATGTATAGATAAACTCTGGGACGCAGGTGGCGCTGTGGTCTAAACCACTGAGCCTAGGGCTTGCTGATCAGAAGGTTGGCGGTTCGAATCCCCGCAACAGGGTGAGCTCCCATTGCTCGGTCTCTGCTCCTGCCAACCTAGCAGTTCGAAAGCATGTCAAAAGTGCAAGTAGATAAATAGGTACTGCTCTGGCAGGAAGGTAAACGGTGTTTCCGTGGACTGCTCTGGTTCGCCAGAAGCAGCTTAGTCATGCTGGCTACATGACCCGGAAGCTGTCTGCGGACAAACGCCGGCTCCCTTGGCCGGTAAAGCGAGATGAAAGCCGCAATCCCAGAGTCGCCTTTGACTGGACTTAACCATCCAGGGGTCCTTTTCCTTTACCATTCCTTTATAGATAAATTCTAATTTGTATTTGCAGCTGTGGGGGAGAGCAGGGCAGATCTAGGATTCGCCAATGTCTACTAGAGAAATGCCCTTTTCGTTTTCACATAAGCTAGTCAACCTCCTTCAGTTTGTGCAACAACCTAGTTTCGCTACAGATCTGGTGGCTGGGAAATGACAGCCAAGCTATAGACATTAGATTACTACTGCATGATAGAGCCTCTGAAATTTGATCAGACTCCAGTATATAATCATGTCATCTGCAACGCAGCATAGCAGGGTGGGTGGGACTTTGATTTCATCTTTGCCTCCATACGGCTGCATGAAGGTTAAACATGCTTCCATCAGAACTTTTGCAGCAGAATCAAAATCAAGTTGCTAACAACTTCACAAGAGCTGCCAACACTGCATATGGTAATCTTTCAGAAATATTCTCTGAGCTGTTAAGTACTTATGGAAATAAGGTTCTGACAGGCAGGCATTCTAGTGAGAAAACTAACTCCCCTGGTTGCATTGACGTGAGCCATTTCTGGGTGAAATATTCTTGTCAAGTCTCATGGGGCTCTATGCGTTGATTCGTCTGGGAGGTGACTCCGAGGAAGCTCTCTGGGGAAGCAAAATTAGAATCTGTCTTGGAGAAGAATGCCATATGCTGCATGAAACCTCATGTTACGGCCAGCACTGGAAACAAGATCCTAGAAAGAATTCCCATCTTAATTGTCAGCTGTCCTATGGGTGCCCACAAGAAGGGGGGAGGAGACATCTAGTCATACTGCACTAGTTTAAGATGTATAGTTGCTGAGAACTTTCCCTCCCTGTTATTTCCAGAGCATCCTCCATCCTAATTTCCCCTGTAGATGTAATGGGAGTTTAGCACTTCAGGAACTGTTTGAGGGAAAATGCCATCGAATGTCCTGAAACTTAGTGGGCAGGTGGTAAAGTGAAAGCTGGGGAGGGGGGGCTGGTGATTCTATCTGTCAAACACAGGCATGTTCTATCTAATTGGCCAAGGGGAAGGCTTCAGTTTGATAAAGGAAAAGAGAGGTTTGGATAGGCCTTTGTTGGAAGTTTTTCATGGGAACTTCCTTTGATTGCAGGGGTGAGTACAAAGCTTTGTGAGTAGATGGGAGGAGGGGAGTGAGCTGGTGGAATCTGAGGACAATGTTTTAGTTCTCTCACTTTAAGGCAACCACCAAATCAATATATAAATGCATTAAAAATTAGATGTATGCCCTGTTCTATTATACATTTCCTATTGGTCTCATGGTAGATGGGGGGGGGGGGAATATGGGGACAAGAAATTCTGAATTTGACAAAGGTGCCCTTTCTCTATACAGAGGTTAAATGTATTTCAATCGCAAATAGCTCTTGCAAATATTTATAGAATACATTCAGCATGTTTGAAACAATGCGTTAAGAGTTCTCTGGTGTACCGATGGCAAAAGTTTAGTACAAGATTTGCTTAAGCAGAAACCTAAACCTGTTTATAGAAAGCAGAAAGAAGAACTTATAGTGTAAGAAAGCAACCCCCCCCCAAAAAAAACCACACATATTTTCCCCCCAAACACATTTTGGCTTTAAAGGTACCATGTGTGAATGATTATTTACTGAAATTGGCTATTCCTCTGCCTCTCTGTACAGCTTTTGTTCCCAGTGTCAGTCAGAAGCCAGCCACCTGCTCTTTCGTATCTTCAAAGTAGGTCAGCTGTGAGCCAATCAATCTTCCATCTTCATTACTATGAAACCCAAAAGCCTAAGGCAAATGAACCATTTGAAGGAAGATGCGATGATAGCTGTGGCATTTCTCTTTCCTGAGTGTTAGCCATTTGCATCTGGACACACCGATCTAGAAGGTAATCTTTCAGTGAGAAACAGTGACAGGCATCGCTATTAATTAGTTTGTACTATTGTGAAAGCAGGCAGAGCAGCTCATAAAGCAACATTTATGCATCATTTATGCACTTGTTTATTGTTCTGGAGCTGTGATCTTAAAAATAAAAAGGGGTTGTTGTTTTTTTGTATTACTCCTTTAAAATATTTCATTCCGGCCCTAAGGACCAAACTAGAAGAGACATTGACAGAATAACCTGTAGTTTTAAAAACTCAACAGAAGCCATGAGGGCCCTATTCAGACTGGGACTGTGGTCCTGGGGATATTTAACTATCACCTGCCATGCCATATTCTTGAGCTGCTACTTGCATCAAAGGGGGAAATTTAAAAAATGTCCAGATGCTTGTAAGTTTTTCTCACCACTGCAAAGAGAATCTTCCAGGGATGGGAAATATTTGACCTCCTTCCTTCTGTTTTAAGCCCATCCACCTCACACAACCCCTTAGCTATTGTTAAAACAATAAGTTTGTACTGAGAGATTAGTGTTCAGGTCTCTACAGGTGGCAAAGGGAATGATTTCTATCAAAATCTCTCCCCCCCCATTTTCAGTCCCCTAGATTTTCAATCCCCTAGATTTCCCCCCATTCTACACAAACTAGCTTTGGAAAAGCTCTAGCCAACAGCATGAATGAAGGCTAAAGATAATGCAAGGATTCGTGCAGGATTGCTCACATAAGTAACCACCCTTTCAATCAATCAATTTCCTTTATTCAACCGATAGTCAGAAATAAAACACAGAAATAAAACACAATACAGAATTATGAACTAAAACATCATAGGGGTACATGAATAAGGTAGGGCCACAGCACTAAACCTCTCACAGATAACCCACATCAAGGCATTCAATTGTACGTTTCCGACGCTTGAGTGCCAGGAAAAGGAATTTAGCCACTGACAAAGTTGTTTTCCTAGAAGACTTATTTAGCAGATATGCTGTCTGCTTTCCTCTTTGTCGGGGACTAAGCTGGGGTAAGTATGGGGTTATAAGATACTGTCTTAAATCGTTGTAGAAGGGACAGCTCATTAAAATGTGCTCTGTGGATTCTACCTCACCCAACGCACAATGGCATAATCTCTGGTCATATGGGACTCCTCCATATCTTCCCTTCAGAACCGCAGAGTCAAGAACATTCAGCCTAGCCGCGGTAAATAGTCTGCGGTATTCCACGTAGTGGATATCCGCCAGGTAGCGAGCTGGAGCAGCTTGGTACATCTGCTCCCCCACCCTTTCTGAAATTACTGCTGGACTCTCCTAACTTTGAAGGAGCCAACACTGCCTGGTACGCTATCCAACCTCCAGTGTACGTTTTGTCCCCTGGGGATGGAGTAACAAACACAGAGTGGGGTTGGCTTGAGGTGAACTGTGTTGGTGACTGTGTTGGTAGTTCACCATACCTCAACCAGTGTCATAATATCAACAGAATATGAGGAGCCGCAGAATGTAATGAATGTCATGCCCTACAGACTATTATACTTGGTTTCTACATTCCTGGACTATTGGGAGGCTGAACAGCTCAGCAAATCACACACTTGACCTTGCTGGCACCTGGCACCCTTATCTCAGAACATCCAGCAGCGAGGGATGTGTTCCTCAAGACACAAGACCAAGCACTGTGTAATTTAACCCATTGTTCAGATTGCACCAACAAACCATGCTTACCTTGATTCTGCTAGCAAACAGTCAAAGAGGGATGTTTCCTTCTTGTCTGAATTCTCACAACACCCCTAACTCTAGCAGAAATAGTAGTAGGAGCTTTAGGAAGTTTGTTTGTAAGAAAGGTTGTCTTCAAAGAAGCCATTGTCGCCTACTACCCTGCTTCATCACACCCACTCCCCCCCCCTGGAAATCTTTTCCCCTTAGGATAGGAGAGCGGGTAGTGAAGGAGGATGGGACCCTGGAGAATTTCCATGGAATGATGGGAGAGGGGAAGCCCTCATGCGTTTTGGAGAATCCAAATGGAACATCTAAATGACGCATTCTTTTCAGGGGTCAGCAGTGGGGTGTATGTGCATCTCTGGTGAAGTTTCACGTGGGGAACCTGGGAGAAATGAGAGCAAGCCCTTTCAGGAACCATTTAACCACAGCATGGAAAGACTGGGACTACCTCCCACTCCCAGTTTGAAAGGATGCTGCTGCAGATGAGTGCCTGAAGCTTAAAATTGCACCACCAGAAAGTTCTGCTAGCACCATCATCATTTATTAAATGTGTATGACTGCCCATCAACAAATATTATCCAGGCCCCTTAAAGAGTAGAGTATGTTCTTAGAAATAATCACATGGTACCTGCCTTTTGGTATTTTACCATGCCAAGTGTTGCGCAATGGGTCAGCGTACCCGGCTGTTAACCACAAGGTTGCTGGTTCAAGCCCACTCAGGGGTGGCTGTAAGCAAGATTCCTGCACAGCAGAGGGTCAGGCTGGATGACCCTCTGGGTCCCTTCCAACTCTACAATTCTATACAGTGGTACCTGAGGTTAAGTACTTAATTCGTTCCAGAGGTCCGTACTTAACATGAAACTGTTCTTAACCTGAAGCACCACTTTAGCTAATAGGGCCTCCTGCTGCTGCCACGCTGCTGGAGCATGATTTATGTTCTCATCCTGAGCATGATTTCTGTTCTCTTAACCTGAAGCACTATTTCTGGGTTAGCGGAGTCTGTAACCTGAAGCATATGTAACCTGAAAACCTGAAGCGTATGTAACCTGAGGTACCACTGTAATTCTAAGCTGCAATTGATGGACCACATATCTAAATGCACACTTATTCTTCTTCGAAACAAAACAAAAGACAACCTACTTTTGCACAGAAATCTAGATAATCCAAGAACAGGTGAAGTGCTCTGATATGCTGACCTAAGCCCCCGTTTCATTCTGAAGTGATATAACCCCAGCAGAGCTATGACCATGCCACATTTTGAATGTGAAGACGAGCTCCCTGTTTAGTTGTCTGAATGTCTGATGTGAGACAAAATATAGAGGGCATACAATATATGGGTCAAGGGGTTGATATACCTGAATGCCCTGGTCCTGTCTTTGATCTGGCCAAATGGCTCCCTACCACCGCCAGTGCCTTTGCCCACTAAAAGCAGGCAAGGGGCAACTAAAGACACAAGAGTCCCCAAACTGCCAGCTGAACATTTGTCAGTTCAACTCAGCTCAAATTAAAGCAACAAGCTGCCAATTTTAGATCGAATTTGTGAAAATAAGCACATTAACATTTCATAGCAAAGGTCAATTAACTAATTGAGTTTTATTTATATAAACAGTGCCTATAATTTCATTTACAGAGGTAATTCAAGTGAGACAATAATTACAGAGGTCTATCTGATTAAATATGGTACCACTTTACTATCTAGGGTGTACACAGGCAGAATATTTCTGTTCTCATCTGTGAGAGGAAATGCAGCAAAAATCCCCATAGATCAGAACTGGAAGCCGCTATACAATGTTGTCATCTCAACAGAATCGACCTGCAAATGCCCCCACCCTCTATATCATGGCCCCAATTTCAACTGCTCGGTGTAGGTCTAGGGAGATGGACAAACCCCCCAATTTCTGTGATGTAAAGGAAAGTTGTGAGTTTGATAGGGATTCAAACCTCACTTAGGTCCTAGCGATGGGAGTGGTTCTGTGGGGCAGGCTGAGGATTGGGTAAAGGCTTCAGTTGGTAGGAAACCTGAGGAGTAGGGAACTCATGGGGAAGAAAGCTTAGAACTGAAGCAGAAGAAAGAGAGGCAGCCCTTAAAGTATTCACATATATAAAATACTGGAGGGATTTAATGCTATAGCTGCTGAATCTGATAGAGCTCAGACCTATCCCTGTCTTCATGTACCTCCAAACCATCTCCAGCTTCATCTGGCTACAGTCAGAATTCCTATTTCCACTAACCTAACCAGTGTACCAATTACGGCATTCAAACCAGAAACAAAATTCCCCAATGTATGCATTCTGCTAAAGATTCCCTCTTTTTCTTTTTGTCAAGAGACACTGGTTGCATAGAAGTTCCCACAGTGAGAGAGTTTCAGTCTCTGTTGTGGCCAAGTCTATTATGCCAGAATTGTTATTGGTATTGTTGAGTTTTCATTGTATGGAAGAAGCTGAGGTTGCCTGGGAGCATAGGTATCAGCTTTTAACAAGTATGGGTCAATTGACCAGTTAGCCTAAGCTTCCATTAGAGGAATATGTAGCAAAACCTCTTACTTGTGATAAGGTATCTCCAAGCCAATTTCTCACACCCTTTTCATGTAAGGAGACAGGATTGTCCATACAATATAAATTAATTGCATCTTGCTGCAAATGCTTTGCTGTTACCTCCACCTCCCTTGCTCCAACTGCTGATTCACAATAGTCCAGCATAGATTTTTGGATGACTTATCTGAAGCTCTGTGGATCCCTTTTGTGGAGATGAGCTTACTTATCAGCTGAGTCAAAACATGTGCTCTCCCAAGCATCTGTCCTCCAATTAAAATATATGGCATTTAAACCCACTTTTTTAAAAAAAAGTAAAACAGATCCCTATATGTTGCAGTTAACAGCAACAGCTGAGCCAACGGACTTTAAAACTATTCAAAATAAAAACAAATTAAAACAGAACATGGAGTTCAAGCCAGCCTTCCTTGTCTCCATCTCCAACAGGAAGGGAGGAACAGTTTTATGCAACATCATTAACTCATATCCAGCAAGGTTTTGCATATTGTAGTGTGTGCATGTACAAGCCTTGAATACAATTCAGGATTTGCAAAAGATTACACGACTTCGCTAAATCACAACCTATAAGTACACTGAGGAAACCAGTGCTGCAAGCTATGCCTTAAAACAGAACCTTGCTCCACGCACAAGCCAATTTCCAGGTACAACGGCTCAGCCAATATTGTTCTCAGAGGACAGATTTATTCACAATTGCTGCGGGTGCAATCCTCCAACTGTTAACATGAACAACAAAGCTGCCGTTGATTTTAATGGAACAGGACTGCAGCTATTTTACACACACCTTCCTCTAAAATGACCCAGTGCTGGCCGTTCTTAGAAAGCATATCCCATGCTAGAAAGATGACATTAAGCCAATTTCATTAGTGCAATGCTTGCTGAGGGGGAGGAAACCCAGGTAAGTGACTGGGAAATGATGCCTGTCCACCCTTCATAGAACTGTCTGTGTTTTGTGAGTTTATTTATGCCTATTTCAAATCTGTTCCCATGGAAACTGAAACAAAACTGGCCACCAGCTGAGTCAGCTTCTACTGCTGCCTTCCAGTTATCACAATGTCATCTGTTTCCCTAGAAACTGATGTGGAAAATGATTTTTTATATATAAAAAAATAAGGGGCAGCGATTATTTTTATAGGAACATGAAACATCTCTTTCAGCTGGTCCCAAGTCAGCTTCTATTTAAGCAACAGTGGGTTTTGAAAGGGCTTTTCGAGGAGGCAGGATCAAACCTTTAATTTTGCCCATCATGGAATAGTGCCAGTAGCCAGCAGGCAGAAGATGCTAAAATGGACAGCTCTCACTTTCAACTTCTGGCTGCCTGCCTCCTGAGTTTCAGAATGGCTGGGTTTGCAAATGAGTTCTACCACGCAGACATGTTTGGCTTCTAAAGACGAGCGTGATTAAAATAAAATAAAATGATGTAATTTAGATAGAAGAAACGGATAGATGCAATTGCATTCAAAGAGCAAACTGGGTTACAAGCTCTGCCTCAGGCTGAGCACCCTTAGACATTACCTTGGTCAATTACATGTTTTCATAATGTACACTCCTTCGATAATTTGTGTGTGTGTATGTGTGTGTGTGTGGCTAATTCAAGCTGTTAGTTGATAGAATTGCGTGGCAATTGGAATTTAAACTACATATATTTTTTATTTAAATTTTGACCTACATATATTGAACTCGAACATGAAGAAAGGATTTGCCAAAGCAAGGCCGGGAAACTATAAAATCATCTGCATCTGAACATAGCAATGTAAATTATGTGTTGCAGTGGCAAAACCTTTGATACTAATTGGCTAAACTGCTGTGATGGTATAAAGGTAAAGGGGCCCCTGACCATTAGGTCCAGTTGCGGACGACTATGGGGTTGCGACGCTCATCTCGCTTTACTGGCCGAGGGAGCCGGCATACAGCTTCTGGGTCATGTGGCCAGCATGACTAAGCCGCTTCTGGCAAACCAGAGCAGCACATGGAAATGCTGTTGACCTTCCCACCAGAGTGGTACCTATTTATCTACTTGTACTTTGATGTGCTTTCGAACTGCTAGGTTGGCAGGAGCAGGGACCGAGCAACAGGAGCTCACTCCGTCACGGGGATTTGAACCGCTGACCTTCTGATCAGCAAGCCCTAGGCTCTGTGGTTTAGATCACTGTGTCACCCGCGTCCCTTGCTGTGATGGTGTAGAAAGCTATTTATGAACATTCCAACTACTCAGGAAACAAAGCTGTTGGAACATCTACAGTCCAACTTCTATGAAGGGAAAGTAGTCAGTTTAGTTGAGAGATCTGTGGAAAGCTCTCCCCTGAGAGGTTCACCTGGTACCTTCATTACATAGCTTTAGGAGTAACTGGGAGGGGACAGGAAATAGATCATATACAGTAAGATAAGCTAAAGGACAAGGAGCCAGAGACAAGTCCTATTTGTGTGCTCAGAATAATTCTGTTGAGTAGGAGACACCACTCCTCACCTCATCACCAAATTCCCATCAGCCCCCTCCTCCTATATGTTCAGACTCAGAGGAAGGTCTGAAGAGGGGAGCCTGTTGTATCTGCATATCTTAGGCTTCTCCTGTAATATGGAATCCTAATGGCAGAGTGTGGACAGAGCAGGATTTACTCTTTAGATCTGAATCTGATTTTAGAAAAGGGTTAATTATGTCTCATAGTGTCTTGCTCTCCATTTTCTGATAAGGGAGCAAATGCGTAAAGTCTTGACCTCTACCATCCTCCATTTTTAACTATAGGACCTGGTCTGAGCCTTGTAAAATCAAAAGGATATTGCAAAGGTGAGCAAAGTCTTTATTCCATTTTAGGTTAGGTATCACTCTGTTTTCTTATTTCTTGTCCCTATAAAGGTTTTCAAGAGGTAGGCAAGGCATCTTATTTGCATTAATAAAATGTAGTAATATTTTTTTTTTGAAAATTATCAACATGAGAGATGGGTATGCCTCAAAATAAGTAAATAAGGCATGCTAATTTTGTTACAGAAGCTCTGCCCATCTGTGAGAATGTTAGCTTTGACCAATTTTTGAGCTTAGCTGTTAAATCTTTTATCAAGGCAGTAGAGTTCATTTTTTCTAGTTTAGATAGATTCTTAGGTATATTAACTCTCAGGTATTTAAAGTAGGGGGGGTTGCAGAGTTCCAAGCCAGTTGTTTTGTGCCAATGGAGTTGTAGGTTTGGTGAGGTGTGTGTACACATTTACTCAGATTTGATGGAGCATGTCTAAATCAAGAAGTTTTCATTTAGCACCAAAAGAGGGAGTTGGCTGAATTTCCTATAGCAAATTGTTCTATATTCTGGGTGGTATTACAGGAATGCCCTGTCCTTCATACCAGCCAGTCACACCTCAGGTGGAGGCACCGTAAGGTAAAGGTAAAGGTAAAGGTACCCCTGCCCGTACGGGCCAGTCTTGACAGACTCTGGGGTTGCGCGCCCATCTCACTCAAGAGGCCAGGGGCCAGCGCTGTCCGGAGACACCTCCGGGTCACGTGGCCAGCGTGACATCGCTGCTCTGGCGAGCCAGAGCCGCACACGGAAACGCCGTTTACCTTCCCGCTGGTAAGCGGTCCCTATTTATCTACTTGCACCCGGAGGTGCTTTCGAACTGCTAGGTTGGCAGACGCTGGGACCGAGCAGCGGGAGCGCACCCCGCCGCAGGGATTCGAACCTCCGACCTTTTGATCGGCAAGTCCTAGGCGCTGAGGCTTTAACCCACAGCGCCACCTGCGTCCCTCCGTACATTGATGAATACATCCAACCTCATTATCTGGTGTTATCAGGCAAACGAGGTTAGACTGATGAGGAGGCTCATAGCTCCGTGATGAAACGAATCCTTTGCATGCAGAAAGCACTATGTTTAATCCTTGACACCTCCAATTAAAAAGGGATCTCAGCAGGCTTGAGAAATATTTTGCCTTGGACTTTGGTGAACCGTTGCCAGTTAAGAGTAGACAGTGCTGGACTAGGTGAACCCGTGGGCTAGATGAATAAGAAAGCTTCATCAAGTCCTGGAAGAGACTTGCAAAGTTCAGATGGCTGCATCCAGCTGTACATTGATTAACTTGGTATGAGAGGCATAAATTGGAGCAAAACAGCCAAGGGCGAAAGTGGATGACGGCAATGTTTGCTCCCCCTGAAGAACAGCTAATTGGGACTCTGGTGGGGATGAGCAATACAAATTGAGAAGCAGAATGAACTATTCCTAAAACAGCTATCTATAATTCATAAATGAGGTCTCGTGTAGCCATTAATAAAAATATCCTTGGGAGTATCTAAAATTATAAATGGCCATTTTCTAAAACAATGCGTGCCTCTTACACAGGGTAATTATTTCATGTCTCTTTTAGATCCCTAAAAATGCATTATTGCAAGTGAAATCTGGCAATGCTTTTGATCATATGGTCACATTAATTCATTGGCTTCGTGCTTCGAAGAGACTCATCTTCCAATGTTGCTACATTGATTGGGAGGGGATATATAGCCATAAGGTATATAGAATCACTGACAGATCAGTATGTTATTGGCAAGGCAGCACAAAAAGTCACCATTTTATAGCAATTATGAATAGGGGCTTGTTTTACAAATATCTTTCAATATCTGTTCAGCTATGAAAATGGGTGGCTTCCGCAGATGAAAAAGAGCAGAGGCTCACATTTGAAATTGAAAGGCAAAAAGTAACTGAAGGAGAAATGGGATAGTTTACAGAAAATAAGAAGGAATATTTTAAAGTATCAGCATCAGCAGCGAAAAAGTAACTGGGACGCTTAAATTAGCAAATATAGAAACACAAATGTCTGATGATTTATCTTCTGCAACTGCAAAGCAGCAGAGTGCAATGACCTAGAACCTTCTCCCTGACAGGCTAATTTTATATGAGAAGGAAGTATTTTATATAGGGAGCATTCCCCGCCCCCACTACAGTCTGAAACGGTATAAGTCATCAACAGAGCTATCACATGAGGCCTCCTCTCATCTATTTTAGTTTTCAGGCCAAAATTCTAAGCATGCTTTAGGAAGCATGAGGAAATTGTCAAACTGAATCCATTGGAAACTTATTTTAAGGAGCTGAACTGTCAAAGATTCCTCCTCCACCCCCCACCCTGCCACCTAATAGATCCCAGTATACTTCAGATCTCTCAAGTTGTGTGAATGTATGTGGCTTGCCAGGCAGCCCAGATCATCCCGAGTAAATGGCCTTTCAAAAGATATATTTTAGAGAGTATGATTAAATGGGCTCGATACAGTAATAACTAAAGGAAATTAAATTTGTGAATGTTATGCAACACATCAGAACAGATTATTTCAATGGCTCCTCCTGACCTTAAAATCTGTGTAGCTAAACCAGGAATACTTCAAAGGACTGAGAGGGGGAATAACTTAGAACATCAACCTTTCACTATTAATTACAATATCTTCTTCTCCAATGTTTCCACCAAGTCCCCTTGTACCATTTAAAACAACAACATGCAAGTTGTGAAGAAAGAAGACGTTTTAAATGATATTGTACCTTCACATATGGGTAGCACACTCACGATAACAAGCGTAACCGCTTCCTCAGCAAATATCAGTAAGAGAGTCTCTGATCTGGCCTGAATTGGACTTGGGTGCCTCATTTCTCCACAATGTTAAGACTCCTCTACTTTTTCTCTCCATTTCCCTTCCTTTCCGTTGCACGCTGAGGCTGCTTGTAAGCCAGAGAAGATCTGTGTCTTTATTTTTATTAATGTGCAGGGTCTAGTAATCGTATGTACCCTTGGAAAAATTAGTGACCCTTAAAGGATGATTTTGAGAAACACTGCCAATAGCACAGCTGCAGCTGGACTTTGGGGCCAAGGTTCAGAGCCAAAGAGCCAAAGAGATTCCTGAAAGTCTACCTAGAGATCAGCAGAGAATGTAGTCAAGCTTGCAAAAATGTACAGGTGTCAGGATAAACTATGTTGGAAATGTAGGGCAAAGGAAGGGATGTAGGGCAAAGGAAGGGAACGTCCTACACATGTGGTGGACCTGTGCTAAAGTTACATTTTTGGGGAGGATATTATTTACAATGAATTAAAAAAGATACTAAAATATATTTTTGACAAAAAAACCAGAGGCATTCTTATTAGGGATAATTAATGAAGAAATTCATAAAAAATATGTAAATTTATTTATGTATGCCACAACGGCAGCGAGAATTCTCCTGGCTCAAAGGTGGAAACAGCAAGAACTCCCTACATTGGAAGATCGGAGAACTAAGATGGTAGAATTTGTGGAGTTGGAGAAGCTGAAGGGGAGAATTGGGAATCGACCCGAAGAAAAATACCAAAAGGACTGGAGCAAATTTATTTATTATTTGAAAGAAAATTGTATTTATATGAAAACGTTTGTAGCATTAATGTGATATGTTTTGTAATGAGGAATTATGATGATTTATAAATAAGAATGTGATTTCTTAAGGTTAATATATGATAAAGAAGTGATCACGAGAATGCAATAGATATGTTAAATGTCATAGGGATGTCTGAAAGAGAGACAGAAGGAAGTCAAAGCTCATTTTGAGCAAATAATATAAGTTGTGAATGTGTGTATGGAACTAAGATGAAATACAGAAAAAATCAATAAAAATTATGTTAAAAAAGAAGAAGAGAGAATGTAGTCAATAACAAACAAGCCCACTGTCAACATCTAGCCTGGCATGGGCATGCTTGGGCCAATTCTGGTCACCGCAACATCCTTTCTTCCTTCTTAATAAGAAATGAGAAGCAGTTGCAAAGCATGGATTGGAGCTGTGGGGAAAGGTTAATTGTGTGCTTCACAATGGAAGTAATACACATGACCATCGAAATGAAGTCTCCCATAAGAAGATTAAGTCCGGGATCTAAGTTTACCTAGCAGCACCGCTGATCATGGCTAATTGCTATTCATATTTGTATCATCCATGAACTTGTCAAGACTCCTTTACAGCCATCCTACTCATATTTCCCCCCCTAAGATGCACCAAATGTTGTAGCCTTTCCTCATAATAGCATTGAGCTACAAAGCCCTGCATCTAGTTGAATGCCTTTGTCCATAATTGTGTACACCTGACTGTAGGATGCAGAGTGATCATTTTTAACGAGCGCTGCTATTATTTGTTCATATCCCATCTGTCATCCACTGTGGAACTGAAGACAAGGAATAGCATTAACAGTTGTTCTTCCAACCAGGCACTGACCAGGCTCAGAGCTGCTCAATTTTAGAAAAAAGGTTGTGCATTCTAAGTCTTGAGATCATTATCTGGGGACCAGCTTGCTAACTCCTACAGACAAGCTATCCAGGCAGAGCTTATTTATTTATACCAAGGAAGGGTTGAAAGAAACCAAGGTAAGCTAATAGCATATGCTCTTATTTTCCAAGAGAGACATCTTGTGCAGAAGACAGTTGCAGGAACACAAACAGATACACAAATATGTGTGCTGTCAAAGCAAAGCAAGGTGAAAAGAGAAACACTGGAAAGGGGTGGATAAAACAGCAGCTGGGAGGCAGGTAATAAGTGCAGGAAAGATTAAAGAAAAGAGTACGGTAATTCTGGAATTTTAAATGCATTTTCTGTTGGCAGAAAGCAGTAGGACCTATAAATGGATCTAAAAACTACATTAAAAAGAGAGTTTGGTTACTGGTAAATAACATTCCCCGATGTTTTAACACTACATATAGCTGTGAAGAAACGGGGTTTTTTTTAAAAAAAATTGTGTGGACTTCCATTAGCATTGAAAAATACTGCTTTTGTTTTTAGACAGATGCAAAAATATTTGCCTATTCACTTCTATCAAATGAATAGGCAAATATTTGCTCCCCGCTACTTCACTTACTCACAGTGATATCACCAAGTAGTTAAAACTGGGTAAACCCCACAGCTCAATGCTATGTGAATTTTAAATTTCCTTACTTGCCTTCACTACTCCCAGTCTGTGCAATGCTTACCTGCAGAATACATTGAGAGTGGATGTACACTGTTGTGTCTGTTTGTGGGGGTGTGGTGTGCACATATGGCAAGGATTTTAAACATTGTTTTTCTCACTTCGAGAAGTGGCATGGATAAGAGTCTGCACAAAAGATAGCGTCTTTTGTTATTTATGTATTTATTTATTTTTAGGAGATTTATATACTACCCCCCCTTTATGCCATAAAACCTTCAAGTCAGCAAACAGATTACAGCAAACAATAAAATCCAATATGCCAGAGATAAAATTAAAAACCACTAAATGAAAGGAAAGGAACAATGCAAGTCAGTGCCAAATGGGTGACTATGGGTAGCAAATTCCACAAACACAGTAAAGTTAAAGGAAAGGGACCGCTGACCATTAGGTCCAGTCGTGACCGACTCTGGGGTTGCAGCGCTCATCTCGCTTTACAGGCCGAGGGAGCCGGCGTGCAGCTTCCAGGTCATGTGGCCAGCATGACTAAGCCGCTTCTGGTGAACCAGAGCAGCACACGGAAACGCCATTTACCTTCCCGCTGGAGCAGTACCTATTTATCTACTTGCACTTTGACATGCTTTGGAACTGCTAGGTTGGCAGGAGCAGGGACCGAGCAATGGCAGCTCACCTTCTGATCAGCAAGTCCTAGGCTCTGTGGTTTAACCCACAGCGCCACCCACGTCCCTTCCACAAACACAGTACTACCATATTAATATCAGGGTCAGTAGCAGGGGATGCCGCTGTAGTCTTAAAGTGGTGGTGGTGGGGCACATGGGGTACCCGTCATTTTCTCTCCTCACTTGTCATAACACAGAATCACAGAACTGTAGAGCTGGATGTCAAACTTTACACAGTCCTGAATGTGCACAATGCGCATATCACAGCAAATATCTATATGGCCTAATGATATGTGATTATCAGCATTATCAGTATGTTTTAAGTGACGCTGCAGACTTCCACATCCCTCTAAACCTCTTGATGTATGTCCCAAGTTCACGTCACAATGTTTTGCAATGAAAGAGGGGGATTAAACTGGAAACTAATAGCACAGAGACACTGGAGGAGAAGGTCCTTTCCCTCAAGTGACTGGGGAAGATTAGTAAATCATTCACAACCCAGTTTTGTAACTGAGTCAATATCAACAGAAGCAGCTGGCGACTATGGGGCAGCAACAGATGTAGTTCCTGTCATTCTGTTTTTTCCTGCCTTAAATGATAAGAGAAGGAAATGGCCAGGAACTCTTACTAAAAAAATAAAAAAATAATTCCAGAACAAAAGTGAACTAAATTCACTAAAAACACACATGGAAAGACGGCCCTCCTATTGGTAACACAGGTGATAATTCTCCCTAGGAACTCTTCAAGGGAGTATTACAGCCACTGGCTTCAGCAGATTAATTGCCCATATCTTTGAATCGTTTTGTTTGTGTTTTTAATTTATCTCGAGTTGCTAATGATTAATGCTTCACCTTGTAATCTAGTGAAAATAATACGCAGGAGGATACATTTGGCCACACTCTGTCGTTTCTTTGTCATCATTTGAAGACCTCGCCTTCCAGCCTTCCAGCAAGACTTTGGCCCTCTAGACATATAATGCAACATACTCTCCTGCTTTGTTTCGACTCAGATTTTATTGGGTTTAGCTGACTGAAATTCATTTATTTTTACCTTGTAAACTGGCTTAGGTAATTTTGTCGGGCAAAAAGGAAGAATATAAATGATTTTAATAAATAAATAACAACTAAATGGGACGCGGGTGGCGCTGTGGGTTAAACCACAGAGCCTAGGACTTGCCAATCAGAAGGTCGGCGGTTCGAATCCCCGCGGCGGGGTGAGCTCCCGTTGCTCGGTCCCTGCTCCTGCCAACCTAGCAGTTCAAAAGCATGTCAAAGTGCAAGTAGATAAATAGGTACCACTCCGGCGGGAAGGTAAACGGCATTTCCGTGCGCTGCTCTGGCTCTGCTGGCCACATAACCTGGAAGCTGCACGCTCCCTCAGCCAATAAAGCGAGATGAGCGCCGCAACCCCAGAGTTGGTCATGACTAATGGTCAGGGGTCCCTTTACTTTTACCTTTAAATAAATGATGTTTTCCCCTATCTATGGGGAGAACTATGTGCAGAACTTGGGACCCTTCATCATACTGGATGCTTGCTAAAGCTGCTTGTGTTAGCTGCCTGCCTGGGATTGCAAAACAAGAGGGCTTTTGAACCCAGAGCAGACCACTATTCATTGGTGGTTAGGTACTGTATGGGCTCGATGTGCCATAAGTTCTACAGGCCAGTAGAATGCAAGAGGCAAGGATGGATGAAGGATCCTACACCAACAACAGAAACAGCTGCCATGAACAAAAGAAGTCTAATGAGGCAAAGACAGGCATTGGCATATATGTGTGTGTGGCAGGAGCCTGTTTGGACAGGGGCATGCCATGAATTGAACTGACAGCTTGCAAGGCTGGCTGTCAGACAGATATGCATTAGAACATGGGTCGGCAAATTAAGGCCAAGTGGGGGGCATGGATCCGGCCCAATTGCCTTCAGGATCTGGACCACAGACGGTCCGGAAATTGCCGTGTGGATTGGCATGGGGATTCTGATCGTTCGGGCCGCGCCATCCCTTCCCCCTCCCACACACCATGGCGATGCCTCCTCCCTCCCTCCTCCTGGCTTTTCCCAGCCCTGCCTAGAGGAGGAAGGGGGCTGGGCTTTGTTGAGCCTCAGTTGGCTGAGCGCCTCTCTGGGGCCAGCCCTTTCACACCGCTCATTGTTCCTCCGCCACCAGCCCCTGCCACTCGCAAGGCACAGGAGCTGCGGTTGACTGAGTGCCATTTAAAGCAGAGCAGCCCCTCTCCGGAGCCAGCCCTTTTGCGCTGCTCATCATCCCTCCGTTGCCGCAACTGCCAGCCCCTGCCACTCACAAGGCACAGGTAAACAGTCACCAGGGCTCGTCTGGTGCTGTTGAGAAGGGAGGGGGGAGTCGGTGGGGGGTTTCCCCCCTCCAAAATATAGTTCAGCCCCCCCAAAAGGTCTGAGGGACATTGGACCAGCCCCCTGTGGAAAAAGTTTGCTGACCCCTGTATTAGATAGCTACTTCATCCGGCTATAAAGGGATAAAGGAGTTCTGCCAGTCTAAGGAGATTCAATATTCAGGTGAGGTAAGGCCTCCTTTAAGATAAGATATTAAGGTACCAGATTTTGAAGTGACTAATATAGGTTGAAATCATCGCAGTATTATACCGAAACTTATATTGACTGCATGTATGAAACAGTTACAGATGCAAACAAGTTCCCTTAAAGGCTATTTCTCCAGTGAGAACAGAAAGCCCACAATACCATTCTGCCAGTAATACAGTAAGTGGTCTTACACAAATCACTGCAACACATTCATTCATAAGGGAAGGGGACGGGGATCAAGTTGTAGGAGACAATGAGGTGCCCAAACTCATCATGAACAACTGCCTCATTCTCTTAGAATGGTAATGGCACCCACCTGAGAGGTGCCAGAACTGATTCTGGCGAGTTCTAGATGAAAAAAAATCCCTGGCTGAGTGCACAACTTCCATTAATTTGCCATCCTTACTGCTAACAGATGTCAACTTTATTGTACTATTTATTGTATTGCCCATCTTTGGCAAAGTGACCCAGAAGAATACAGAAGTTAACTATCTTTGGTTTAGAAATATAGCAACACGATTTTTGTCAACAGTATGAAGTACAATTAGGCAAGCACATTTCAAAACAAGTGTCTGGCTACTTCCTCAATCCTAGAAAATTATTTGGAATGGTCTCTTGCTCATCTCTCACTCAGATTCTATATCAACAATATAAGTTGTCATTCAGAGAACACTGCATAGATCAGGGATAGGCAACATGGTGCCCTCCAGATTTTGTTGGGATTCCAGCTCTGACCAGCATGACCAATGGCCAGAGACAGCACTATGTTGGTTACCTCTGCTGCAGATTCTCAGATAATGTTCATTTATTTACAAAGTGTCTATCCCACCTTTCCTCCCAAACAAGCCCAGGGTGGCAAGCAACAAAACAATACAAAGTAAAAACACCTGAAAACAGTTTCATATCTTCACAGCCACTAATTTCAAGGTCACCAGGAACACTACATTTCAGCCATAAAATGCATGGGTGAACAAGAATATTTTAAAATTCCTTCTGAATGTTAATAATGAGAGCGAGAGCATGAGCTAGAGCTATGAGAGAAGCCTCACCAGGGAAGGCATTTCATAAACAGGGAACTGCTCCTAAGAAATGAGTGGCCTCTTACATGCATCAAAATAGTCGCAATCTCCCACAACTACCAGAGACTCTCCAAACCTACACAGTCACATTTCAAACCTTAGTAAATGCTGCTACTTTCGCTACTATGTGATAAGAATTGTGACATAGTAGAAGATAGGAAGCAGCAAAGTTAGAAAAGGTAGCACTTATGTTGATGCAGAAACTATTTTTGCTCACTTGTAAGCAAACACTGTAACAGAAAAACCATTTTAGATCAATTTTTTCAACATACTGATGCAACTGTACACAGAGAACCCCTTTCGCTAAAGGTTTCCATTTCTCCTGCCTTCAAGACCTTCTACTTTCTGAAGACTTTTCTTCCAGAGAATATATCACATATAACCAGAAAGTCTGATGAGTCAAGTAGCATGCTACCCGGCCTGACATCCTTGACCTTTATATTTCCAGGGTGACCTTCTGCAGGAGATGACATTAGAGGACCAGACATTATACATAAGTGAACTAGGCCAAGTAAAATAATGGATATTGCAATTACAATACCCAAAGATCCACAATAGCAATGGAAGCTTAGTTCTTCATATAGGGATTTTTTTTTAAGCAGATGACTTTATTTTAAGTCTTCATTTTATGTCTAGCTTGCATTAGTTCCCCCTGAATTCTCCTAATGGAGTCGGAAAATCTATTATTTATTGCAACACCGTCTCTTATAGACTCTTTGCAGAGAACTCCCCTGTGTTTACAACATTACTGCATCTAAAACCTCTTAAGCATGGCAGAGATGCAAGACTGTATTTAGAGTGCAGATGCAATTTTCTTCTGTCATGAATTATTATTTTCTTCCTTTCCAGTCCACTCGAAAAACCCATGCCTGACCTCTTTCAATATATTTTCATCCATTGTCTTGCATTGAAACCCCCAACACCAAATGTGAAAATGGTAGAAGTTGTGATGACATACCTCCATGTTGTAATTTTCCACCGTCCTCCTCAAGGGATCAACTACTTGCCAGCAAATCAAGATGCAAAGATCTATCAGCAGCATTCCCCCAACTATTACCAGAAGCTTTTGGTCCTTAATGATCTAGGGAGAAAAAAAGCAGAGAGCATAGGAGGGCATTCCCATATAAGTCTGAGATTCCTGTGGCGCCTTTCTTAAGTGCCATAAATAAAAGGTATGTAACAGTGCTAACAAGCCTTTTTAATTATGTACAAAAAAAGGTCTTTGTGATACCGGAATACAAGAAAAGGTCATCTTGCAAGCTACATTTCCTGCTCGCCGGTGCTGTTTGAAGAGCAAAAACATCTAAATCATGCAGAATGAAGATAGTGGAACAGACAATAATACTCAGAATTAAATATATATATATATATATATTCTGCATTCACAGACACAATGCTTTTCATGTTCAGGTTAAGGGAACTCAGAAATACATTCGTTACAGCTTCCAACAGAAGGTATAGTTATGGACTCAATTCAACTTTTTGAATCCAAAAAGTGCAAGGCAGAAAATATATAGTGCCATCATCCAGTCTCATCTCTAACCACTGAAACAGCACGCCGGTTTTTCAGAAGCAAAATAAGGGAATGCTTCCCTTCCCTTTCAGAGGGCTTGGGGTGGGGGCAGAGATGCACCCTCCCTTGTGCTGGGTGCTTCATACAATGTGAGGCATTATTCAGCCCATCTCCTAAGAGTCTTTTATGACACTCCAACAACTGTCAAGGGTCAAGAACTTGCTTTCTACAGGATGCCAGGAAGGTCTGACTGACATAGAGTCATTTCTTTGTGTCATATGCACAAAGCAGAAAATGATTTCTTGTGGCAGGATGGGTCCTTTGCCTGTGTCTGGCCCCAGCAAATGTCCAGCTTCATCAACCTATTGCATCCCACCAACCTCATGGGACTAAAGCAGGGATGGTGGCTCTCCAGATATTGTTGGACTACAGCTCCCATCATCCCTGACCATTGGCTATGCTGGTTGGAGCTGATGGGAGTTGGCATTCAACAACATCTGGAGGGCCACTGGCTCCCCATTCTTATATTAAGGTATGGCAACAAAGGGAAGACAAAAGAAGGTTGCTATAGTCAAGGCAGGAGATGTCCAGAGAATGAACCTGAACTTTAGCTGAAGGAGCAAAGAAGAAAATGTCATGCTCCTAAATAAGCCTGTTTAGAATTTGGTTTAAATTAGTTGTACTTTGTTCATATTGGCATAAATAGGATGAGGTCATGACTAACTTGCCCTATTGGTTTCGACGCCACCTACATGCAGCTAACAGTCTGGACTTGTATCCAAAATGAAATATTTTCACATAAGAAGTGTGCTGTTTATCTCTGTTTAATTTCCCATGGAATAATTTCCACCTGTGTGCCACCCTTACACTGTGGCAGTTTCACCCTTTGCTTAGCACTGCCACAGTGGAGCCTACTTAATTGGCCTCTTGCATTCTTGCCAGCAAATTGGTGATCAAAGGGCTGCTTTTAATGAATCAGGGCTACAACGCCAAACAAATTCTGCTTCTCTTCAATGGGACTTACTCCCTGGTAGGTGCGGATCCAGTGTCAATCTGGCTCCAACCCATTTTATCCTTCTTATTCACATGTTGACAACCTCTATAAACAGATTATGACATAAAATAAAGAAACTTTATCCTCCTCATTGCTCCTTTAACTAAAATACAAATTTCACTAACTAAGCTGTATAATATCAAACCCAATACACTACAGGGCAGATTTGCTATGAAAAATCAGCTAATATACTACTAATTCCCTCATTATAATTTTAAGCAGGTTTCTATTTTTTTCTTATTTTGAAGTAAGCTACAATGCTAGAAAAAATTGAAATGCAAATCGCCATATGTTGGTTCATTTTCAGCAGATGGTCTCTTAATAGTGCACTTGGTGGTGCTCATTTTATTTAGCATGAAGATTTTTACCTCTGCAAAACACCCCATTTCCCTGTTTATTTATTTAGTAGATCAGAAAGAACTATGAAAACATCCAATATTATTATTAAGAATAAAAGTGATTGGCTTCATAGTGCTAATAAATCTTTTGGGGCTGCAATCTTAAATTCAGTCCCACTGAAACCACTGGCAGTTAACCTTTGAGTACAACAGTCAGCACAGGCCAAATGTCAAATTAATACAGATGAGTGAACCATGTTAGTTCCAATCCACTAGTAATGTGAATTTATCTGATTAGCTTTCAGGCTATCCATTGGATGTCTGGAACAGAGTCCAATTGTTTTGCTAGTTCCTGGCATCTGCTTACAGACCCCATGCCTAGTTTCATGCCATTGATTGCTTCCTGCAAACCGATCCTGGAGTCTTATTGCACAGAGCTACTATATCCTCCAGTCCATATGCAGTGAGTGCACCCAGGTAAAATGGTAAAGGAAAAAGACCCCGGGATGGTTAAGTCCAGTCAAAGGCGAATATGGGGTGTGGCACTCATCTTGCTTTACAGGCCAAGGGAGCTGGCGTTTGTCCACAGACAGCTTTCCGGGTCATGTGGCCAGCAGGGCTAAACCGCTACTGGTACACGGAGGACTGTGACGGAAGCCAGAGCGCATGAAAACGCCATTTACCTTCCCAGTGCAGTGGTACCTATTTATCTATTTGCACTGATGTGCTTTTGAACTGCTAGGTTGGCAGAAGCTGGGACACAGCAACAGGAGCTATGCAGATTCAAACCGCCGACCTTCCAAACAGCAAGCCTAAGAGGCTCAGAGGTTTAGACCACAACACCACCTGCACCCAGGATCACACAGCAACTGTAGTTTCTATGAAAAAAAATCTTGGAGGCCTCGAGATAGGTCAAGGTTTGATGGGGATACCTGCAACAGAACAGGTGAATCCCAATTTTGTTTATGCTTCTACCCCAGGCACTATCCAACTTTCAAGAGACAGCAATCTACTCCCACTATAAATAAACTGGTCTACCCACTGGATTGACCAAAGTTGTTGAGCTTTTTTTGGCAATCGATCAGGAATCACATGATCGACCGTGATCGACCACAGATCGCGATCGACCGGTTGGAGATCCCTGTTCTATCCCATGCATTCCTAAGGCTTAGAGCAGTTTACAATTACAATTTCACATTTAAAAAACTTCAGAATTAAAGGAAAACTGGAATAGAGAAGGTAAGGCAAACCAATGGCTCTCCAGATGGTAATAGACTCCCATATTTCATCAGCTCCAGCCAGCATAGTCAACACCCAGGAAGGATGAAGAGGTTTAAGTTCAACAACACCTGGAAAACCACAGGTTCCCATCCCTGTGATCGTTTCCTCCTGTGATTCACTGAATTGCAAGAGGGCCCTTCTCATGTTCTTCGGTGACTAGGGTGAGGGAAAGTAGAATAGCGGATTTAAAGAGAATATCCCTTTGCCTCCCCTCCCTTCTTGATTCCAGGGGAAAGAAGCAGGATGTAGGCACCTAGCTGTCCACTTGAGATAACTGGCTCTGTCTGTGAGGCACTAAAAGAAGAGTAAGCTTAGAAGGGGAACCTCGGAAGCTGATACACACATAATCACATCAGAAAGTTTTACAATACAGTACTCTTTCTTCCTAAGGGACGCGGGTGGCGTTGTGGGTTAAACCACAGAGCCTAGGACTTGCCAATCAGAAGGTCGGCGGTTCGAATCCCCGTGACAGGGTGAGTTCCCATTGCTCGGTCCCTGCTCCTGCCAACCTAGCAGTTCGAAAACACGTCAAAGTGCAAGTAGATAAATAGGTACTGCTCTGGTGGGAAGGGAAACGGCGTTTCTGTGCGCTGCTCCAGTTTGCCAGAAGCGGCTTAGTCATGCTGACCACATGACCCAGAAGCTGTATGCCAGCTTCCAGGCCAATAAAGCGAGACGAGTGCCGCAACCCCAGAGTCGATCACGACTGGACCTAATGGTCAGGGGTCCCTTTACCTTTACTTTACTCTTTCTTCATAAGGAGAATGATCTACACCAGGGGTAGTGAAACTTTTTATGCCTACCGCCCACTAACGCATCTTTCTTGATGATAAAATTTCCTTACCACCCACCAGTGCTCAATGGAAGGAGGATTCAGCTTGTGCCATAGAACCCCCTGCGGCTCACCTAGAATTCTGAAACGCCCACTAGTGGGTGGTGGGGACCGGGCTGACAACCCCAGATCTACAAACATAAACTCCAAAACTTGTTCTTGCTTGTGCAGGGAACTGCACAAAAAAAAACAACAACATCCAGCTGGAGTGAACGTCTGCCTCGTTGTGTCTGAACCAGCAAATTTATGTATTGTCAGGACACAACAGCAAGAAACTGTTTCTCCTTGCTGTGCTTCTTGAGTTTTTTGCAACATATCAGGCATTCAAATTTACTAGCAGTCTACTCTTCATTTTACACCTGGTAGATCTTGGACTGATATAGGATCTCAGCGCAATGTGAATGTACAAGAAATAAATTTATTTTAACAAACAGAAAATGCCTCTGCTGTGGTAGGACATCCTATGTCATCATCACAATATACACTTAATCCTGGACATACGTGAACCACCTGCATATGGTGAATGTTACAGGAAGGCCAGGAAATGCTGCTTGCTCGCTTCTCTAAAATTTCCACAATTTTGGCTGCTTCTAGCAATTCAACCCACCAGAGATGGAATTTACAGTCCCTCAACCTGTGACCTGGCAAGGACACTGACAGCCTCCTTTTTTGGCTAAGGGCCAAATCTTCTCAGTGCCATGCATGACAACAAAAGCAGTGCCAACAAGTGAAATGAAAGGAGACAAAGGCTGTTGGCAATCCATAGATCAGGATTTGCCCCAGAGTAGACTGACAGCTAGATTACATAAAATGAGGACAATGGCAACATGCCCAGGACCAAACTGCACAGCAGCAGTCATATATTTTACCCATACTGGCAGAACAAGTTATTTAAAATTCAGAATCTATCACAATTGCACATCACATCCAAACCAACTACCTCTGCACTACAGTGGCACATAACACAATTGGCTTCTCCATCTATGAACTAACTATTGATATCAACCCAAAGGCAGAACACATATGGATAAAATATCAGAATTCAACCAATAATATTGATAATATCAAGTTGATCCCAATTCAATGGAGCATCATTGGACCGGGCACCTGCAGCAGAACAACAAATGTTCATACAATATTCCACTAGGACCTAGGCGGATGAACAGTATCAAAGCACCATCACAAAACATCCCCAAATCATACTTATTACCCCAAGCTAAGTGCCACTCAATATGACAGTTTCTAATCCATGAACTTTCACAGCACAGTTGCCAGTAAGAAAACAGGCAACACAGAGATATTAATTCTTTGTGTAATGCTTTATTGTTTTTAAAAACAAAACAAAACAAATACCGAACAAAAAAATACAACACAATCAACAAAAGGCAATCCAAAATCAAGACTCATTACGAAAAAATTAAAATAAAAAATTAATCACTTGTTGGAAGCTGCCCAGAGTGGCTGGGCAAACCCAGCCAGATGGGCAGGGTATAAGTAATAAATTATTATTATTATTATTATTATTATTATTATTATTATTATTATTGATTTCACACATAACAAATTCCAACATGACTTCCAATCCCCCCATTGTGATTCCTAAGTTACATTGTTTAGCTGCACACTTAACTTTATCTGTCCTAGGTTGTTCAGTTGTGTTAATTTTGTAAAATTCTCTTATTTCTTGCAGAGGTCAATCCAGGCCTGCCAAAGAATTTAGGTTTTTACAATGTTCTTTTAGATATTCTCTGTAAATATTCCACTCTCTATTAAATATTTGATCTGCATGGTCTCAGAATCTTGCTGTCAGTCTTGCTATCAGTCTGAGATGATAGAAATTCTTAATATGTAAACATCCTGCATGCACCTACTAGGTTTTCAATACAGTGTTTCTATCATCAGCTAAAAGGCTAGAGGAGAGAAAGAAAATATGATTTTTCTAAAAAAAAAGACTCACCTTTTTCTTCATTTTTACATTTTTGAATATTGCATGGACTCTCCATGTTTTTGCAAACATTGCACCAAATGCAGTTGTGTAGCCCACTGTCAGTATCCATGTCCGGACCTGAAACAAACGAATAAAAAAAAATCAGTTTTTTTCCTCCCCATATCTGACTTTATTAACAAAACTTTATACATTTGGGTTAGACTAAGGGAAAAAAGAATAACTCCTTTATATCAGTTTTAGGGTTTTAAGCACCAAGCCCACAGTTCTCAAATAGGAAAACCGGCAGCTTTCCTTTCAAACAAGGTTAAAAACTTTCACGACTGCAGAAAAACAACTATGAACCAAGTGTAATGAGAGTTGCAAACTCGTAGAGGAAATAATGGATACGTTTTGATATTCATGGCAGGGAGCATAAAAATGTAATAAATAAATGTATCTTTTAAAGTAGGAGTTGGGTTGCAATCCAGTGAGGAAGGTTAGGGCGTTCCTATGTTCTACTAAAAAAAAAAAAGCCAAAAAAAAAGCAGAGACATCACCTTGCCAACAAAGGTCCGTATAGTTAAAGCTATGGTTTTCCCAGTAGTGATGTATGGAAGTGAGAGCTGGACCATAAAGAAGGCTGATCGCCGAAGAATTGATGCTTTTGAATTATGGTGCTGGAGGAGACTCTTGAGAGTCCCATGGACTGCAAGAAGATCAAATCTATCCATTCTTAAGGAAATCAGCCCTGAGTGCTCACTGGAAGGACAGATCCTGAAGCTGAGACTCCAGTGCTTTGGCCACCTCATGAGAAGAGAAGACTCCCTGGAAAAGACCCTGATGTTGGGAAAGATGGAGGGCACAAGGAGAAGGGGATGACAGGACGAGATGGCTGGACAGTGTTCTAGAAGCTACCAGCATGAGTTTGACCAAACTGTGGGAGGCAGTGGAAGACAGGAGTGCCTGGTGTGCTCTGGTCCATTGGGTCACGAAAAGTCAGACACGATTAAACAACGAAACAACAACAACATGTTCTACTAAAATGAAAAGAGCAGAAGTATAAACCCTTAGGAGAAGTCTTATGGCAAGATCCACCAAGATGAGCAACCTGGAACTCCAACTCAACCATTTAATATTGGATAGCTTTAGCATACTCAGGAATCAAAAGTTTTGTGTCTCTTTTGTAGGAAATGTATACAACCCAGTGTTATCTAACCCAAGAACAGCTCAGTCAAAGTTAAGCCAGCGTTTGCTGTAACTCCCCAGAAGGGAGCATTCCAGGGATGTGGTGGGGCAGGACTAGAAAGCAGAGATTAGGTGCCCCTTCAACTATGTCATGTGACCTGACAACCTAACATTATTTTAAATACTTCTTTTCCCTCTTCCAGGCTTAGGCAGACCAGGAGTAACAGCCCCACTGCTGAATGGGATTTGGATCTGGTGTAACTGTGCGCTGGCTTAACTTACACCCGGCTTACTTCACACCAGCTTTTGGTGCATAAGAGCGCTCCCTCAACTTCTACTGATTTCATAGAGATTTGTAAATGCTTTACAAAGATAAAATGAAATGGTGCTAAAGAAGAGTTATACGAGAGAGAGAGACCGCTTCAGACAAGGGGAAGGACGGAAATCTAAGGCAATGAAAAATTGTATCCTTTTTTTGTCCTAGAGATTTTGAATGTGGGACAGAGTGTTCAGCTGGCAATGTTGATGATGCAGTTTTTTTTAAAAAAACACACACACACAAAACCTCTGCATCAATAGCATTTATGCTGCAGTTTTTTGCATTCCACTTTTCACAAGGCAAATCACCACAGGCAACTCTATTGTTCCAAGTAGAAAAACTAGGCATCAGACGAATATTAGAATTAAACAGTAAGAGTCAGACATAAGCACAATCTTAACTGGGTTAATAAAAACAAACTCTTCAATCATGAGAAAGGGGTGTCTTCACCAAAGCCAACATTATGCACTCACGTATTTTAAAACTGGCTGAAATATTTATTTCTACATGATTTACTTAGGCGTTTACAGTCCCAACATTTATTTCCTCTTTGAATTTGGCCTATGCTATTGTAATTGCAAAATACAATACTGTATTAAAAGTAAGGATTGGGGTTATAAAACACTGATTCTTTCTTGGTGCTTGAAATAACTGTAAAATGTCTGGAAGGGAATTCCAAACATCACAGTCGGTGCCTAAAGAGGGTGGGGGAAAAGAAAAGAAGCCAGGAAGTCATGTGGCAGAAACAATATTTAACCTTACAAACAGCAAAACCGTCCCCTACGTGTTTCCCTGCAAAAGTAAGTCGCCTACTATGTTCATTGGGGCTTATTCCTAAATAAGTGCAGCTAGACTGCAGCCTCAATAGATCAATTTCATCTCACGTAACAGAGCTCCTTATTAATAATAATACTAAGTTATGATCACAATATCATTGGATGAAAGAAAACAATTTATTGAGTGAACCTCAGAGGAGATATGCACATCCCCATCTGTGACATCTGGTTGTTAAGATTGACTAACTGGATGCAACTAGAGTTTGACTGGGTGCTCTGTTATTTGGCAACTTCAGTTCAATCCGATGATTTTGAAAACAGTATCATATTTGGAAATCTCTTCTTACTCCAAAGCTATAACCCTGCATCCGGTTAAAGGCTCAATTACAGCAGTGTGTTGAGATACTGGACTTGGGACATTTGCCTGTTGAATCAGTCTTGTCATTCCTTCCAGAATCTGCCATGTTTTTGACACACGGCCTAAGAGTAGATTGCATTACAAACTGGTGAGTTGGTGATAGTGAGGATGTAAGCATTTGCAGGGACACAGCAAAATGTCAAACTGTGTACACATAATGATGATGATGATGATGATGATGATGATATTTCTACCCTGCCCATCTGGCTGGGTTTCCCCAGCCACTCTGGGAGGCTTTCAACAAAACATTAAAAAAAGAATAAAACTTTAAACACTAAAAACTTCCCTAAACAGGGCTGCCTTCTTCTAAAAGTCAGATAGTTGTTTATTTCCTTGACATCTGATGGAAGGGTGTGCCACAGAGTGGGCACCACTACAGAGAAGGCCCTCTGCCTGGTTCCCTGTAACCTCGCTTCTCGCAGTGAGGAACCAGCCAGAAGGCCCTCGGCGCTGGATCACAGTGAATGATGGGGGTGGAGACGCTCCTTCAGGTATACTGGGTTGAGTCCATTTAGGGCTTTAAAGGTCAGCACCATCACTTTGAATTGTGCTCAGAAACGTACTCAAAAACCATTCCTAAACCCAACAGGATTAAATAAGCCATGAAAATTTGGTTGTCTCCTTCTCTGCCTCAAGCATAAGTTGCTCCTGAGTGAGCACTCAACATGGTGGCTCCATGGCAGCCGCTACTTTTTCAACTAGAAGAGAAAGTTCTCTTCATCACGAGGATAGATGCTTTAGATTGGTCATTGCCATGCCAGGTTGAATGAACATCTGTCTCTTTCTCCTTGAATTATATCAGACCCTTACGACAGAATTAAAACACTGATTTCCAAATGATAGCATTGGGGTTGCTTAGAAGGAAACATGTTGTAATTTCCCAGTATATCATCCCTTGAACACAGGAGCCTCCTGAGTTGAGGGGAAGTAGAAGCAGGGCAGAAGACACACACAAAAGATGGGTACGACTACAATTCCATCTCTGGTTCTGGTTGCAGCATTAAAGCCTGTTTAATTCACAAAGCTACTTCATTCCCTCCACTCCCAATGAGGCTGTACCTGATTGGCGCAAAGGAAGCTTACAGAATGCGAGAACCATCAACTCAAAGGTAGGCCACCAGTGATGGCAAGGAAGCAAAAAGAGTTTTATTGGGAATTCAATGGACGGCCATACAAGATTAGCAGGCTCTTCTCCTTAATGCATGCCTGCTGTAATGTATAATCCAAGACAGAATACATTAACAATAACCACCGAATGCTTATTTATGAAGGATGTGAGGCTAAGCATGATACAGTAGGGGACAAAGACAAACAAATAAGCATTGTTGTGGGCATACTGCTGTTTTCCAGAGCTGTAGAAAGAGCACAGAATTGAGCTTCCTGGGGATCTCAAGTTTCATCTCAAAAGAGAAAAGAAAAGAACAAGCTTCTAGTACTTATAACTGCAAAGATATGCACAAAAGCCAAATAAGATTTTAGTGGTTGGGCTATGTCTTCTGAGGAATGTTAAATGTTTTGTATTGTGCTGTTCAAACAGCGGAAGAGCTGTACAAAGAAACCAAGTCGTCTTGTTATAATGATTGCCATTATAACCCTAGCTATACAGGGCGTTTTCAGCTGAGAGAGTCATAATATGACCAAATATCTCAATAGACATTGCTTTGCAAAGGCAGATATATCAAGTGTTGTTCATGTGCAGTGGTACCTCGGGTTACATACGCTTCAGGTTACAGACTCCGCTAACCCAGAAATAGTACCTCGGGTTAAGAGCTTTGCTTCAGGATGAGAACAGAAATCGTGCTCCGGTGGCGCAGCAGCATGAGGAGGCCCCATTAGCTAAAGTAGTGCTTCAGGTTAAGAACGGACCTCCGGAACGAATTAAGTACTTAACCTGAGGTACCACTGTATAATCAACAGCAACCCTCAAAAAAACACAACTTCTCCTTCAAGTACAGAACTAATATTAAAGTTAAGAAAAAAATTTAATGACCAGTACCCAAAAGCAAGAGAATGCAAATTGGATATTCAGCAGCTACCATTTAAATATGCACCCAAACTAGAAGTTATAAAAACCATTAATTCAGTATGCCATATTTAAAGCCCACAAATTATATTATATGAATATATGATATCTAATGTCCTCTCTCCTACCCACAAATATAAAGCATACTTAATATTTCCACATTCTCCTGATGGTTAGGAAGGTGTCCTCTTTCAAATATGTAGAGTCCTCAGTTCCTTTTGGAATTTCATGCCACGCTGAGTATAGGGTTGTGGTCATTGAGGGCATTAATTGCTTTGTTTTGACATTTGGATGCTAGCATTTCATAGGCACTTTAACTGTGCCAACTTTTAAACTTTGCACTTAATGTATTTCCACCCACCGAATTGGTTTGAAAGATTTTATAAAAAGATACTTAAGGCATATGTATACATTAAAGTCAAGCATAGTTTGCTAATATATACTAACAGAGGAGCCATGGACTGAATATTCTGTCAATTTAGACAGTCTTCTCATATTTCCCATGCTTTTAAATGATGCCCTTCATTTTCCCTCCTCCACTTTGTTCCTGATCACTCAAGTCCCTAGATTATATATGGCCTATGATATACTAATATCTTCCAGGACCCCCCCCCATAAGTAACTTAGGAAACATTCCTCAGGCAATGTCACCCCCACCATAAAAGGACTCTCAGTTTACTTAGACAAAGTGCAAAGTTTCAAGACATTACAGTGGTACCTCAGGTTAAGTACTTAATTCGTTCTGGAGGTCCGTTCTTAACCTGAAACTGTTCTTAACTTGAAGCACCACTTTAGCTAATGGGGCCTCCTGCTGCTGCCACGCCGCCGGAGCCTGATTTCTGTTCTTATCCTGAAGCAAAGTTCTTAACCTGAAGCACTATTTCTGGGTTAGAAGAGTGTGTAACCTGAAGCGTATGTAACCTGAAGCGTATGTAACCCGAGGTACCACTGTATTTTGGTGTGGGAAGAAACCATGCCCCACAACTACTAGGTGATATGGCTCTATATTTAGCAAATTCTCCATTCCTCAATTTTGCTAAAATCACATTTTTCTTTACTTCTGCTGTCTGTCTTACAAGGGACCAATGAGTTCTGATTAGTGCTAGAGACTGGCTTTTAGATTCATAAAAAGGAGAGGAGTCATTACTTCTTAAGACTCTGACAAAGAGTTATTTGAAACTTAAAAAGCTAGTCCACTGCTTTCAAGTTGGTCTTAAGGCAGGTATTGTGGCTGAAATTTCAAGTTGTCGGCCATTTCCTCTTTCGACTGTAGGTTGATGTGCAATATATTAGCAATATTGAATTGACCAGTTGTCCTTAATTAGACACTGATTGCTATAAAGTAATCAAATTTCAAAATGCAGCAATTATATTTGGTCTTAATGGTGGCTTATCTTAATAAGACAGATTTACCCAACAACATACTTTGGAGTCATACTCCAGATTTTCACCAAAATGCATTGATCTACCATATCAAGCCAGTGACAGGACTAAGAGACAGGACATGGAGATAAAGACATACCCTGAACTTCTTATACCTCTGGGCCCATTATATTCGCACACATCCTGAAACTAGGCCAGGTTGAAAGGGGTCAGAAAACGAAAATCTGAAGCAAGCTTGTCAGGGTCACATCAGCTTTCTGCTCAATCAAATGTTTAGCCAACTTCCCTTCCTCAATATGAGAAAGCTTGAGCAGAATGTGAGATTACTTAGATCAGGGGTGTCCAAACTTTTTTCAAAAAGGGCCAGATTTGATGAAGTGAAGGGCCGTGAGGGCCGACCAAAGTTGTTGACCTTTTTTAAAGATTGAACTTGTTGAGGATTTTTTTAGGATATTACCCCAGGAAATAAACTGTCACAGGGGCCAGATTAACCATCCTGTGGGCAGAATTAGGCCCCAAAAACAGACTTTGGACATGCCCGACTTAGATCATTGCTGCACAGAAACATTTCTTGGAGAAAACATCTGCTTACCGTCTTCTTGACACAGGATCCTTCCCTCCCTAAATACTACACCTAAACTTCAAGACTGTGAGTTTAAACATTCACTGAAAACTCATGCAGGTGCTCCATATTCTCAATGTTGTGGCTGACTGGCCCAAAAAGAATCCCATTTCCTCCCAAGACCGAAAGCCTATTTTGTGCAGATTAACAGTACCAAACGTTTCAGAGTGACTTACGGTACAAAGCGTCTCAAACGTCTTTTCGGAGACAAAAGATCCATCAAGGCCAAAAAGGAATATCGATGCATAGGAGAGCATCCCTCCAAGAATTATGAGGTTGTTCATGTAGGGACTGGACATCTTTATCAACCTGTGGAGAGAAGACCGGAAGACAGTCATGAGAAAGCAACCCAAGACTTCGGGTTCTAAGACCTGTGTTGAGCTGCTAGCCAGGTGTGAAACTTCTTGATAGTCAGGAAAGCTAGGATGCCAAGACTAGTCAGAAGTGCAAGATGGTAAGGCCCAAGGCTAGTCTAGTTGCAGGTAGTTCCAAGGGTGGAACGGGTGATGCAGGGGTATACTACGTGTATGACATCTGTATGTTTGTTTCAGTTACAATGATGACTACAACACGGTTCATGAATTGGGGGAGGATGTTAGGATTCTTGCTCCGTGTTTGCAGTCATGAGATTGTTGTCTATCACATGACGGTGTATGTTTTCATTCCACAGAGTGGGAAGTGACGGAGACAGGACATTTTTTGTTGCTGTGTTCCGTGAAGTGGGACTATTGTCCTTTTTTCTTTTTCTCTTTGCTGTCTGATGAGAAAGAGGAAGGAGCTAAGTCAGAATACTCCGAGTGTATTATATGTAAATAAACGTAGTTTAGCCAACATGCTGAGCTATTGAGTCTGTTACGCGAACCGCCAATACTCTGTAAGATCCTAAGCGTGCTAATGCCTTTTGGTATCAGTTGCTGTGATGTTCGGACTGAAGAAAGCTTTTGAAGCTCCCGAACGATCGACCAGGAGGGAGAGAACATGCCAGTCGGGCATGTGTCTCTACCAGGGTCCTACACGAGTGTAGAACGATCCTAACAGATGTGGCAACAATGACCACCACTATGAAATCCAGTCCTGTAACACTCTTATGTAGTTCATTTCATAGCTGCCTGGGACAAGAAAGCTGGGAGGACAAAAACAGAATCAGGGTGGAGGAGATACCCTCCCCCAAAGGGAGATCAATGAGAACAAAAATGAACATAAATACATTGTATTAAAGCTGAATATCAGCAACATGAGAATATGTGTAACCCATAGTCACCAAATGTCAAATAAACAGTCACATGTAAACAAAATTAACCAGTTGTTTCTAAAAACTGTGTATGTTTTCTATTATTCATTTAGAAGACTTTATGTTCATTCATAGACTGGGAACTCAGGCTTATACACTGAGATTGAAATGTATGCCCCATGAGAAACAAATTTGGAAAAAGAAAATGATGTTGGTGGATGGAAAGACCCATGCACACACAAAATAAAATCAGAAAAGAAAAATACCAAGGGCTGGATAGCCCCTAAGTGATTTGCAGGTGCTGGGTGCCCTATTTCAGCACACCTGAATGGCTCTGTTCTGGGTGAAACTTAAGAATGAACCATCTTAGGCAAGATAACTGAAGCAGCTTTATGTGCAGAATTGTAGAAATCTGCAAATCTCTGTGCTGCTTTATAAATAAGTTTAGATGAGCATTATTATGGTTAAATGTCTTTGATCTCCTTCACTAAAGCAACTCCTTATGTTACACAGTGGTTTAATTAACTGGGGATTATGCTAATAATACACAGTGGAAAACACTAATTTTGATCTAACAGAATAAAAGGATTTAATAAAACGTTCCAACACAAAGATATTGTACAGTAACATCAATTAAGCAGAATTTTTAAAATAAAATAAAATAAAATTGGGCATGATCCAAACAAAGGTAAGCGCTTCTATGATACATCAGTTTTGTAGGAAGAGATTTAAGTATGTGCTTAGTTCTTCCTCTGAAATAAAAAAGACACCCACTCCGATCAACTGCATGTTTACTTGAAAGTAAGTCCCGCAGAGTTCAGTTAGACAGCCTCCCCTGGAAATGCAATATACTGCAGTCTTAAGTAGTGAGTAACTTTGAATGGATCATTCCAGTTAACTTTGTAAATACCGACCACGTGATCTCTTAATGACAATTGTCCTAATTAAAAGGACTCACAAGAGAGACAATGGAGAGGGGGAAAGGAACAGGGCAATATGTAGCTGCTTACTTCTGATTCCGGTTTTTGATGTTAAAGAACAAAAAAGCACTGGCCATTATCATTCCCAGGATCGTGAGTGCTGAAAGAATACTGTAAAGAGGCAGGGAGATCTTGCGAAGTTGCTTTTGGATGATTGTTCTGTCCTTAGGTGGTTCTTTCCCTGAAATGTCGGCAAGAAAAGAAAGAGTCAACATTATACCCTTGTGACAAATAAACCAAAGCCAATAATAACAACAGCAAAACCAAACCCTATTGCCATTTGATTTCTATAAATTAATTTTACTGAGGTCCTTTAAAGTTACCTTTATCTACCAAAGTGATGTACTTGCAGGCTTTACAAAACAATATGAAGTATAGCAACACATATTCTGCTCCACATTACTTATGTGCAGAAAAGATACAGCTCAGCAGGACAGCAGGAGTATCACCACCTCGAATCCTTCAACTAGAGAAGGAACTAGTTCCTTCTAGTTCCTAGAGGCGGAACATGGGAAATATACGAAATACATGTATGTGCTCAACCACTGAGAAATGACCTAAATATTCTCGGTTGCTTGCGGACATATATGTATTTCATTTTTTAAATTATTCCAGAGAATGACAACTGCCATGGCTTTTAAATAAAAACCTTACTCGGTAAAAGTCATGGTTCAAATGATTACTTTATTTAGTCCAGGGGTGGCCAACTCCCAAGAGACTGTGATCTACTCACAGAGTTTAAAAATGGTAGTGTTCTACCCCCTGTTTTGAGGGGTTCAGGTCCAATTGTTTGAGGTATTTTTGGGGAGGAGGAAAGCCCAGTTTTTTAGGAGTTCAGGGCAAAGATGTTGAGCTTTTCTTTGGGGAGACAGACTTGTTGAGCTTCTTTGGGGAGCCAGTGATCTACCAGTGATCTACCGCAGACATTCAGTGATCTACCGGGAGCTCACGATCTACCTGTTGGATGTGCCTGATTTAGTCTAAGGAAATAGTAGATAGCATGGATGAAATGACAGCGAAAGCTGTACACCATTTTTGCATGGTAGGGCCGGACCCTCAAAGGACAAATTTCAATGCCTGACGCATCATTAGTATTTAAATAGGAAAGAGGTTATGGCAGTACTGCTCCTCCCATAGTGCTGCTATAGCAGAAGAAGCTGCACACAATCTAGTTTCTGTGCAACCATCAGGAACCACACAGGAGCCTTCTCTCACAGGCTGGTGTTAGTTATAGCTGTCAACCGTCCCTTATTTGGTGGGAAACTCCCATATCCTAGCGCCGTTTCCCGCTGCTGTCCTGGATTGATGATGTCCCGTAAATTTCCTGGGTTTCAAAGGAAGCAGCTCCTCTCCCTCCCTCCCTGCCGGCCAGGGAGAAGGGAGGCTCCAACTGTGTTGCTTGGCTGCATTGCTCACCCAATAAGGAGTCTAAGAATGACTGGGGGGTGGAGCTTGCATGCCTTGTGCCAATCAAATCGGCTGCATTGCCTGGGGACTCGCCTTTGCTCAGCGCTTCCCAGTGGAGAAGTGACGGTGGTTTTCCTTGCTGCATCCCCTTTGCCGGGTTGCTGCGCTGTGGGAACCACCACTTGAGGCTTCGTTTGGCTGCTGGCTGACTAAAATCCCTTATTTTGGCTGCTGATCTTTTATTTTCGAGGCTGCTGGTCCCTTATTTTCAAATCTGTAAGTTGACAGCTATGGTGTTAGTGGCTAAAATGCTTTCCTGTGAACTAGGAGGGCACCAGTTCAAATCTGCTCTCTGCCATGGACTCAAGTGTGACATAGGCAACCCACTATTTTTTTGGTTTAAATTTTTTCCATCTGAAACGTGGGTGGATGGGTAAAATGTTAACATACACCTACCCCATGTGGGGCAACCCTTTAAATATTGCTATATATTTTTTTCTGTCTACATCCCACCTTTCTCCCAGCCAGGACCCAAGGCAGCTCATAGAATGAATTAAAACAAACACAGCCTAAAACACACACAATTGATATAAATAATTAAGAATGAGACAAGTAACTCCCACTGAAACCAACACGGAAAACAACAAAAACTGTTTAAAAAGGAGCGGAGAGCACAAACACTTACTTTCAGGAAACTCTGCCCCAACAGACGAGTGACCCCCGGGTTTGTCTGAACAAGGAAGGAAAGCAGAGGCGGCCAGACCTGCCTCCCCTGTGGAAGGGAGTTCCACAGACCTCACCAAACATACCTGTGTCGTGTGGTGGGGCTGAGCTCAAAGTCGGGCAGGTCCTTCAGTCAGCCTGGACCCAAGCTGTATAGGGCTTTGTACATCATAACCAGGATATAACCAGCAAGATAATGTAAGTGAACTCTTTTAAATGCTGAGTGTTTAATATAAATGAGCTTGTGAGTATACACCAGGCTTCCTCAGCCTCGGCCCTCCAGATGTTTTGGAACTACAATTCCCATCATCCCTGCCCACTGGTCCTGCTAGCTAGGGATCATGGGAGTTATAGGCCAAAAACATCTGGAGGGCCGAGGTAGAGGAAGCCTGGTATACACCTAACATCATGCCCCCTTGATGCTTCCCTTTACAGCTGATTAAAACTAGGCCCCCCCCCGCAGTGGGGGGAGATGAGAGTGGGGGGGCGGAGCTGGGAGTCTGGTGAATGCATATTTTGCAAGAGTAATAGTTTTGTGATAAGGATTTTGAACCTAAGCACAAGTGCTACGCACAGATATGGATTTACTCAGCGTCTATTGGACTGGATTCTCTGAAAGTACCTAAGGGCTGGTTTGCTGGTTGCACAGAATGGGGTGGTAGATTCCGGACTGTACCACTTCAGCCTATAGATGCCATAAATTTGAATGTTCCTCTACATAAGAAGCTCCCAGCATGCCTCTCTCTCGTGGGGAGGCCTATGCCTGATGTACTAAAGAACTTTTCCTTTAAATGTGGGATCATTACAAAATATTCCACGCATACTAACCTGCAGTCTGAAGCGGCACAGTCTAAATACTACATTATTGAGCCAGTTTTACTCTGTGGCAGTAGTGAAACATTTCTGTTTGCTGCATTCCATGTGACATAAAAATTATACAGAAAGCTAGGGTATCATTCCTTCGCTCTCTTCAATATTCCTGCCTTACCGTGGAATTTGATGGTGTTGTTAATCATTTCCAGTGAATCAAGTATAGCATTATATTCTCCCACCTTCACTTCCTTTTTGTCTGTGGAGAAACAAACAAATGGGATTGTTTATGTCAGCTCACATATTCTTCATTTCTAATAGCTGCTATATTTACCTTTCTGTCTCTCGCATTGTTGCTGTACCTGCCATCGAGGTAGCATATGAAATGACTCAGAGAAGCTAAATGGAGCTAGAGTTGTGGCAAAATTTTAAAGCAACGCTGGTAACAATATTGAGCAGTTACTGCAATTCAAAGAACTGCAAGCTTATACTGTATTACGCTACTCCCAATGTTATTTAAAATTCTTCTGGCTCTTAATTAATATTTCTTCAAGTCTCAGGGGAACACTGACAAACTTGTCCTGAAAACCAATGGCTGGAGTGCACTCCAGAAGGAAACCCCAAAACAGTGTGGGTTCCCAAACCATTACAAGAAAATTCAACATGCAAGCAAGTCAAGCAGTAGTCCTGACAACCATTTCAAATCTCCAAGAAGGGCTAAGCAAGCAAAGAGGCAGGATTCTAAAGTGACGGAGGAATAAAGAACAAGCAAAACCCCAAGAACAGCCTAAAGCTAAAGTAATAGGCCACCATCTGAAAAGCTCTAATGCAAGCCTATGTAGGCTTGCCAGGAACTGTCATCACAGCTAGTCAGGCAACAACTGTACTAAAACCACAAGGCACTAAAACTACATGGCTAAATTGATCTAGCCAAGGGTTTTGATTCTGACATCTAGTTCCTAAGCCACAGAACTAGGAACCCAGTTTACCTGGGATTTGTTCAGTGTGTATAAGTACTTCTGAGTGCATTGCTGGTGGTAAGGAAAAAGTATGTACAGTATATAAAGGAAAATTCCCTGGATGCCAAGATCCAGGTTTGGAGCAAGTACTCTGGTGTGAGTACTCCACCAGAGATTTAAAATCACGACATATGCAGCAAAGTAAAGCATGGAAATATAGGCTGTTAGCCCTCAAAAATATCTCCTTCTACATTTTATTCCCCTGGCATAGAAAAAGGACTATGTTTGGTATGTTAAAATGGTTTACTTACTCTCCAAAGGCCAGATTCATGCTTTCCATAGAACATCCAGAAAAGGTTGCACGAGCAGTGAAACTTGGCTTAGTTACAGTGGTGAATGTTCCTAAATTATTGGTATAGGAACTAAAAGGGAGGCTTGTTAGAGCCATGCAGTCTGAGCTTGGAGCAATCAGCTCAGACGTCTTTATACACTGAGCTTCTCAGGTAGACTGGGAGAAATCAGTAGTTCCTTCCAAGGTGAGGTAAGCCTGACGGGGCAACTTACTTTATGGTCTTAACCCCTTTCATGCAACAATTAGACTTAAACATGTTGGTTATATAAGGCACAAACATGACAAGACCTCCATATTCACAACTCTGTAAACCCCTGGTGACTAGAGCTTATTGTACTGTGCTGGAGGCCATTCCTGAAGGTTTGGAATACCAGATATCTAGCAACACTTTGAATCTGGATCACAGTGTTTATTGTCTATTTGTTTGGTTGTAAGTTGCTTTTGGTCTAGGAATCTGCAGAATTCTTGTCGCCTCGTCAGATCTCAGTTCTTAATATTTTTAGTGGCACAGAACGTCTGTAGTGTGGATACAACATTCATTCCCAAGTATTCATGCTGGTGTGCAGTAAGAGAAAGGTGCTGTGATAATACATTTAATTGCTTAAATGGGTACAGTGAGCCCAAAGAATCCACCCACAAGGAAGGCTGCCTGTTGTGTCTTTGTGACTCTTAACTGCTCTTGCCTTGCCTTCTCCAAAATGACCTCAACAGGGTAAGTTCTGATACATTCTGTCACTTCCAATGAGGCAGAATTACCCAGTGGAGGCTGCCCACTGCCCTTCTGGATGAATCACTGCTCAGGGCATCCCTTTCTCCAATGAAGAGGCATGCTCACAACAGTAAATTGCGCAGGTAAAATAGGGAGGCTGTACTTCGTTTTCATTTGCGGAGAGATAGCATTTATCAGTCATGAGAAGTCTGTGAAGCAGCAAGACAGGAAGGGAGATTTAAGTTGAAAACAGGGGGGTTGAAGTTGCTGTCTGGCTGTCCAGAGCTGGAGCTGCGAGGAGCTGGAGTATAAAGAAACAAGTGGGAACCTGTAACAAAATTTCACAGTCGCTGTATTCCAAACCCCTGATAGGAGTGCTTCTGTTTAGGACTTGAGTCTGGAACTGGGGTGTTATGTACTAAGGTGAATAGGATCCAAAATGCAGCAGTCTGATTGGTCCTAGAACAATAGGATCCAAAATGCAGCAGTCTGATTGGTCCTAGAACAATAGGATTCAGAATGCAGCAGTCTGATTGGTCCTAGAACAATGCAGCAGTATGATTGGTCTGCAGGAGCCACCCAATCCAGCTCCAGATGGAAGTGAATCCCCAACCTGATTGGCCTACAGGAGAATTCCAGAATTAGCCAATCACGTGCAGCCCATTGTGTAAATAATGTATATAAAGCAGATACTTTGAGGGGACTTTCATTCCTCCTTAGCACTATGAGCTGAATAAAGAGCATGAAATCCACTCTTGACTCTGAGTATATTTCATGGGGCTTGCAAAGGATCTGAACATGGGCATTTGTTGCTATATAGATAGGGAGGGGTGCATACCATGAAGAGGGGGGGAAATCACCTCTTGGTTCACTTCCCCGCTCCCTGGGATTCCAATTCTAACTTAATCTCTCCTCCTCTATTTCCCTTATTTTGGCATATCCCTATCTTGCTTCCGGAGTTATAGGCTATTATACTAGTAGATACTTCCTGTAAAGTTGCAGGGAATAATATATCAGCTGGGATTGTTATGCAACCAAGAACAAGAACAATTTCTGGTGGGAAATGTGGCAAATCAAGGTGCATGTAACAGCATCTGGAAGCTTTCAGCTCCTCTGCAGGGCTGTGAATTTTCCCTCAGGATAATTAAACTGAGGTTTAAAAAACCTTGGTGCTTTTATTCACACTGACTAAGAAACAAAATAGCTAAGTAACCTATAAATACTACTACAAAGGGAGAGAGATAAAATGTATGATAAAATTGGGTAAAAATTGCACTTCCTACCTGCCAGACAACTGATAAGAAGAGCTAAAAATATCAGTGAGACATCTGTGGCCAGCAGAGATAAGAAATGTTTAGGCATATCGAGAGGAAATAAAAGTTATTCCAGTGAGCCAGTTACTAGATAAAGATGGTAAAGCTGTCAGTCATGATAAAGTGAAGAAAGACAATAACAAAATGTATCAGCTTAACATTTTAGGGGAAAGCTCTGTGGTTTTTGTTGTTGGTTTTTTTAACTGAAATGTCCCATTGATTTCAATAGGAAAAATTAGGCCCAAATGTTCCTGCACCTTCCTGCCACTTCTGGGAGGAGTGCAAGTATGGAACACCAAGAGTCTTACAGCTTGTGTTGCCATTCTGCTAAGTTGGGTCAACAGGCTGTCCTCTATTTGGGTGGGACATCATGTCAGCATCAAACAGCTGGTCAACATAATGGACCAGAGTTATAGCCCACAAAAGAGAGATATTCTTTCAGATTATGGCAGCTCAGGCCTGGTTTTTGTTAACACATGCCCCCCACCCCGCAGCTACCGATTCCCTTTATGGCCTAGAAGGTCCCGCCCCCTTAGATTGGCATTTTATTTTATTTTATTTTATTTTATTTTATTTTATTTTATTTTATTTTATTGGTATTCAGCCACTTTTTAAACCCTTTGACCCTCTTTTTTCACTTTGTCTTCACTACCAACAAATAACTCAAAACCATTTTGTTTTCCTATACAGTAGTACCTCATTGTGCGCGTCTGCGCATGCGCAAACGGCGAAACCCGGAAGTAATCCTTTCTGGTACTTCCGGGTCACCGCAGGACGTATCCTGAAAGAACGTAACATGAAGCGGACGTAACATGAGGTATGACTGTACCAGTTCATCTTTCAGTAGCTATAACAAGGGACAAAACAGGCAAAATGGACCACAGAGCATCTGAGTTATAAAGGAGGCATTATTCAGTTATTGAAGCTTTTTTCGCAATACAGTGGTACCTCGAGTTACAAACACCTCAGGTTGCAAATGCTTCAGGTTACAATCTCTGCTAACCTGGAAGAGTTACCTCGAGTTGAGAACTTTGCCCCAGGATGAGAATGGAAATCATGTGTCGGCGGCGCAGCAGCAGCAGCAAGAGGCCCCATTGGCAAAAGCGCGCCTCAAGTTAAGAACGGTTTCAGGTTAAGAACAGACCTCCGGAATGAATTAAGTTTGTAACTAGAGGTGTTAATAGAGTGCAACCTTTGTTTACGCATAAGGTTTGTGGTTTCACTTCAAATAGCACTGGTTATTGTCGCTTTCAGGAGGTTATAGTTCCATTCTCTAACCAATACCTTGCCAATTACTGTGTCACTTTGTTTCCCCAGTTAGCACAGATCTCACTACACTCCAGAGGAAATTACACATCGTCTTCAACTTGGTCTTCACTTCCTCTCAGGACTGCAGCTATGGTGACAATCCACCCTCTTATTTGCCTATAATAATTTTGAGCCAATAGGATGAGGCAGAACATCCATTAAATGACCAATCAAAACCAAACACCCCCTTGATGCCTTTGATTCTGAATATAAAACCCGCAACTGCCCCAAGCATAGCCACCCCTTGTTGACAATAGGCTACAGTGACAGTTTAACTGACACTTTGCAGCCTGCTAGTCTGCCTTTGATAAAACAATGCATCCTTCTAACATTTCCCTCCAGGAAAGAACAAAAGTCACTTTGGTTCACAGCTAACCCTTTACTTGCACCGTATTGTTTGAAATGTTGTTAACAACCTTATAATAAATTTTACCACATAAGCAAGATATTACAAATCATTGTTTTCCTTTATGGAAAACACTTCCCATTAGATCTAATTAAACACCAATATAATGGATTCTAAACTAAGAATAATGGCTGCAACTAATTACACAATGATCAGAAATACGGAACCCTTCTTTGTAACTGAAGACTCCATGTCTGCTGGTAAAAGTATTTCTACTGCCTATTGTAGATTCACTATCAGACTCGGGGGGCTTTTCAATGAGAGGAAAAAAAACCTGCACATTATTCTCATATGGAAAATTGTAAGTTCCCCCACTTGTGTCAACCTGTTAAGTCACACACAGATATGCCAGCAATCCTGGAACTGAAATTTCCAAAACACAAACAAACCATGAGTCTGGGTTCTGATGACACACTGAGGCCACTTTAAATAGTCATGGCGTCTGCCAAAGGATCATTGGAACAGCAATTTGTTATGGGTGCTGGACATTGTTAGGAGACCCCTATTCCCCTCATGGAGCTACAAATTCTAGAATGGTTTAAGCATCAATCCTTCTTCCTGAAGAACTTGGGGAAAGAGCTATAGCTTCCTATGAGAATTCACAGATCTCTAGCAAAGCACACAAACACACACACACACAAAATCCAATTTCTGGAGGGGTCAGGTCTTTAGTATCCTAAAGATTGTTGGGCATGCTGCCTACGTAAGAAGTGGAACTGCTTGCAGAATAAATCTGCAGGCCTATTGAAATATATTTTTTAGTTTTCCATTAATATGAGTGGAAAAGACTAGCAACTGACCAGCCTTCGAGGATACAGTGGTATTTGTAAAGTTCAGGATATAGCAGGCTGTAATAGTTTTAGTTCCCTATTTCAACATTCAGTGTCACTGACATATTTATTTCAGTGATACTGATCTCAACAGATATACCCTGAAGGTCTGCTGTCTATAGAGTTTTCTGTCTTTAATAGTGTTGTTTCTCATGATTTCGCTTTAGAGAGAATGTATGATTTTTGTTTGTATGTTTGTTTATTTCAGGTACCCCCAAACTCGGCCCTCTCGATGTTTTGGAACTACAACTCCCATCATCCCTAGCTAACAGGACCAGTGGTCAGGGATGATGGGAATTGTAGTCCCAAAAAAATCTGGAGGGCTGGGTTTGGGGATGCCTAGTTTATTTCATTAAAATTATACAGTGCTTCATTGTAAAACCAATAACAACCTCAAAGCAGTTTCCTTTCTCTCACCTCCCTGGAAGAAGGCTACTTTTCAGGAATTCTCTAAATATTCACCATTGGTAGTGGGGTGGTTGCCATCCCCATACCCTAGGGCTGCCAAATGTCCAGATTTCCCCAGAAATTACTGTGATTTCAAAGGTGGAATTGACCCAGGGGAATCCAGGCACTTTGTCCTGGATCTTATGCAAGTCAATAAAAAAAACACGTGTTTTTTGGGGGGGTGTTTTTGGGGAGAGGAAAAAAAGCTCACCAACTTTTGGGTCAACAAATTTGGGGCCTTGCGCCAGCTGCAAAACCAAAAACAACCAGGGAAGAGAGAAGCTGTGCTCTACCCTTGAGAAACTGTTGAGAATTTACCCTTCCCCCAGAGAAATTCGTTGAAATTATAACCCTCATTTTTCTTCTTGCAAATTGAGTGGGGAATTTTCAGAGACCATTTGCTCACCATGTTAGCTTAGATAGGAGAGAATTAGTGGGTGCAGACTCATTGCAAATGTTCTTTGATACTCCACGACAATGTTGCCAGGTATATATATATATTTTGACAGGGAGATTTTTTTCTATAGCATGACCTCACTTAAGTCTTCTGAATGTGGGTTAACCGGACTTACCCCACCCCATTAAGGACAATGCAATTTAAGTGTTTGTGAAAGGAAGCAAAGGAACAGACCACAGCTTTCAAGTACGACACAGAGTTGACTTCCTGGGCTCTGCAACCCAGAGAAAGAGCCTTCTTTCCCACCCGCAGATCTGATGTTGGGCAGTGGATATGGCTGCCTGTTGGAAGGTTAAACTGTTCCTCCACTTATTCTAAGTCTGTAAATAAGCTCAAATATTTAAAAGTGCCATAAACGTCCAGTAACCTCCTTCAAAGGGAAAACTGAACCAGGGTTAAGCGCTGTGCCCCTGGAACTTCTCACTTCTTGGCGAACCAGGGTGGGCATAGCAATATGCATCCTCATACATTTTAGCCTTTAACTTGCAGACAAGGTCACTTTCCCTTAAAAAGGAAGGCATTTTAGTGAGCAATTCCACAAAAGTGGCAAATGGGCTGTTTCTTCATCTTGTTGCAAACTGCAGTTTTCTTTGGCTGCTGTAGTCATTCTCCGTTCCAAAGCACTGCTGAGTTATGTACCCCGTTCTCATTACTAAACTGTTGGGGATTTCATACCAAGCTACCCCAAGAAACTAGGCAGACACACTTGGATACAAATAGCTTTGTCATAAACTAACAGGCCACTCAGAAACAACTATTCTTCTGGCATTATTTGACCATTTTGGAACATCAATGCGCAACATCTTGTTCAAGAGCTCTCTGAAAACAGCATTGGTCAACTTTAATGTTAGAAAACACTGTCAGCCCTACAAAACAACAACACACCTTTTCATGCTACCATCTAAAAATCCTACATTAAATAACACCTAAGCAAGGAATATAGAATTTCACAGAGCATGATCTTTGTTATTGATATGGGGAATGACTACAATAGCCAAAGAAAACTGCAGTTTGCAACCAAAGTATTTTCTCTATTATTATTTGGATCAATGTCATAAACTACCCTAGTTCTAGACCTAAGAAACCTAGACCTATGCACCAGATCTAAGGAAAAGTTTTGTACATATTAATTTTGAAGCAACACTGATCCATTTTTTAATTTTTTTATGATCATTTTTTTAAAAAAAAACTAATGAAAAATGGGAAAGCATGACATTGAAATCACAAACTTATCTCATCCAGATCACATCTTTTACACAATTCAATAGCTCTATACAACGCAGCTCTTTTCGCCTGTAAATAAAATTAACTACTTCCCCACCCGCTCCAGCACCAACTCAGCCATTGTTGATTTCCCACTGGCAACAAAGATTAAATAACGGATTTAGAAGAGAAGATTCTTGTGATCAAAAGGATTAGTTATGAGAGGGTGTTTGATAGATGAGCAGCAGAAGGCAGAAATATTCCACTGCATAACTATTTCTGGCCTTAGCCTAGAAGATTAAGTAATTACAATAAAAAAAATCAGAAACAAAACAGCCTCTTTCCAGCACTTCAGTTAACAGGCAAGAAGGGAGAGTTGCAAATGTCATCTCCTCTGATCCTCCATATAATGGGAAAGACCACACACACACACCCAATTTTTGTTACCTAAAGGATAAATGGATACCCTCTATTATTTTAAGGGTCTGTCTTGACTCTGCACTAGATAGTGGTTCAGGACCTTGAAGTGTATTTGCTGCAAAAATGAATTATCTAAAAAATAGTTGGGCCAGGCCATCATCTAGCAGTTAAAATGCTTCTCAGAACAGAAGCATAAGGACTTAGGTGTCCACTTTCTCTACACTATGCATAATTGTATATACCTCTATCATGTTACCCCCTTACTGATCTATACTCAAAACTAAAAATCCCCAAATGTTGTAATATTTCATCAGAGGGGGGTTGTTCCATCTCTTGATCAAACTTTTCAGAACCTTTTTGAGCTCTGCAATATAGCCTTTATGAGGTCAGGCAGCTAGAACTGTACACTGAATTCCAATTATGGTTGTGAATAACAGCATTGTGATACTGTCTTTTGTTTTCAATTCCTTTTCTATCACTTCCTAGCATGAAATCCACCTTTTCGCTGAAGCCAATCATTGGGCTGACATCTTCCTCAAGGTATCCACTATGGCAACCTATCAGGTCCAGCCCCTCTTGCAAGAAGGGCTTGGGTAGAAAATAAATATTTGGGATGTGGGAGGCTAAACAGAACACCTCCCTTCTCCCTGTCCAAAGTCAGAATGAAACACAACAAAATCCCCACTTCCATTGCTCTCCCTATTAATTAATTCACCAAAGATGTAGGAAGTTGCAATAAAATAAAACCAGCAAGCTTAGGGATAGTTAATGCATGAATGGGTTAAGACCACAGAATTGTATTCCTAGACTCAGTTCATATCCCTTCACCTCTGGTGAAGAAGGAAGAAAAGCTTCTTTGTTCACTCTCTGTTATGTACTGAGTTGAATAGGAACCTAAATGCAGCAGTCTGATTGGTCCAAGAACAATAGGATTCAGAATGCAGCAGTCTGATTGGTCCACAGGAGCCACCCAATCCAGCTGCAGGTGGAAGTGAATCCACAACCTGATTGGCCTACAGGAGAATCCCGGAATTAGCCAATCACGTGAGGCCCATTGTGTAAATAATGTATATAAAGCAGACATTCTGGGGGAACTTCCATTCCTCCTCACCACTATGAGCTGAATAAAGAGCATGAAATCCACTCTCAACTCCGAGTATATTTCACTCTCTTTGATAATGATGATGATATTTATTAAGTATGTATACTGTCCTATACCTGCAGGTCTTCCACCACATGAAACTGACCAGGCAATACGTCAGGGATTGCCTACCAAGTCCAGACTGCGTGCTCAGGAGTATTTTCCCTGTATTTTGTAAGGAGCACATAACAGGGGTGCTATCAGTACATCAGGGCCAGATGGGCAGGGTATAAATAATAAAACTGGTTTCAATTTCAAAACTAGTTTCAATCCCTGGCACCGACAAGTGGAGCGAAGAAAGAGTCTCTGGGGAGTGGTGACCAGTCAGTAGAGACAATCCCAACCAGATGGGCCAATGGTCTGAGTCGATATGAGGCGGCTTCCCACACTCCTACCGTACATTTTATGTTTCTGTGATCTATTTTGTGTGTGTTGCTATGTTGACTCCTGACATATAGTTGTGACTCTCCCATTCCTAGCTATATGGAATCTCTTCAGCTCACAAACCCCTTACTTTTCACAGTCTGCAGTAGGACTAGATGAACGCAATGTTCCCAGTATAAATACTATTTATTAGTCATTAGTAATCATATAAAATTCACTAAAATATAGGAAGAAAATCATTCAGGTAGTGAAGTATCTTCAGACTGTTTCCTGCAGCTTACATTTGTACGTAGAACAGAGATGAAAAAGTTTTACAGTTCACAAAAATGCTTTTTTGTTTGGAACACTCAGCACTCAACTGTAAAGCTAATTGCCTAGAGCGACCCATATTTAATTCTGATCATCAGCCTGTCAGAAAACGCCAGGATGCTTGCCTGCAAGTAAGATATATTATATAATATAAGGAAAGGATACCTTGCCAAGCTTGATTATAACTTGTTGTTCGAATATTCTTAGGTTTGACTCACATATAATGTTCCAATGTCTTTAACGGCCCAGCGATGGCCAGTGAAATATTTGCTTTTTTGTGGATTTTGAAAATAATAATTAGAATATTATTTTTAAACTCTAAGTTGCACGGTGCAGGATGTAAGTATCTGGTACCCCCCTTTGCTGGAAGTAAATGAATGCCAGCACAGATACATTAAAAATAAAACTACAGAGACTTTAAAAAGTGTTGTAAGTATGTGTGTGTCTTAATGTGCTTAGATTCATGTTATGAATCTTTTTGGCACTTATTTGCAGTGGAGAAGGTGACACATCAAATTAAAGCAGCCAACAACATGTCAAGTCTTGTTTATCAGGATTTTTTTTTTTTTTGGCAATATAGGCTGTCTGTTTAGAATTTGTAAAATTTCTAAATGCCCACAATCCCCATTTAAGACCACCCCAGAATGCATACTCAAATCGAGCAGATGTGCTTAAAGAGAAATTTATTTTCAACAGCTTGTTTAAGCATTTGGAAGAACATCGGAATGCCATCCCATTGAAAAAAAATGCAATGCAGACAGATGGTATTAGCACTCAGATGTACATTTCAATGAGAGTCCAAATATATAATTCAGATTTTCACATTGTGAACTTGACGGTTCACCCTAGCAGGAACATGCAATGGATATTTTTAAATACCTGGGTGCAGAATTATATTAATGCATTTTAATTAATTTTCCATGAGAACACACAAACCATTCCACATGTGCTGCTGAGTTCTGGTTGCGTGACTGAACTTTCCCTTCCTGTCCCCCTTGCACCCTCAAAATCTGCTCCAGGGAGTTGGACAAGCCCTAGGAACAGATTTTGGGGTCACACAGGGAAGGGAAAGGAAGGAGAATTTGCATTGTAGACTAGTGCAGAATAATATACAAGCCACAGTGCCCTCAGTGCATGTAGCATATTGTAAATATTTTAATAAGAAAAATCAGAGCCTCTGTCTATAATCTTTGAGAATTCTTGGAGAACAGGTGAGGTCCCTGCAAATTGGAGGTGGGTAAAAGCTGTATCCATCTTCAAAAAGGGGGGGGGAGAAGACCCATATAACTAGCGACTGGTCAGCTTTATTTAGATACCAGAACCAATAATTAAATGGTCAGTATGTGAGCACTTAGAAAAGGATGCTGTGATTTCTAAAACCCAGCATGCATTTCTCAGAAACAAGCCATGCAAGACAAATCTCTCTCTGTCTTTTGGTGGTTCAGGGGAATGCTGTGAACATAGTATATATTGATTTCAGTAAGGCTTTTGACGAAGTCCCCCTTTATATACGTGTGGAGAAGCTGGTAAAATGTGGACTGAATGAGGTAACTGTTAGTGGATTGGTAGATGATTGACTGACAAAACCCAGAGTGCTCACTAATGGTTCCTCATCATCCTGGAAAAACGTGGCAAGTGGTGTGCCACAGGGTTTTGTGCTAGGCCCTTAGCTGTTCAATATTTTTATAAACAACTTGGATGAAGGAATTGAGGTGATGCCCATTGCATTTGCAGATGACACCAAAGTGAGAGAAGTAGCTAATGTCGCAGAAGACAAAATCGGGATTCAAAATCACCTTAACAGATTGCAGAACTGGACCAAATGAAATTTAGTAGGGACAAATTTAAGGTTCTGCACTTAGGCAGAAAAAAACTAGCTGCACAAATATAAGATGGGGGGCACATGGATTGCCAGTAGTACATGTGAAACAGAACGAGGAGGTCTTAGTAGACCACAAGCTTAGCACGAGTCAACAGTATGATGCAGCAGCAAAAAAGGCTAACTATTCTAGGCTGCATTAACAGAAGTATTATCAGGGACTGGCTGGGGACTGGCGTGTGGTAGTGGGTACTGGGTACTGATGAGTGAGCACCCATAGAGGGGTTGGGGTTGGAGACTGACTTTGAAGAAGGGATGAGTGATCTGGGGGAGCCTGAAACAGCCAGGAGATGAGAGTCAGAGATAGAAGAAGCTACAGGATTGGAGAGCCAAGAACAGGTGCAAGGAGGAAGGAGAGAGAGGTCAGGCTGGTGGAGAATCAAGGATTTCCACACCTTCTCCTCTTGCCCCCCCCCCCACTCCACTGTCTCCCAGGACCAAGAGACGATTGAAGATGGAGGAGCAGAACCAGGTCACAGTAATTTTTTGATCCAGGTTAGGTTCACAGGCAGTTATGTATAACTAGTTGTGGCAAAATGTGGATTGGTATGCACTAGAATCAAACTTAGAGCTTCCCTTCATAAATATTGCTTTCGTGGAAGACTGCCATCAATTCTGAATAAAAGAAATCTAACAACATTAATCTGGCACTGTGGGCCTCCTTCTTTTCCTTACAGAAACCTTTTTTCCACTTGTTAGTCCGTTTGCAATTATATCTGTTTACTTAAATGCAAAATTGCATGATCCAAAATCTAAATACCGTAATATGCATTTTAATTATCTACCTTCCACTTCAAACAAGCACATAGCATTATTTGGATACTATACCCTGGAATTTATTAATTAAAATTTCATAGTCAACGCAATCATAACTTAATCGAAGAACCCTTAATTTGTGTTCTTCTTGTAACAGGCTTTCCAAGATAGCCATCTGCTTCATTAATGCATACCAGAAAGAACAAACCATGTTAAACTCATGATACACTGGATGACATCTTCAGTTTTGCCTTTATGCACATCATGCTGACATTCAAAGAGACATATACTGCCAAATAGATGGATACAGCCTCATATTATCTATAGGTAAAGGTAAAGGGATCCCTGACCATTAGGTCCAGTTGTGACCGACTCTGGGGTTGCGGCGCTCATCTCGCTTTACTGGCCGAGGGAGCCGGCGTACAGCTTCCGGGTCATGTGGCCAGCATGACTAAGCCGCTTCTGGCGAACCAGAGCAGCACACGGAAAGCCCGTTACCTTCCCACTGGAGTGGTACCCATTTATCTACTTGCACTTTGACGTGCTTTCGAACTGCTAGGTAGGCAGGAGCAGGGACTGAGCAATGGGAGCTCACCCCATCACGGGGATTCGAACCGCCAACCTTCTGATCGGCAAGTCCCAGGCTCTGTGGTTTAACCCACAGCACCACCTGTGTCCCCATATTATCTATAACTAGCATGTAAATTCTAAATAATTAAAAAGGGGCCCCATGACCCATAGTCCTTTTGTACAGAAAGCCCAAAGTCCTTATCTCAGCTGCACGGGAGTGGCAATGGTGGAAATCGACTTTTTGCAGTTCAAACTCAAGAATTATATTTAAGAGGAAAATTGTGGTTAGCAAGTGTGGTAGCTAGATAACCTCTTAATGAGGGTGAAAAAGGAGAGTGCAAAATATGGTCTGAAGCTCAACATCAAAGAAACCAAGATCATGGCCACTGGTTCCATCACCTCCTGGCAAATAGAAGGGGAAGAAATGGAGGGAGGGAGAGATTTCACTCTCTTGGGCTCCATGATCACTGCAGATGATGACAGCAGCCATGAAATTAAAAGACGCCTGCTTCTTGGGAGAAAAGCAATGACAAACCTAGACAGCATCTTAAAAAGCAGAGACATCACCTTGCCGACAAAGGTCCGTATAGTTAAAGCTATGGTTTTCCTAGTAGTGATGTATGGAAGTGAGAGCTGGACCATAAAGAAGGCTGATCACCGAATAATTGATGCTTTTGAATTATGGTGCTGGAGGAAACTCTTGAGAGTCCCATGGACTGCAAGAAGATCAAACCTATCAGTTCTTAAGGAAATCAGCCCTGAGTGCTCACTGGAAGGACAGATCGTGAAGCTGAGGCTCCAATACTTTGGCCACCTCATGAGAAGAGAAGACTCCCTGGAAAAGACCTTGATGTTGGGAAAGATGGAGGGCACAAGGAGAAGGGTACGACAGAGGACGAGATGGTTGGACAGTGTTCTCGAAGCTACCAGCATGAATTTGACCAAACTACGGGAGGCAGTGGAAAACAGGAGTGCCTGGTGTGCTCTGGTCCATGGGGTCACGAAGAATCGGACACGACTAAATGACTAAACAACAACAGCTAGATAAATATTTATTCTTAATGCATGTGTTGTATATTCTAAGTCGAAAAATGAGAACGAAAACAAGTTACAGGGTTGAGCCCTGGCTCAATTACGATGTATATAGTCTCATAAATTTAAATTAACCATAAAAGTACCGCAAGGCAACACTTTTTATACGGAATAAACAAATACATTTTGGTATATACGGTAATTAACAGGACCCAATTTTTCATTCATCTTTTATCTACCTTAACTGAATATCAGTTTGCCAAAATCAATAGCCGCTTCAGTTTTGATGAATGTTCTGGAATGTACCAAAAGAAAAAAGGGAAAAAAAGGGAGAGAGAAATTCTGGACATTTCGACAGATACCTAGACACCTGTCCATCCTAGTAGTAACTAAGGCTCACTTTGTATTTTGATAGGACAATTTTAGGGTGTGGTTTTTTTTGTTTTTTTGCATTCCCCAGATTTCAATGCGAGAGAAAAGCATATGCACAAATATGTCCCTCTAAAGTCATTTTCCCACCCCTGTTAAACTACTTTCCCCATAATCCTTTATTATTTATCATATGCAGAATGGGAACAAGACAAATAATGATATAAAAAATGCGTACACAAGTAAGCACTTCGCAATGTGATCCAAATAATAAAAAATTTATTGCTTCTTTTAAAAGATATGAGGCCGTGAACCTCATAGGATCAGACCACAAAGGAAAACCATTACAACTTGCAGTCAAAGAGCCTACCTCTATGAACTACTGGTTCATGGTAATTTTTGCATATACTTGGGTACTTCAGCACAGTATGGGTTGCCACTGATTAAAACTGGTAAGCTGGCTTTAAAACCTTGGGTATTCATTAAAACAAATGACTGGGCAAGATTCCCAAAGGCCTGACTCACTTCCGAATTCCGCTGACCCACTTTGCTGTGATTATTTTCTTAAGTACCACTTGCAGCTGTTGATTAAATCTGATCTACCTAATCGGACAGCTATCAATTCTAAAAGGGAATGTTTGCTTCGTACAGTCACATGGCTGAAAAGGGACAAGCCCATTGGCTTAGTTACCAAGTCAGAGAGAACTCCTGGCTCCAGCTGAACCTATTGGGCTGACTTGACCCATCTATCCCACCCAGTGCCAGATGTTCTCTCTCAGTAAAAGACCAGATGGTCCAGGGAGGGAGGGAGGAGAATGTTACACGCTGCTTCCTGTGGAAGACTATACAAAAGGTAGAATGTGGGGCTATGGGAAAAGTGCAAGATGAATGGGAAGAAATGGAACAGAGGCCAATGAGGATTTTTCCCCCCAGTGTCCCCATTAAAATTATGTATTATTTACTAATTTTTTATGTCGCCCTATACCCACAGGTCTCAGGGCTTCTACAACATAAAAACACAAAATACTTAATATTAACAACAGCAACTCACCTCCCAAACACATTTTAAAAGGGGCATTAAAACCCTTTATTACTCCAGCAACCTTTTTCATAGTCTAAAGCAGGGATTGGTGAGGGCCGCCAACTTGGGCAGCTCTGTAAGATAATTATACAAATTCATGGAGGATAAGGCTGCAAAAGGACACTAGCTATTATGACTTTATACTACCTTCAGCACCAGGACCTGTATGCCTCTGAACGTTAGCTTCTAGGTGAACAGCAATGGGAGGGGGCTATAGAACCTCAGGTCTTGCTTGTGGGCTTCCCATAGACACCTGGTTGTCAACTGTAGGAAAGAGGTGGGTGTTTGATTTGATCTAGCAGGGCTCTTCTTATTGTCAATTTGCCTTTGAGGGGGGTATAAATTTTGCAGGCTGTAGCCATGGAATTGGGAGTATATTTTACCCTGATGGAGGACAGAGTATCAGTAGGCATGCGTGTTCACACACTCACACTTAAGTGTGTATTTAAAAATGTATTTTATTACAGTATTTACGCATGATACCTCAATATGCATATTACTAAACATATTTACCCTAAATAATACATATTCTAAACTCATTTTGGTACAACTTTGCAGCCAAGAACTGTATCGCAAAATTCGGAGAGGTGTGAAATCCAAAATATACTTTTATTCCAATCTGCATAGTGCTCGGAGAGGTGGAAATTAGGTCTGTTCACTTAAAAATTTGGAACAAACAAAATTCTCCTTCGTTTCATTTACATGTTTGTGTGGATTCCTGCATGTACACACAGAGCTTTATAGTAGTTGGTGCTACCTAGTTAATACAGCACATTATGTTTGTGAATGTGACTAGGGCACTACATCTTCGGGAAAAGAAAAGGCTAAGGAGTAAACCCTACACAAATCTGGACTGGAGTCCCTAAGACAGTTGGGTGGTGCCTTGTATGCTTCCTTCCAGCAACTCCTATGACCAAGCTGATGCCAAACATATTGCTGTGCTTTCCTTTGGACCACATCAGTGAGGCCAAGAGGGGAGAAGGTCTTCTCATCTGGGCAGCCCAGGACCTCCATACACACTGCCCAGGCTTGTGCCCCAGAGAGGTCACCTTAGTGCTGCGAACAAAGAGGTTTGACTTCACCCCCAGAGGTGCGCTCCATTGTCTCTCGAGACAGACAATGCCAATAACATTACACACACAATCCAAAGAGATATATGCAGTTAAAGGCGCTTTGTCAAACATGTTTTGAGAGTACTATTTTTCCCCTCTTACAATTATTAAATTTGGTAGAGCTTCTGGGGAATAGATTTTTTTTTTAAATATATAAAAAATACAGCCATAGATTCCCACTTGGCCATCTCTTTGGACATCTAAATATATTTTAATAGTTGAGCATTTAATTTGCATAGCATCCAAACATCTGTTCTTTCAGCCTGAGCTACTTCATTCTATTTATCACATTTCCTGGAAGTCTAACTCAATGGTTAATAGCTGAGCAAGATCCAGACCACTTGGTTTCAGTGGAAGAGATTTAATATTAATACGTAGAGACTACAACATGTGCTTAAGATAGGGGAGGGTCCCTAACTACCAACCATGGGGATTTAAAATTGCCTCTATTTTGCCTGTTCATGCCACTTCATTGTTAGAAAGCCCTACTTTGCCTTTCAAACTATGCAGCAACTGCAGTAGTTTGGTGTGTGTGTGTGTGTGTGTGTGTGTGTGTGTGTTTCTTTCAAAAGGAAAGGGACCCCTGACCATTAGGTCCAGTCGTGGCCGACTCTGGGGTTGCGGCGCTCATCTCGCTTTATTGGCTGAGGGAGCCAGCGTACAGCTTCTGGGTCATGTGGCCAGCATGACTAAGCCGCTTCTGGCCAACCAGAGCAGCGCACGGAAACGCAGTTTACCTTCCCGCCGGAGCGTTACCTATTTATCTACTTGCACTTTGACGTGCTTTCGAACTGCTAGGTTGGCAGGAGCAGGGACCGAGCAACAGGAGCTCACCCCATTGTTGGGATTTGAACCGCCAACCTTCTGATCGGCAAGTGCTAGGCTCTGTGGTTTAGCCCACAGTGCCATCCGCGTCCCTTCAAAAGGTACATAGACCATACATAATCTTCTTTATCCACCCATCCCTGTGGTATCTTCTTGGAACCAAACTATTATGAAGCTAATATTCATGACAAGTTTTACTAGATAAGAGAATTTTTCGGGCACTTCTATGCCGGCTGGCACTACACTTGAAGAAAAGAATGAATGTCAGCTGGTCCTGAAATGTTAATAAATTTGCTAGTTCTAGCTATTTCTACATGAATTGCTCCCTAGTCAGATGCCTGAGAGAAAGAAAGAGAAGAAATTAAATTGATAGAGACAAAGCTTGCTTCATCTTAGTAACTATTGTAAATATGTTGACTGAAGGAAAACTACTGTAATTAAATTATGAACTATTTGGAGCATGGGGGGGGGGGCGGAAAGGGTCTTAATGAACTGTCACAATATGCTGCTGATCATGAATAGTATTAACTCAAACTGGTGGAATATATTCTGATAGCAGGACTCTCCTCTAATCAGGATCCAGTTTAATGGACACTGAATGCTTTAATACTTGGTAGCTTCAACAATGAAATCTTCTTCCTATCACCCTTTATGTTAAGTACCAAGCCTTTTCTCTCTTTGCTAAATTTCTCCAGTTATAACAGTCTTTGTGGCTCCTTGTACAGTGTTGACATGCAACACAACGGAAGTAAGAACTGTCCCGCATAGTGCTGACTCCTGTAGGATAGCTAGAGGAGTCAGGAAGTGGATTTCTGCAGGTCAACAACATGCATTTAGAGAAGGCCAGAGTTTTGCCTAGTACAAAGAGCCTAAAGCCAATTCTACGAATAAATTCAGTCTGACAGGCCATTTAAAGTATGGTTGCGTTCCAGCTGGAGGTTTCTGCTGAGTAAACCCCAACACAAGAGCCCTGCTAAGAAATATATTGAGGGACTTCCAAGTTTATGGGGATACCAGCTATAATTACTATCCCCAGGAACTATTTATACAGCCTGAAAACTTCACCCTAATCTTTTGAAACAATGCGAGTATTTGGATATATGCAGCTAGAAAAACCCTAGCCATCTGGTCCCCATGATACGTAAAAATGCTATGCCAGCGCCAATGATTTTCTCTCTCTCCTATTTCTGGCTGTAACATATTAGATGCAATGGATACTTGAGCTCAAACGGAAGCAGTTCAAAATTCACAAAGCAACAGCCAGGACCTCATGCGGTTGCGAATACAGACACAGTAACTGTACATGTAGTTTATTTCTTAACTGAAAGCACAGAAAAATTAAGAAGAAGAAAAATTCTTAGATCAAACGTCTTCCACTGACTAGATTGCACAGAAGTCATTCTCATTTATTGGTCTGTTAGCTGGAAATCTATCTGTTGACACTTGGTCCCCGATTTAGATTTCTTTTTTTAGAGACTAGGTAGCTAAGCTATATTTTCTTCATAGAATGATAGAATCATAGAGTTGGAAGAGACCACAAGGGCCATCGAGTCCAACCCCCTGCCAAGCAGGAAACACCATCAGAGCACTCCTGACATATGGTTGTCAAGCCTCTGCTTAAAGACCTCCAAAGAAGGAGACTCCACCACACTCCTTGGCAGCAAATTCCACTGTTGAACAGCTCTTACTGTCAGGAAGTTCTTCCTAATGTTTAGGTGGAATCTTCTTTCTTGTAGTTTGGATCCATTGCTCCGTGTCTGCTTCTCTGGAGCAGCAGAAAACAACCTTTCTCCCTCCTCTATGTGACATCCTTTTATATATTTGAACATGGCTATCATATCACCCCTTAACCTCCTCTTCTCCAGGCTAAACATGCCCAGCTCCTTTCCAAGAAGAAGGTAGGTTTAAGTGTTGGAAGAATGCAGAGGCTGCTTATTCAGACCAACAAGAAGTGATGCAACAGGACGGCAGTGATGCTGGAAGATTCCCAAGACACACTGCATCTGCGTAAAACACAAGGTGTAGGAACAAGCACAGGGAGGTCCCAGGGATATAGAAAGAGAGAACAGATGAAATTTGAAGGATGAGTAAGCACAGCGCTGAGCCAGGAGAGAGCGAGGGAGGGAAAATAAGGGCAAAGGTGAAGGAGGGCAACCACCATACTACAGAAAATCTATGGGATATAAGGAAGTGTTACACTACTGAAAAAAGGGACGGGGGTGGCGCTGTGGGTTAAACCACAGAGCCTAGGGCTTGCCACTCAGAAGGTCAGCGGTTTGAATCCCCGAGACGGGGTGAGTTCCCGTTCCTCGGTCCCTGCTCCTGCCAACCTAGCAGTTTGAAAGCTTGTCAAAGTTCAAGTAGATAAATAGGTACTGCTCCAGCAGGAAGGTAAACGGCGTTTCCGTGCGCTGCTCTGGTTCGCCAGAAGTGGCTTAGTCATGCTGTATGCTGGCTCCCTCAGCCAGTAAAGTGAGATGAGCGCCGCAACCCCAGAGTTGGTCACGACTGGACCTAATGGTCAGGGGCCCCTTTACCTTTACTCTACAGAAAACATCCACTAGGTGGTCTCTGACAGGAAGAGGCAACTCAAGACTCTGAAGTTTTTGGGGACTATAAGGAGCACAAATGTAAAAATAAGCATATGGCATACATTCAACAGGTTGTTATGCTTTTAGCTGTTCCTGTTTTATATGTAAGCCACCTTGAGTCCCTGTCAGGGGGAAAAGGCAGGGTATAAATAAATATAACAACAACAACAACAACAACAACAACAACAACAACAACAACAACAACAATGTAGTCTCTTTATCTCTCTTATGGCCCCTGATGCCATAAAGAGTTGACAATGATGTTTCATTCATTCAATTTTACTCCCTTCCCTTTCTCAATAAGTACCCGAGGCAACCAATGTACAAGTAGCAATCGGAATCAAATAAATACATCAATGAAACCTCAACTGATAATACTTAACGCAAGAGCACATAAAAAAGCAACAACGAGAACAAATTAAAAGCAGTAACAATGTAAAAAGAACCATGCTGATGGGTGCGCACCCCTAGTTTTTAACCATGATATACGACACATTAAATAGGAAAGAGGAAGCAGTAATCAAGTGGTTCTCAAAGGTGTGCCACGCAGGTGTGGCAGGAGAGGATGGCAAGCATGGAAGGAAGATTCTAAGGCAATCAATATTATATTTTGGGAATGATGCATGTTGTTATGTAGTAGCTGCACTGTTTTATACTTTCTGGATGTCCCATGATCATATTATAAGGTAGCTGTGTTCTATGTTATTAATCAAGCACTGCTAGGAGTTGTGTCTTTATGTTTTTCAATGTATTTCTTATTAATAAAAAATTGTTGCAGTGCAAGCAAATATTTATTCTGAAAGCATGGCCCGGAGGGAAAAAAGTTTAGGAGAGGCTGGTGGGCCAAGATCCAATATATGCCTTAGAAGGGTCTGCTGCTCAGCCTTGCAGCTACAATCACAACATCTACACAACCTCCAGGTTGGTCACTTGGAGGCTTGGTTGACCTCTCAAATACAGGAGAAGTATATGTAGTCACCAGTTCCGGAATGATAATTGACACGCTGTTACAGTAACTGCTCCCATGCAATCAGCCCATAATGCTGCAGCTAGACATGCACATGTTAAAACAGGACTTGACCACATGTAAATAAAAGGAAGAGTGTGTGGCTTTTTAACTCAAGGCATGGCAGAAGCACATGCATCTGAATCCAAACTAGTTTACTTCTACTAAAGGGAGAATCCCATATCAATTGGGTTGTGGCTCAAAGGGCTTCGTTTGAAGTACGCATATATTAGGATGAGCTTTTTTCTTCCCCTTGACATTTGGATGAGACTGACTGGTCTGCAAATGGCTTCCTTCTCACAGCCAGACCTCATGCTATTTGTTAATGCTAGACAATGTTAGCCTGCTGTCACATCACACTGTCACAACCTTGCTTCAAATGTCACATTAGCAAAGTCAGACAAGAACTGCTTTGTATGAGAACATTTTTTATGCTGACCTTTTGAACAGTCAAAATGACAGGAAAGGCTCCCCTCTCACGGCTCTGCATAGGGAGTCCATATTTACACAATGAGAAGCAACACAAGTCTTAATTTTTTCAGTTCGCTATTAAAATGCTCAATGCTACAAAAATTTAAAAAAAAAATGCCACCATCGCACACAACAGAAAATAGCAAGTTAATGGTGTGTGTGTGGTCATTTCTCTGTTTAGCAAAACCTAGTGTTTCAAGGCAGTGACTTCTCAAACAGAATTATACTTTTTTATTTATTTAATAAAAATAAACAACCTGCTCCTACCTAGTTGTAAAGTTTAAGTGGGAAGAGTAGGGGCCAGAAACACTGGATCCCACCCCTTCTTTGTGTGCCCCCTCCACGAGAAGCCCAGAGGGTGGCAACATACAAACAGGCATTTTCTGCGTTGGCTCCCCATTTGTGGAATGCTCTCCCAGGCCTTTGGCTAATTAAACAATTCGTGGCCTCAAGCTGTGTGGCTGTGTGTGTGTGTTTTGTTTGTTATTATGTTATGTATTTTTGTGTTTTGCAACTCAGAGGGTTCCATGGCAGCCATGCCTTCAGCAGGTAGCACAATACAGAAAGAGTTTTCGCAAGACATGAAATCTGAAGGAAAGTGCAGAGAAAGTTAAGCATGCGAAGAGCCCTACTCAAATCAGTAGGCAGTACATGTATTTTAGCTTTTGTCCTATATATTTATTATAATGTAGTAAAGGCAGTATGTTGTACTTACATTGTGAAGGCATAGACTGCAGTGAGCTTTAGTACATTAGCCACAATCTAGCACAAATGAACACTTAATTCAATTTATTTCAAAGAGCTTATGCATTTCTAACTTTGTGCTGGATTGTGATCAATATGTAATGATGGAAGAACTCAGGGAAATGAACAGATTTTTCTCCTGATTTCCAACTTGCTAAAGAAAAAAAAATAGTATTTGAGCCAGTGAGTGCCTTGGAGGCATTTATTGTAGGGAAGCAATGAGAGATGTAAAAAGTAGAAAATAACTAACAAGAGCAAGCTATAGCATGTCTGTACAAATTTTTCAATTACAGTCATACCTCAGGCTACACATGCTTCAGGTTGCATTTTTTCGGGTTATGGACTCGCCAAAACCTGGAAGTACCGGAACGGGTTACTTCCGGGGGCCACGCATGTGCAGAAGCACTGAATCACACCATGCGCATGTGCAGACGCAGTGCTTCAGGTTGCGAACGTGCATCCCACACAGATCACGTTCGCAACCCAAGCGTCCGCTGTAGCTGGAATAAAATCAAGTTTCTCCAAATCGTCTGAATAAGGACTCGTGCTTTTTTTCCTGATCTGCAAACTACATATACCTAGAGCTAGTGAAAAAGATGGAGCAATTAAGGGCTAGTTCACAATGACGAGCGGTGTCTTGGGGCATTGGCTATCACTGATTTAGCACTGCAAAACGAACTTTCATGTCACCTCAATGACATTGTTTTTAAATGGAGTGGCTTCACATACTGAGCTGCCAGTCACTTGTAAAGAAAGCAAGTGGATATTCATGTACGTGTGAAACAGTCACCCATCCTTTCTACCTAATTATTTTCCATGCACAGAAATAGTACTCAATTTCCTCCAGGCAGAATCTACATAAAACTCTTCCAAATCTTTTGGGTTTTAACTAGCACTAATCAAAGCCCATTCACAATATTTTCATACATCCCTATCAACTTGGCTGTAGGCCCAGAAGGAAAACTGGCTTTAAAAAAAAGCTTCAAGGAAGAAATTGTTAGCGATGTAAAAAGAGGGAGGAATGAACGTCTTGGTGCAGATTTTAACATGGTGGATATACTAGCAAAGAAGATAAGTGAGCTCCAAAGATTTCAAACAATGCATGCTTTTTCAAAAGATTTCATTTAGAAAGCAAAAGCTGAACTATACATTTTGTTACACGTGAAATTGCAATGGAACTGCAACAACCACATCTTTGTGACAAAGTCCCACTAGAAACAGATAATAGGTAGCAGAGATACAATGGTACTTAAAATTGTTCCTACCAGGCACTTACCATATGAAATTCCCTCCACCCCAGCCAAGCCATTGACATTCCAGCAAAGAAGGATTTTCAAATTGCCATGATAAAAAAATAAAGGAATTTGCGAAGCCTAGTGAAGTCAGAAAGGCCTAAGTAAAATACAGTAACCTCTAACCAACCACAAACTTAACAATGAAGCGTGCATGCAATCATATACCATTGTCACCTCTAAAAGACATGGATCTGTGAGTGCAAGTATTTCCATTTTCTGATAGCTGAGAAGTGCAGATGTGATGTGGGACTCAATTAAATCATAGCCTTTGGCCATGATCCAGGGAACAGCAAGTGCAGCAGAAATTCACGGGGATGCCATGAGCACAACTGCATATTTCCATGAAAGAGGGGCAGTCAGTAGGTTTGAAAACAATTGCTTCCGACTGAAGATTATATGTATACTACAGTAGATCTTTTGCTTCAGGACTGATCCTCCTCTTAGACCTGCTCCTCATATGAGATCTTTGAACTGAGCAGAGAGGGGAAAATAGGGATCTTTCAGTATCAGCGATGCATTACCTTGATATCATGCACTGGTTTTGCACCAACTGAAGCTTGTGGTTGCTCCTCAAGGGTAGCCCTGTGTGGAGTGTGTTGTGGGTAACATGGAGAAGATTGACTTGGGAAAGGTCACAGCTGGTGCACCAGATGTAACTGCAGAAACACACCTTGCCACTGCCACAACCTGAGAATCCAGGGACAACACAGGATCAAGAAACACACCTAAGCGATTTCCAGAACATGCTGAATCTCAGTTCCCAAGACAACACCAAACCTGCCATGCCTGGATTTATTCTCATCTTATTCACTCTCATCCACTCCACCCGGCAACATTCAAGGGTATCAACTTTTATCTTTGCACAAGGAGCAATAGAGCCAAACGTCGTCAGCATACTGGCAGTTCTTAACTCCAAAACTCTGAATGCCATCTCCCAGTATATATTGTGTGGATGTTAAACAGCACTGGGGACAGAACAGAACCCTGTTGCATACCACAAGCCAAGCCTCTGGTGTCAAACAGCAGAACTCAGAACCACTTTCTGGACACAGTCCAACATACAAGACCAGATCCCCCGAAATACAATTTCCACAAGGCCCAACCCAGCCAGGAAATCAAGAAGGAAACCATGGTAGATGGTACTGAAAACCACCAAGAACTCCAGGAGGACTAGTAGAGCCACACTCCCTGCATCCAAAACACTCTCAGGGGTTATCCATACTTCATCTTGCCTGCTGCTTCCCCCTGGGGAAAACCATTCTTTGGTGCTTTATCAGAGGAGACAGCAATTCAGGTTTTCTCCAGATTGCCATTTGTTCCTATCTATCGCTAAACAGCGGGAAAGGAGCAGGAAAGGGGGAAAACCCCTCAGACCCATGCTTCCAGGCAGAAGTGAGGACAAGCACTTAGTTCCACATCCCAATTGATGTGGGTCCCAAATGCAATGGTCTAAGTTTTGTTTTGTTTGGCCTTTGATATTTTCTTTCAGAGGGAAGTGTGTATGAGAGCGAGAGAGCAAAAGAGAGAGAGCAAATTAGTTTGAATTAGTTTTAAGGAACCATGCATAGGATTGTGTTCTCAGGCAACTAAAGGTTATGTAATCAACTGACAGCCCTAATGATCTGATCATAAAAAACCCTTCAGTACGATCTTTTAAACATGGTGTGAGAATGTAAGGAAAAAAAGTGTTTTTCCCCCCAATAATCCAAATGTTATGAAATGTTTCAAGGAATATATAGCTTAACAGGGAAGACATGAGGAAGCTGGCTGATCAAGTCTGGAGCATGAAAACCCTCTCTACAAGGGAGGAGTTAAGCTGTACGCCTGGAACTAACCCAAGTCACTGCACTGTTGTAATTCCTCATCAATGATTAGGTTTCAAAATATATTTTAAATTTTATTTTTTTATTTCTTTAAGGAAAGTAAGCCAGTAGAAAATGACTTATTAGAGCAGTAGCTCTCATTTTCTAAGTTCTAAATATGTCTCACTTTTCAGGCGGGACAAGAGGTTAGCACATGTTATTTCTATAAAATACATTTTCAGCACACTTATCCACTCTGTATGCCAGATCACATGTAGGTTGCCATGTATTTTTGTAAGCAAAGAAGGCCAGCCTTCTTTGTAGAGAGAGAGAGTAGAGAGAGTTTCACACAATGCATTCCCCCGCCCCACTGACAAAAAGGAGAACCCATTATTTCTGGGCATTCTGCCACGTTTTATTACCACATATTCAGTTAATTTCCTTTCAACCTACTATACAGTGCAAAGTGGCTATTAGGACAAATGCATCTCATATTTGCATGCTTTACAAACCGCAATAATATAAATGCAAATGGATAAATAAATATCTGTCACCTACCTTGGAACTGTGTAAATTTGATTGTCCCCATCCTCTCTCCATTTCTGAACATAACTTGACCCTAAATAAAGTAAATAGACAACCTTATAAAGCTACAGTTCACTCTAAATGACAATGAGATCAACTATCTATTCTGGACTTTTCTTATTAAAAATACACTTGGAAATCAGAGAACTTGATGAACTAAAGAGAATTACACTTACAGAACCCATTTTATAAAGTAACCTGACACTTGTGCAAGGCTGTGCTGGAGCAGTTATGCAATAATGATGATATAGGGGCATCTGCTGGCGAAGACCATTGGTCTTTTTATGCTGAATAGCTGCCCAAAGCCAAGTCTATCACTGCAAAGATAGATAGATCAACCGCCCACCCCCATCCAAATCGCAGGCAATATCTATATAAATAAATGTTGCATTCTTGCAGGGCTGACAAGCAATTAACTTAAAGGTCACATATACACACAGGGAGTCAATTATTTTATCAATTCCATTGCAGGCAAGGAAACACAGAAAAGAAAGGTGTGGATTGCACATAGTTAAGCTGAAAGCCTCAATATAGGCAGACCCATCCAATATATAACACATAAGCACAGGAAATGTACTTGGGTGTGAATAACTGTGCAGATTTTTGTGTGTGCATGCTCCAGCCAATTAAGCTTGTGCCTGTGTTAAATAAGGAAGAAGTCAACCAACTCCACATACAGGAAGCAGAACTGAAAACACACAAACTTGGGAACGGTGTGAGGCAGGAGCAGTCAGCAGGGGAGGGTAGCGGTGCTCACCTGACTGCCTGCCACCTTTGTTACTGCTGCTTACAGGGAGAGGGGTGTGTGTGTGTGTGTGTGTGTGTGTGTGTGTGTGTGTTACAGCAGCAAAGTCAGCATAGTGCAAAAGCACCAATGGAGCTAACCATGCACTCCTGCCAGTGTGTTTGCACCACACTGACCTCGCCACTGCCTCACCCCTCCCTGTAATGCAGGAGCTGGACATTCAGAGAACACCACCCTGCCAACAGCTGCTGGTGTGGGTATATATTGGCAGGGGGGCATTGCCAAGCACCACCCTTTTACATACACAGAGAAAACACCTGAGATCCAAGTCATAGCTACTGAGTAATTACAAAAGTTGTATCTTCCATTATTCATAATGCAAAGTATTCTAGTGTGGGGTCATTGCTACTGAAAGTCACCTCCTTAATGTGAATTTTGGGAGAAACTAGTCTATACATGTATTATCTCACTGGGTTTCTCATCCTTTGGTTGGTGGTTCAGCACTTGACGGATGGCAGCTGGATGTGTGAACTGCCTCCATTGGGAAGCACTGAATGTGAGGAAGACATTGAAGTTCTGTCAGAAGTGTTAGCTCTACTATAGCTCTTCTGTGCAAGGGAACCATCACCCAGTGCTGCAGACATCAAAGGACAGTCATCGAGTCCAACCCCCTGCCAAGCAGGAAACACCATCAGAGCACTCCTGACATATGGTTGTCAAGCCTCTGCTTAAAGACCTCCAAAGAAGGAGACTCCACCACATTCCTTGGCAGCAAATTCCACTGTCAAAAGAGCCACTGGCTGCTAAACGGAGATCATAAAGTAACTCAAAAAAGGTAAAGGACCCCTGACAGTTAAGTCCAGTCGCGAACGACTCTGGGGTTGCGGCGCCCATCTCTCTTTACTAGCCGAGGGAGCTGGCGTTTTGTCCGCAGACAGTTTCTCCAGGTCATGTGGCCAGCATGACTAAGCCGCTTCTGGTGAAACGGAAACGCCGTTTACCTTCCCGCTGGAGCGGTACCTATTTATCTACTTGCACTTTGACGTGCTTTCAAACTGCTAGGTTGGCAGAAGCAGGGACCGAGCAACAGGAGCTCACCCCATCGCAGGGATTCGAACCGCCGACCTTCCGATCGGCAAGCCCTAGGCTCTGTGGTTTAACCCACAGCGCCACCCGCAACATAAATAAATAAATAAACAAAGTGCCTTGTCACTTGATTTAGTTAAGACACAGGTTCCAAGGTAAATCAAGTGGGGATCTGAACTCTGATCTCCCAGGTCTTAGTCCAACACTCTAACCCAGGGGTCAGCAAACATTTTCATCAGGGGGCCAGTCCACTGTCCCTCAGACCTTGTGAGGAGCCAGACTATATTTTTTTTTGGTAGGGGATGAACAAATTCCTATGCCCCCCAAATAACCCAGAGATGCATTTTAAATAAAAGGACACATTCTACTCATGTAGAAACACGCTGATTCCTGGACCGTCCGCAGGCTGGATTTAGAAGGCGATTGGGCCGGATCTGGCCCCCGGGCCTTAGTTTGCCTACCCATGCTCTAACCACTGCACCACACTGATCATCAGGTGGGGAGGGGCAGAGGGTAGTCTGAAAGAGTGGTTTGAGAGGCTACATAGTAAAATCACGGCAGATGCAAGATTCAGGGACTTCCTGATTTGTAGCTCTGTTTTTTAGCCACTGTGCTATGCCAGTCTGGAGTATAGCGCGAAGGGGGATGGGTGAGTCTTACATAAGGCCCACAGCAAACATAAAAGCAATCACAACAACTTCTGAAAGACAGCACCCTATAAATTTCTCATTATTATTTCCTGAAGTAGCTTTAGATATACTACGTTCTCACGTCTGTTAATAATATAGAAATAACTTTTGCTTTCTGCAGTGTGACAAGACAGTACTGTATGCCAGAGCAAAAGCCCACATCCACAAACACCAGTAAATGTATTTATTTGTTTGTTTATAAAATGCATCCCACCTTAATAGCAGGAGCAACCAGGACTGGAACTAGAGGTATACTATGCCTCTTAGAGCAATGGAAAGTTAATATGGGTATCACTTTATTTATCTTCCCATTTTTACTTCCTTTTTTCCTCTGTGCCAGGCAAGATAGGCCACAGTTCTTTAGCTGTGTGCAAAGCAGTGCTGTTTTTCTAGAAAAAAGAGGTGCTGGAACTCAGAATGAACACCTCCCTTGTTCTCTTAGAATGGCAATGGCACCCACCTGAGAGGTGCCAGAACTGAGTTCTGCTGAGTTCTGGTTGGAAAAAAAGCCCTGGTGCAAAGTATTTCTCTAATGCAGCAGAATTGATGTAGCTAATGAGATGTTTCCTCTGGTCTACTTATCTCAATGTGCAAAAAAGGGGAGAGGGGGAAGAGATAAATTTCCATCCCTAGCACTGGGTGTACAACAAGCATTTATAATGCTTTTCATTTTGCAGCAGAAATCTGACAACATTCAGTTCTAGAGAGAACCAAGGTCGTAAGATGCTCAAAGAGATTCCGCCGCACTTTGTACTCTTATTCACAAAAGATAATTCGTACTGGTACAACATCTAACGCAAACAATTACTGTTCAAATTAGATCACATTTCATCGTCATATTCCAAATGAACCACGGGAAAAAATGTCGCCTATGTCTAAAGAACACTAATAGGAACTCTGTGTGCTCTTAATAGTGATGACTATGCCTAATAAAGGATTTTGAATTTGAATTTGAATAGTGATGACTAATCAAAACGTATTTAATTAAGTGAACAATGCCAAATATTTCCCACTCTCACTCTACCACACTGGTGGCGGCTGATAGGACCAGGGCAATGGTCCGCATAAGAGATCTTTGGAGGGATTAAAAACAAACAAACCATCTTGCTCTTCTTTTTTACTCCCATAGTATTCCTCAGAAAAGGACCATATACAGAGTACCGTATTTTTTGCTCTATAAGACTCATTTTTTTTCCTCCTAAAAAGTAAGGGGAAATGTGTGCGCGTCTTATGGAGCGAATGCAGGCTGCACAGCTATCCCAGAAGCCAGAAGAGTAAGAGGGATTACTGCTTTCACTGCGTAGCGATGCCTCTTGCTATTCTGGCTTCTGAGATTCAGAATATATATTTTTTTCTTGTTTACCTCCTCCAAAAACTAGGTGCGTCTTGCGCTCTGGTGCGCCTTATAGAGCGAAAAATATGGTAAGTCATAGCTCCTGTACCTTTGTAGTTTTGCAATTGCGCAGATATGGGTCAGCGTGCAGGGGCATGAAAAGCTGCAATCTTACGCTTAATTCCATGATGAGCCACTTTCTCAGAGCTGCTTCTCAGCATGAGCCTAGGAGTCAGGCTGGCAACACTCAAGAAGCCATTAAACAATTACAAGTCAATGCGCCTCCCGTAGTTTGCTCTCAGTTTCCAGAAAATAAGAGAACTGGCGAGTGGAGACACCTTAAGAACAGAGATGCATCCCCATGTTAACGGTTAATGCATCTCAGCTGATCAGTATTGATGGACCTGTGCTTCGTTAATTTAATACGATCCTCTTCTATATCCATTTATGCTACTATCTTTTGCAAAATAACGAAAAATGTGGTGACTTGCGCGCTGAATGAAACAGTATTTCTCTCTGTCAATTTTAAATCTATGAAGATTTTTTGATATATAGGTTTTGAGAGAGTTAGTGGCATTTCCTTATCTGTGATTTCCTCCAACACGGATGAACTGATATAGCTGTACAATGCCCACACCCACCCATTACAGTGGTACCTCTGGTTACGTACTTAATTCGTTCCGGAGGTCCGTTCTTAACTTGAAACTGTTCTTAACCTGAAGCACCACTTTAGCTAATGAGGCCTCCCACTGCTTCTGCGCTGCCGCCACGCAATTTCTGTTCTCATCCTGAAGCAAAGTTCTTAACCTGAGCTGCTATTTCTGGGTTAGCGGAGTCTGTAACTTGAAGCGTATATAACCTGAAGCGTATGTAACCCGAGGTACCACTGTATCTTCTTTTTAAGCAAATGAACGAGTTTGTCAAGTTGCAACCTGGAAAACTTTCCTCTCTTTGCGTGTGTAGGTCCCCAGGCCACCCCTCAAATAACTTCACACATAACACGTAATTTAGTTTTGGTTTTTGGGCACTATTTTGGCCACAACTTTATTAAATACAAAATCAGTGAGTGGTTGTTTAGACATTGGTTATGACTATCTGTCCCCCCGCCTGGGACAGAACTGACATCCCGAGGTCCGATCGGTAGCCAGTAGAAGGGAAAGTCTAACTTGGGGATCATTTGAGCTAAGCGTCGGACCCACGCCGCTCACCCCAGCAACTCCCCGAAAGCTTGCCGGCCCGGTCCTATGACAAGGATTCCCATGACAGGGATTGGGCAGCCCTGGTTCCATGACAGGGATTGGACGAAATCATGGCAAGCCCCAGGATTCCTTTAACGGAATTCCCTTCAGCGCAACAGGAGGGGCAGGCACGGCCTAACCTGACCCCTCCACCACCAGCATATTATAACCAATGCCTAACCACAACCTTACAAGTTGTGACGAATTGCTGAGTAGTAGGCAAAAACCAAATGGCACAGCCAATCACCAAATGGCAAAATTCCTACTAGGCCCCTGCGCCAAGGCAGACGACCCCATGACAGGCAAAGCAAGGTCAACCGGAAAAGAGGGCGGGCGGGCGGGTGATCCGATGCACTCTGCAAAGAGAAAGAGAAACCAGAGTGCACCAATATTTAAAGACTATGGTCCCACCCACCCAATTTGCAACATACAATTTGCCCCAGCAACCCGGTTACCCAATAATGATGCCAGGCAACAACTATTAACCTGCCTGGCAACAAGAGGCCTGGCCTGGTGGCCCACACTGCAACACATGCTCTCATTTATTGGAGAACATGCTTTATAAAACCGTGCAGCCACAAAGGAGAATGAAGTCATTTGTCTGAGTATTCATCTCTGTATGAGCTCCCAACAATGTCAGTAAGGGTGGAACTATACATTATGAAGCAAGGGTGGAATTCCCTTCCCTCCATGTCTCCAAGGCAGAGGGTAACCGGTGAGCCTGAATGGGCTGCTTACCCATTCCTTCACCCACCAATTCTCCACTGCAAACTGCCCCCCTGTATTCACAATAAACAACAGTGTGGGAACTGTGTGTTTGGCACTAAGAATGCAAGCCTTATTATAATGGACCGCAATATCTCAAGGACCGACTCTTCCCATATAAACTGACCCAGACTCTGTGTTCATCATCTGAGGCCCTTCTTCGTGTGCCTCCTCCTTGAGAGGTCCGGAGGGTGGCAACACGAGAACAGGCCTTCTCTGCAGTGGCTCCCCATCTATGGAATGCTCTCCCCAGGGAAGTTCACCTGGCGCTTTCATTATACACCTTTAGGAGCCAAGCAAAAGCGTTCCTTTGTAACCAGGCCTTTGGTGAGCTCCCGTTGTTCGGTCCCTGCTCCTGCCAACCTAGCAGTTCGAAAGCACGTCAAAGTGCAAGTAGATAAATAGGTACCACTCTGGGGGGAAGGTAAACGGCATTTCCATGCGCTGCTCTGGTTCGGCTTAGTCATGCTGGCCACATGGCCTAGAAGCTGTAGGCCGACTCCCTTGGCCAATAAAGCGAGATGAGTACCGGAACCCCAGAGTCGGCCACGACTGGACCTAATGGTCAGGGGTCCCTTTACCTTTACCTTTTGGTTGATCTTATTGACATCCAACAACCTTTTAGAATGTGGCTTGTGGGGGGGGGGAGTTTCTGGGTTACTGCTTTGGGTTTGATTTTATATGTTGCCGTCTTGTTGTGAACTGCCCTGAGACCTTCAGGTATAGGGCAGTGAATAAGTTGAAATCAATCAATCAATCAATCAATCAATCAATACTGGGCTGATTTTACAGACAGGAGTAACAATACCAATCACCAATCAGAGACTGATATTGACCACATATTAGAGGCCTCTGAATAATATATACATCACATAAAATGCATCAAAAGAACAGGAAGGTTGTCCCTGTCAGCAGAAACCTCCTGAGCTGACCTCTGTATGTGCGCTTGTGGGCTTTCTCTTTTAACTTTTATAGGCTGCTGTTCTGTACAAATACTAAGCACTGCTTACTAAAATAAACAAGTAAGAAAATGAGATACAACAATGAAAAGATAAAAGCGTGACACGAAATGATGTTTGACAATTTGCCTCCAAATCTTCAACAGTTTTAGCCTCAAAACAATCCATCACTAGATTATTCCAATCTCAAAATGGCTGCAATAAATATGGAAAAGGTCAACTAAAATAATCACGGAGTAGGAGCATTTTCCCTAGTGAAGTTTTCCAGCTTCCAGAGGAAAACAAGGGGCATGAATATTGTGAATGAAAATGTTCTCCCTGACTTATACTACCCAAACTACCCAATGAAGGTGGACTGACAACTTTAGGTCTGACAAAAAGAGCTATTACTTCATGCAGCTCATAATTTACACGTAATTCATGACTACAAAATGTGATTGTAGATTTTTTTTTTTAATGTAGGCAGCTGCTGAAAAATTATTAGACAAATTTATGGAGGGTATGTTTATCCATGGCCATTAGCCATAGCAGATAAATGAAAGATCTGTCTGTTTCTAATATTTCAACCTCCACCATTGTGCCTTCCTTGTAGAAGGCATTTGAGTAACCACTGTCAAAAACAAAATACTGTCATAGCCTGATCTACCAAGGCAACTATTATCTTCATCTACCCATGGGGAACCAAGGCAAGAGATTTGCCCAAGGCCAAACCATGAGCAATGTTCATACTGGAATCCAGTCCTTCCTGATGCAAGTCTAACAGGACCTCATCGTATCATTTGCTCTTCCATCCCTGTACCTCAATTCCCTATCCTGCTTCCTCACAGCAAGAAACGAGAAAAATCTAAATGGTAAAAAATCTGTTAAAAAAAACCACCCATTCCCAAACCAAGTTGGTCATCTCCTTTAAAACAAAACAAAAAAAAACCTTGTTTCTCCTCCTATAGCTCCTGAGAACTAGGTCACTATATTATCGCCCAACACAGATGAGGAAATGAAGACAACAAAAATGACTTGTTTGGGGAAGTCCATGAATCTATGACCATTTAAAAAAGAAAACCTCATGAGTAAGGCAGGGAGTGCAAATAGGCTATGAAACGGTAACTGAGTGGGAAGTGGATGAAGGGTAAGAAAACATGGGGTGATATGGAAATGTTGGGTGGTGGGTAGACTCAGACCAGGGAAAACACAATGGCCCTGCAATAATAACCCATTCATAGGTCATTCAGTTCCAACTCTCCATCTCCTCCCATTCCACTTCCACAGCCAACCACTTTCTCAAAGGCTTTGCCACGGGACTCATAACAGAGGAGAGCAACACTATGTCCTTGGGTTGGTTGGTGATTCTGGTGGGTTATGTGCATCTGGGACTACCACTGAGAGCCATTCCCTCCCCCACTTGGAATACCTGACTTCATTTAATTTATTCACCTTCTCAACGATTTTATCACATTAACTATATCTATTAGCTAACTACCTGCCCTGTGATTTAGTGAATCTTTTTTCATTTTACATTTTAAAGCCACATTAACCCTACACATTTGGTACTGGAGGAAACTCTTGAGAGTCCCATGGACTGCAAGAAGATCAAACCTATCCATTCTTAAGGAAATGAGCCCTGAGTGCTCACTGGAAGGACAGATCCTGAAGCTGAGGCTCCAGTACTTTGGCCACCTCATGAGAAGAGAAGACTCCCTGGAAAAGACCTTGATGTTGGGAAAGATGGAGGGCACAAGGAGAAGGGGACGACAGAGGACGAGATGGTTGGACAGTGTTCTCGAAGCTGCAAACATGAGTTTGACCAAACTGCGGGAGGCAATGGAAGACAGGAGTGCCTGGCGTGCTCTGGTCCATGGGGTCACGAAGAGTCGGAAATGACTAAACAACAACAACAAGCCTACACACGGAGACAAGGCTCTAGCTTGAATAAAAGATAATAAGCACAATCACGTTTTCTACAGTATCCTATTATTATTATTATTATTCCTCAACAAGTGATGAATTCTGGGGCTAGCTGAATTGAGCTGTAACGTGTTCCTGGAAAAGCACTGTGGCAGTCAGCAGGATGGCGTCAATACTAGTAAGAGGTTTTATTATCTCAGCGCTTGCCTCCATTTGTCAGCCCTGTTTTTGACTATTAATATCAAGGAAGAACTATAACCCAATAAATATAATATGTTCCATGCACTCTAACACTGTGCAATTAGAGCTGCAGTATTTCCTGGCATGTCTCTTTGCAGAAGTGAAATGCATATCACAAGCTGGATTAACAGCTGCGACAAGGCCCCAAGGCTGCGGCATGCCTCAATTGGTGGGGGGGGGGGAAGGAGGAGTAGTACGCCTGTGACATGCCTTTCCATTTCATTAAAGCACACGCCACAAAAGTGTACAGTCTCTCGGATTTTGTATAAGTCATTTCCCACCCTTCAAGGAGGCTTCTAGTTGTGTATAGAAGAAAATTAAAAAGTCGGAAAGTGTGCATTCTGCATCATAACTTGCTAAATAACTAGTGGGCTTCAACTTGGCAGTTTATTGAACGCTCGGGTGCGGCTCATGCATGAAACTTTGTGTGTGTGTGTTTGCAGCATCCATATAACACTGTCCCTCATCAAAATGACACCCTTCTCCCCCCCCCCCCATTTCTGTGGGATTTTCCCCACTTACTGAATGTTCTGTGGATTAAATGGGAAAATACCAATTTGATGCAGACACCATGGGGACAGTATGCAAAACTGGACCACAGCCAAATGTGGAAATGACCCCAGAGACAATTTTAGTTAAGAGAAACATTTAAGTAAACTATACCTAACCACCATGGACCTTTCCTAGTGCTAGAAATAATCAGTTGTACACCTAGTGTAGTCTTCCAGTTATGTGCTTTTCTCCCTGTGAGGTAATACCCTCAGACTTTGGCAAAATTTGGCACGGTGAGATTCATGCTTCCACTTTCCTCCTCCCCTGCCACCCCAATTTACTATACTGCAGGCAAAGGTACAACAAGAACTTCAAATCTACCACTCTGCCTGGGCTCCTGCTTTCATATCTAACTGATTCATCTACCACCTTGCGGGGTGAGGATGTGCCGTGGGGAGAAGGGATTAATTATTAATTAAAAAAAAAAGACGTTGCATTTATAACTGCCAATATTGCACACCTAATGCCTATCCTTGTCCAAGTTGTGTCTCTGCCACCCCACTTGTATATACTGCTTTGTTCCTAGGGACTAGAATGCATCACAGCACCAGTTGGTTGGAGTGTGGTGCTGATAACCCCAAAGTTGCAGGTTCAATCCCTGTATGGGGCAGTTGCATATTCCTTTTGCTCGCAAGGGTCAGAGGAACATGCAAGTCCACTCACCACGACAAGGTGATGATCCATCGAGTGGGACTGTCTTCCAAAGGAACTACTCTATTCCAAACTTTAAAATGGAAAGCGTAATGCTGGTGGTAAACAAAGAGGTTTAAAGACTGTCTCAAGGCAAATCTAAAAAAATGTGGTATAAACACTGACAACTGGGAAACACTGGCCTGCGAGCGCTCCAGTTGGAGAACAGCCTTTACCAAAGGTGTCATGGGCTTTGAAGACACTCAAACTCAGGATGCAAGGGAGAAATGTGCTAAGAGGAAGGCACGCTTGGCAAATCTACACTGTGATCAACTCCCGCCTGGAAACCAATGTCCCCACTGTGGAAGGACGTGTGGATCCAGTATCGGCCTCCACAGTCACTTACGGACTCATGGTTAAAACCATGTTTATGGAAGACAATCTTACTCGGCTACAAGTGATCGCCAAAGAAAGAAGATATTCCTTTATTGCAGGTAGCATTGTAGTATTCCAACACTACAATTCTATTATTGTTATTAATTGGTCACCTGCCTAACTCTCAGTAAACTTGGCAGCCTGCAGAATCTTTTAGGGGGAGTCTGTAGCCAGTGACAGAGAATGCAGCTTTGAATGAAGAGCAGGTTTCAGATTCAGTTCCTGGCACATCCAGGTAGAGATGGGACAAGAGTATGTCCAAAAACCTGAACAGCCAGTCATTGTAAACAATAGAGGTGGACCAATGAGGCTGACTTGATAAAAAAAAGCTTCCTATATTCCTAATAGCCACACAAACACCACTGGCTGCAAAAAATAATAATAAATAAATAAATTACTCCACGAGCACGCTTTTCTCAAAAAATAAAGGCAAGAAGAGCTTGAAGTATAGAGAAACTGGATCAGGTGTGGTAGAGCGAAACTACCTGAAATGCACTCTCAGGAGATATCAGAATGGCAAGGAATTGTGAACATGCAAAATCAGGTTGTGAGCGTCCATTGGAAGGGTAGCCTGCTGTCAGGATACAGCATGGCATCTAAGACTAGAGGCAGATGCCACAGAAGAAGGCAGCAGAATTTGGAAGTGGAAAAGAGGGTTTCAAACTGCAGGTGAGGGATTACCTATTTAGATGCTTCTCTAAGTACAAATACAAGCAAAAATAACTTTCTGCAAGCAGGTAACTAGCACAGCAGGGAGAAAATCAGTATGTAAACTCCCTGACGTGTTGATTTTCTATTTGAAGGAATGTTTTTTTAAATAATAATAATAATAATAATGTTTACATGAGAGCATTAAAAAAATGGCACTCCTGACCTGCAGTCGATTCTATCAGCTCAAGGCTACACTACTTCATTCTGTTGCATGCCTGTTCTCAGCCATAGTGTCATCGTGTTTTTAAATAGGTAAACTAAAATGTTAATTGTCTTTGCATGCATGCTTTCAGCTCCTTGTGCTTTATATTTTCTACAAATAGAGTGCCTTTTGCAGCGTGTGCTCTGCAGGCCCTGACCACATGTCCTGAGCCAGAAAGGAAAGCATGAGTCACAGTTACAGCGTGGCACCCACTGATCAGGACAAAAAAGAAGCAGCAACCCTAATGCTTCTCTGACAAGAACACTAAATGCCATAACATCACTGTCATTTACATGGTGCCCCAGATTATCGGCAGGGGTGGAGGTAGGGGGAATGACTGGACTGGGACAAGACTTCCTTTTAACCCTTGTTAAAGTTATTCATTTGATTATGTCCCTTCAGATAATCAAGAGAAGGAAAAGCAGTGTTTTTATTAATCATCTAAAACTAACTCATCTGCTGCATTATATTCTTGGAAATTTTGCATTGCCTGTTGTAAGCTCTCCTGGAAATGCTAATTAGAACTGAAGGGCTGGGTATAAATTTTAACCCCCCCCCAAAAAAATAATAATTGCTGGAGCAAAGGGAGTGGTACAAACATATCCTCCTGAAGTCAAATGGCCCTAATATGCTCTGCAGAAAATGTCCTGTGTCCCTATGAGCCAATTCACCCATGACACTTTCTGTTCTCATCAAAGGAGACCCATCGTTTCTAGATAATCCAGAACAAAGCTTTTAAAATGTTCTCACCCAGCCATCTTTTGGCTGCACTACCCTCAGATTGTACTACCTGCAAGTTCAATGCTTCTCCATACAAAATAAAAATAAAAATCTACACAGAAAAAGCTTGCATGCCAAAAGAAAGGTTAGATGGGAATCTTGGCCTTTGACATTCTAGCTGACATATGTGGGGAATTATTTTGCATGGAAGAGCATTCATTCCTGCCAGCCAACACCTGCAAACGGAAGTTGCACAGCATAGATACAGGTTTACTACCTCATTGAGAATTAGGCCTAGAATCCATTGATTACTCATTTCTCAACCATCATCATGTCCCAAGATACGTTGCTCGAATGACTAATAGCCCTCACCATGAATAATGTGTGGCCTGTTCCAGTTTGAAATTTGTCTAGTTCCAACAGCAGATCTCATTATGCCTTCGTTTGCTACATTAAAGAGACAGCTCCCCGCTATGTAGTTAATTTTAGATGATTAGTCAAGACACTGCTTTTCCTTCTCTTGATAATATGAAGGGGCAGCTTTCCTTGGAATGGAGAAGGAACTGTACAAGAATACAAAGTGAGTAGAATTAGTACAAAACCATGGCAAGATTAGCCAAGTGATGACGTGACAGCAACATCAATTCACTAGTGGAAGATTACTTTTTCCATGACTGCCCACCGTATTCCAGTTCTACTACTCTTTATTGTCCTCAAGCCTCCTGCATGCTATCCCTTCCTTTTCCCAATGCTCTCTTCCAGAACACTTACTTGGAGCAATTTTTCTCTCTTCCTTCAATTGCCTTCACAACAAAACCCTTCCTCTTCTATGAAGGCAATGGCTTGTCCCCTTGGAGACCAGCCTTAATCTCTCATTTCCTTCTATGTTTTCTTTCCTACAGTTGAAATTTGTTAGCTCATCAGAGCTGGTTTTTGCGGGGATGGCAGTGATGTTTTTCTTGAAAGTGCCATGTACACTGATGGTGTTATAATAACTTATAATGATTCTAATGGCTCCCCCCCCCAAAAAAAAAATTCTAAATGATTGGGAACTTCCTTTCCACAGAATAAAAATGGATCAGTGGTATCCACGACACATGCATTCATCAGAAAATATTATGCCCTTCAAAAAAAATTAGAATCAGAAAACGATCCAAAATGATTTTCTAGTGAAAACTGTGTCATGAGCATTAAAGCAAAGGTAAAGGGACCCCTGACCATTAGGCCCAGTCGTGACCGACTCTGGGGTTGCGGTGCTCATCTCGCTTTATTGGCTGAGTGAGCCGGCATACAGCTTCCGGGAGATGTGGCCAGCATGACTAAGCTGCTTCTGGCAAACCAGAGCAGCGTACGGAAACACCGTTTACCTTCCCGCCGGAGCGGTACCTATTTATCTACTTGCACTTTGATGTGCTTTTGAACTGCTAGGTTGGCAGGAGCAGGGACCGAGCAACGGGAGCTCACCCCGTCGCGGGGATCCGAACCGCTGACCTTCTGATCGGCAAGTCCTAGAATATCCCCCCCAAAAAAATAACCTTTAAAGTCTGTACAAATAAAATGAACTGATAACAGTATGCTAGTATATTTCCTCCTGCATCTAATATCCCCGAAGGGCCCAACACAGCATCTCTTCTTCCAGAATTTTGATGGCTATGCATGCATTCCCCAACCCCCAACAGCAGATGAGTTGCAACTATCAGCACAAGTATATGCAATATGGGAACTGCCTTATTTGAAACATAAGTTTGTGTTAATAATTTGGAAAGATAGAAAGGGAACTTTAATGTCTGGTATTTCACTGCTAGCCCCCCTGACTTCTCATCCAGAGTTTATCAATAAAGGTAAGGATTGTGATTTGGGTGCCTTATGGGGAAAATTGGTATTTTTAACTTTAAAAGATTTTTGCAACCTCTGACTGAAAAGCAATACTAATTTGGCCGGGATGCAGAAACGTTAAATGCCATTGTTCATAACAAAAGCCAGGATAAGAGAACAAGCAGCAAGTGCACTGACTCCTGGGTATAGAGCTGTTGTTTTTTTAAAAAGCTTTTTAAACCTTTTCGTGGAAAAGCAGACAAAATTGGCTTGGGGCGGGGTCTAAAAAGAGAGTTTTGGATCAGAATGGCTTGATTTTGTCATAAATGTGAAGAAGAAAACGGGTGATTGTAATGCCACCATCTCAGTATGCTACTTTGTGGAACTCATTGTTTATTTCTGCTGTAGTAACATCCAGAAGAACAGTGGCATTTATCGTGTTTCCACTGTACTTTGCAGAGAGTAATTATTGTGTTGTTTTTGCTGTGCCTAATAATCTTTGGAAGTGAGTTTTTATTTCAATTGTGCTCAGAATATTATTTATGTTTTAAATTCTGTTATTTGTATGGGTGAAATCGATAAATGTACAAAAAACCCAAACTCAAATAATTCCTGTAATACTCTTAAAAATGAAAATTATTACAGATAATGCCAATATTTTTCAAGCATGCACACATACATGCATGCAACACAAATATGCACAACAGTGAACGGGGGGGGGGGACAGATTCTGAAATCCGAATTAAACTATGCATAAAAAAAGGACAGGGGTGGTGGGGGACATGTCATGCTGCTTCTTGGGTAATCTGTCCACCTTTAGTCCTCACCCTGAACTCAGCTCTCACCTGTGGCTCCTAGGAGCTGTCAGAATGCGAAAGCGGCCACACGCCCAGGAAATGATTTTGGCTGGTTGGCTAAATCAGGTAAGGGCAGCTGATGGGTCTTAAACCCTCAGTAAGTTAAGAAGAAGAAGAAGAAGAAGAAGAAGAAGAAGAAGAAGAAGAAGAAGAGGAGGAGTTTGGATTTGATACTACCCGAAGGAGTCTCAAAGCGGCTAACATTCTCCTTTCCCTTCCTACTTCAGAGAAGTGTGACTGGCCCAAGGTCACCCAGCAGCTGCAAGTGGAGGAGCGGAGACGCGAACCCGGTTCCCCAGATTACGAGTCTATCACTCTTAACCACTACACCACACTGGCTCTCAAGGACTTCACCTGCATGCAAAGAAAGGCTCTTGCAGATTGAGTGGATGAGACCGATAGTGGGTCCAATGGGCAAGAAGGCTGTTTCTGCATGTGCTGTAGAGGGAAGTGAGGGGCAGATGGGGCTCGTCTACCTGGAAAGGTAGCCCATCTAGGAGAGCGCAACTCTGATCCTAAACTTCCGCTGTCTTCATAAGAAAGGCTTTCCTTTGGACCACATCAGCAAGGCTGAGAGGGGGGTCTTGTCATCTGGGCAGACATATACACAGCCCAGGCTTTTGCCTCAGAAGAAGAGTTTGGATTTGATATCCCGCTTTGTCACTACCCGAAGGAGTCTCAAAGTGGCTAACATTCTCCTTTCCCTTCCTCCCCCACAACAAACACTCTGTGAGGTGAGTGGGGCTGAGAGACTTCAGAGGATGTGGAGGGGCGGAGACGCGAACCCGGTTCCCCAGATTACGAGTCTACCGCTCTTAACCACTACACCACACTGGCTCTCAGAGGTCACGCAGCCAAAACAATGTGGGAGGCAGCATTTATGAGTTACTAGTCACTGCAGCCACAGAAGGTGCTATGATTCTTCAGCAGTCTGACTTCACCCCTGGAAATGCACTCCATTGTCTCTAGAGATAGACAGGTGCCAACAACAACAACAATAAAAAGACCAAATCACAAAATGTAATGTTGCTAAGAACAGGATGGTACTGAATAATGCTGGCACAACCAGCACGGAAAATCATTGAGAAGAAGAAATCATTGAACTGAGAAGAAGGTCACAAGAAACCTGACTTGTTTTTTGAGCTCCCAAATGATGCCTGGGAACAAAAAACCAAATGCAGATTTGAAACCGCAAAATGATACTTAGGTGTTTAAGGAGCAAAGGTGAGAACGGGAAACAGAAACGACGAGAAAAACCTGAAGCATAAAGGTCTCTGATCCAGAAGATGATATTACATGCACATTTGATCTATAAAAGTAGTTAGTGACCCAGATCAGAGCCTGAACAGGAAAAGAGAGAGAAAAACCAAGAACAATGTAAACTAGGGTGACAATGAAAAACAAATGCTTCAACAGTTCTACCAGAAATTGCTTCTATAAATTCTTTCACAGCAAAAAAAATTAAATACAATATCTTTCACAGTATAATTTGATATTTTCAAGCATAGCATAACTTGAAAAGTAAATTGAGTTGTGATACTTCTTGACTCTTTTACTTGGAAAGGAGGTGGGATCACATTAAATATAACAGAAGAAAGTTGTGAGATGAAGGGGATTAATTTTTAGCATATATTTTAATCCCAGTCCTTCCCCCATCAAATGACAGAATCATGGTCGCAGAGGTGGTCTGTAGGTGGAAAAAATGAATTTTTGCATTCTTGACTGCAAGATTTGGAACCAAAGACAAATTAGCTGGGAAGCATGTGGAAATTGCAGTTGTATTTTAAGAAGACCAAACAATATTAATTCCCCTGTGTCCAGGAACTCTTCACCATGTTCCACTGCCTGATGCATGGAAAAACATAAGATACATATGCACCACTTCATGAACCAGTTTTCAAACTGCTCATGGGTAGGTTTCCCCAGGGTTTCCCCAGAGCTGCATACGTCTCCTCCTCTCTCCTCCCTGTCCTTCTGAGCCTCCTGCTAAAGGCCAGTTTCTCATTAGAATTTCCATTGGTGGGACCAGCAACCTTCAGTGTTGAAAACCACTACTTTCAGGAAAACACAACACCGCTATACCACCATTGGGGATTTGACTTCTGGTGGTGGTGGTGATGGTGGTTACAGTTGATTTCCCAGATGATTTTTTTTTAATCATCATTTTTAGAATCATAGAATCATAGAGTTGGAAGAGACCACAAGGGCCATCGAGTCCAACCCCCTGCCAAGCAGGAAACACCATCAGAGCACTCCTGACATATGGTTGTCAAGCCTCTGCTTAAAGACCTCCAAAGAAGGAGACTCCACCACACTCCTTGGCAGCAAATTCCACTGTCGAACAGCCCTTACTGTCAGGAAGTTCTTCCTAATGTTTAGGTGGAATCTTCTTTCTTGTAGTTTGGAACCATTGCTCCGTGTCCGCTTCTCTGGAGCAGCAGAAAACAACCTTTCTCCCTCCTCTATGTGACATCCTTTTATATATTTGAACATGGCTATCATATCACCCCTTAACCTCCTCTTCTCCAGGCTAAACATGCCCAGCTCCCTTAGCCGTTCCTCACAAGGCATCGTTTCCAGGCCTTTGACCATTTTGGTTGCCCTCCTTACTTCGAACTCATTCAACTGTTCTGTAGATGTAGATTTTGTGCATGCCCAAGGTGTCTGACATAGTGCAAAATAACATTGGCAGGAGAACTCCCTAACTCACTGAGGATTTGAGACCCATGGTCTACCTTCACCTGGTTTAGCCAGCCTGACAAAGCTGTATCACACGATGACAGCTTCTACGAATGAGAGCTGGGTGTAGGGTGGGGACCAAAGGTGGAAAAGCTACCCCAGAAGGACCACAACATGAGCCCCCACCAGAGGTACTATCCCTCCCCTAACATTCCACACACCTCAAATACTTTATAATACAATCAAAGTGAGTGAACCACCACCCTCAAACTATTTAATACAGTGGTACCTCGGGTTACATACGCTTCAGGTTACAGACTCCACTAACCCAAAAATAGTGCTTCAGGTTAAGAACTTTGCTTCAGGATGAGAACAGAAATCATGCTCCAGCAGCACGGCAGCAGCAGGAGGCCCCATTAGCTAAAGTGGTGCTTCAGGTTAAGAACAGTTTCAGCTTAAGTACCGACCTCCGGAACGAGTTAAGTACTTAACCCGAGGTACCACTGTACATCCAACTCAAGTTGTGAGTTACAGGCAGGAACCACAACATGTAACATGGGAGGGGGGAGCTGTGGAAAATGCATTTTGGAATGGTATTCCACCGCTCCTCCCTACCCTCCCAGTCACACTACCCATGCTGTTCACAGTCAAAACATTTTTGGGAAAAACAGTGGCTGTTTCTTATTTGAACAAACAAGGTGATACTCCCTTAAGGTGCTAAATCTGAACTGTGAAATGCAGGCTAAATCCTGAACCGAGGACAAATGCCACAATGGATACCTGATGTCTACTTTATTGCTGGATTATTCAGCGCCAGTTTAGCACCTAGCACACTCCATCTGCTTCAGAAATGACTTTCTAACTCAAACAGTCATTGCTATCAACAAACGTAGGAGGGACTCCGAGTTGCCATGGCGAGGAGGCGGGGAATTAAGAACAGAGACTGTTTGGAACACAACACATTTTACAGAACATGATCCAAAAGTACCAGGGATCTATTTTAAAAAAAGTAAAGGCATCTTCTTAAATCACAGAACAAATTCATTACGCTGGAAATTCAAGTAGAAAGCAGCTGCCCTTTTGTAGCACACTGCATGTAACCAGTTTGGGAAAATTAGGAAAGATACTAGAGATTCACAAAAGATTTGGACAAAAGGGGATCTGTCCCAAGTGTCCCAAACAGAAGCAGAGACATCCTGAAGTGCTTCATCGCACCGTGGTGGTTCAGACATTTTTAAAAAACCCACCAGACTTGCTAAAACAAAACAGCTTGCCATATAATGAATTTTCTGTGAAGGAAGAGGGGGGCTCCATTGTGACTGATGGGTCTACCTTGAAAATAGGAATGATTTTGTGACCAAGGCTCTCCAATTCAAGTGATTTGCAGTGAGGAGGGGAGATGCTAAATTGCTTTGATCTCTGATGCTTCTTGCTTCTTTGCAATGTTCTTGCCTCTGAGAAGCAGTAACATTATTACCCTTCCAACACCCATTAGAGCAAGGTTTTCATTTTGCTTAAGTTTAACCCAGCCCATCCCTTTCCTTTCAAACCCTTCTGTTCTTTTTCATTTATTCCTTTTGAGTTCATCTTGCTGTTGCATTGGTCTTGAACTTGATGGGAAATTCTAGGTAAATGGGTGCTGCAGGCCATAATTCCCATTCTCGATACAACAGCTGGGACATATCCTTTTAACAATGTTGAAATCCAGCTGATTGGCTGTTTTGAAGGGGGAGAAGGCTAAATTACGTCCCCTTGATGTGTTACCTCTTCTCCACCAAAATGCTGATTTGCAAGGTTTCAGCTTTTTTTTAAAAAAAAAAGGCTACACTTGTATGGCCACAGCTGTTCCTTGTGCATGCAGTTGGATTGGAACCATTGGCTGCAGTACAATACAGCTGCATTCATAAAAACAAGGGCACTTAAGTATGTGTATCTGTGCCGTGCAATCTTATCCATAATTCCCTGCACTTAACTACCATTGATTCCAACAGGACTTTACAAAACTATGAAATTGTACCTTAATGGTCTGTGCCCTTGATCTTTAGGAAAGCTTATGACCCATTTCATATTGGAGGCCAAAGTAGCTGATATCTGTAACATTTCGTGACTGTGTAGTCTATGAATCCATATAAATTAATCATGGCATTTAATTTTCCTCTGTTTTATGAAAATTCTTCCATGCTTCATGAGAACAGTTCACAATTAGAACATCTCTCCAAGGGGAAAGTGTGTGTGTGTGTGTGTGTGTGTGTGTGTTTTGACTAGTTCATTGCTGAAATCATGTTCGCTACAGAAGAGGGGGCACTGATGTATGAAGAACTGCAATCCATTCAGCATCAGACCTGACAACCACAGAGCGTTTGCAGACTAAAAAAATCAATGGCAGCATTGTTAACAGTACAGGTAGATTATACAATATAAGAAATTTATTTTACTTATTTCAGCAAATGTCTATGCCCAAGGTGGAAATGCTGCATTTTAAGTTACTGAATTAAGCAAAACAGTGGTGTGTGTATGATTTTTAAATATATATTATGGTCATTTCGAGAGCTGGCCCATAAAGAAGGCTGATCACTGAAGAATTGATGCTTTTGAATTATGGTGCTGGAGGAGATTCTTGAGAGTCCCATGGACTGCAAGAAAATCAAACCTCTTCATTCTTAAGGAAATCAGCCCTGAGTGCTCACTGGAAGGACAGATCCTGAAGCTGAGGCTCCAAGACTCTGGCCACCTCATGAGAAGAGAAGACTCCCTGGAAAAGACCCTGATGTTGGGAAAGATGGAGGGCACAAGGAGAAGGGGACGACAGAGGACAGGATGGTTGGATAGTGTTCTCGAAGATACAAACATGAGTTTGACCAAACTGCGGGAGGCAGTGGAAGACAGGAGTGCCTGGCGTGCTCTGGTCCATGGGGTCACAAAGAGTTGGACCCAACTAAATGACTAAACAACAACAACAACATGGTCATTTCACATCCTTTTTAATCATTTACAGTATGTATGTAAGTATGTATGTAAACACTGCCGACATCGTATGTACTGTAACATCAGGTGCTCCCTAGAAGTTGTTTTCTGCAAACTACTACTATATGACATTAAAATAAAGTCCCGAACAAAACGTCTCTCAATGGGAACAGACTCCAGCGGCTTCCAAAATGGGGTGCTGATGTCACAAGTCTGGTTCAGCTTGGACCGTATGTGTTGTGACCCATCATGTTTTCATACCAGAAATAGTACTAGATGAGACATCCTCGAAGGAATAGGCCACTGATGCTTAGGATGACTGAGACTCAAGTGGAGTCAGTGGAAAAGGACAAACTACCTGAGATTGCCACTGAGGAAGGTGCTCAGAGAGGCCACAGATTCAGGCCTTGATATGAGTCCCTTTGCTTCTGAATGATGGCAGGCAGCCTGTTTGGTGGAATAGATTATATCACAGCAAACAGCAAAAAGAGGAGATCAATGAATGATGCATGCCATTTGACAAAAGGCAGGAAAGTGCACTAGAAACCGCAATATAGATTTCATATAAGTGCCTCCTGAATTAATGCATCTTAGCTCACTGAATAAATATTTAAAAATGAAATACATGTACACAATTCACTTTTTTAAAAAAAGGAAATATGGTTTTGAGGGCAGAGGCAAAGGAAATAGGTTTTTGAATCAGCGCCATGCGTACTTCAACTGCTGGCTGTATAAACACAGTTGTGCATTTGTTTTGTTAAAAACACTGGTTCAACCTACCTGTCTAGAACAGGTGCTCAAACAAGCTGGTATTTCCTGTTACTATTAAATATGCAGGATGCAATACTCTACTCCATGTTTCCACCCAGGTGCTTGAGCTTTTGTTTCAGAATCCACTTGGAGGAATATGACTCTGAGCACATTTTGGAGCACTCTCCCCCCTCCCCCCGAAGGACCTCTCAGCCATTCCTGCTTTCACAGCTTCTGCATTACAGGTGCTACAAAAAACCAGAGCTGCGCAATTTGTGACCCATCAAGCCAAAGGCAGTTCAACAGTAGCTCGACAAATCTCCCACTTTTTTTGAAACACCAACTTGAGGCAGCAGAAATCGGGATGGGAGAGTCAAGTGCTTAGTGGGTTGCATTCAGCTTGATGGAAAGGTTATACTGCTGGGATAGCTCATCTGGTAGAGCAAAATACCCTTAATCTCAGTGCCATGGGCTGGAGCCCCACTCTGGGCAACAGATTCCTGCATTGCAGTGGGGTTGGACTAGAAGACCCTCTACAATTCTCAGATTAGACAGCATCTTAAAAAGCAGAGACATCACCTTGCCAACAAAGGTCCGTATAGTAAAAGCTATGGTTTTCCCAGTAGTGGTGTATGGAAGTGAGAGCTGGACCATAAAGAAGGCTGATCACCGAAGAATTGATGCTTTTGAATTATGGTGTTGGAGGAGACTCTTGAGAGTCCCATGGACTGCAAGAAGAACAAACCTATCCATTCTGAAGGAAATCAGCCCTGAGGGCTCACTGGAAGGACAGATTGTGAAGCTGAGGCTCCAATACTTTGGCTACCTCATAAGAAGAGAAGACTCCCTGGAAAAGACCCTGATGTTGGGAAAGATGGAGGGCACAAGGAGAAGGGGACGACAGAGGACAAGATGGTTGGACAGTGTTCTCGAAGCTACCAGCATGAGTTTGACCAAACTGCAGGAGGCAGTGGAAGACAGAAGTGCCTGGTGTGCTTTGGTCCATGGGGTCACGAAGAGTCGGATACAACTAAACGACTAAACAACAACAACAACAACAACAACAACAACAACAACATGGTTCTCCCTCACTATCAGAGAAAAGAAAGGAAGGATGATCTGTTTTCATATCTCTCCTGATTTCTGTGAGCGTCTGCTGCAATATTGTATTGGCACCTAATAACAGATTACACAAGCAATATAAGCAACATATTTAACACATCAACCACAAGGTGGGAGAGACAAAAAGAAAGCACTGTCCTGTGTTTTCCAAATCAGAAGGGATGCGGGTTTAAAAAGGAGTCTGCATTCTAACCCAGATTGCCAAGTGCAGAAAGATAACCAGATATTTTGATTAAATACTTCGGTGCAGACATCATCCAGTCATTATATAGTATTTTCTGCTCAACCTGTGAACTTCTGAAGGGAAGATATATTAGCCAGGATCATCTCACACATGCACAACAGATATTGAGGCAATTTTAATCTGGGTTTTTTTGCATTCAGAAAGTTCCAGATTCAGTCCCCACTGTTTACAGGAAGAGTTGTTCAAGCATAATTGTGTAGTACACATCAAGCACACCTCTCTTCCTATATTCAGATGTACACAGAAAGACCTGTATAGCTAAAAACAGGTTAAATCCTGTGTGTGTATAGGGAATGCTTTGCAGCTGCAGGCTATGCTAGACGGGGCAGGATTGGAAGAAGGACACATCAGAAGGATGGAACAATCTGTCAGTGAAGAGGCAAGAGTTATTTTATTATTCATTTTCATAGGGAAAAGAGGAGCTGTTTTGAGGGGGAAATATAATTTTAAAGCGAGGGCTACACTGAAGCTTACGTTCATGTTTATTGGGCGCTCACTTCATGGACTGGGATTTTAATGCATTTGCATCCTATGGTTGGTTGTAACATAGCACATAATGATGTATTGTTTCTCAAACCAGCTTCACACTGGCAAGAGTCCTTAAGCCATTTCTAATGCATCTCCAGCCAAGTTTCTAAGGCGGTATTGTGAACATACCCTAAGTCTTAGTGAGTAAATCATATAAGACAAGGGAGCAAAATCTGATTGCATCTTTTCAGGAACACATCCATAAATTGTGCTGGCTTAATGTTATATAGCAGTAATTAAATCCATAGTCAACTTTATAAATACAAATGAATTGTCAAGAAAGGAGTATCTCAGACAGACTACCATTAAAGTTGCCACTAAATTGAACTAAAGTGTTCTTGCTGTTTTTAAACCAGTTAGGAAAATCTTCAAGTTTTTGCTGGAGCAAAACATCAAGGGAGGGAAGTAAAAAAGAGTTTCAATAAGAATTTCAAGTAGGGCACTTAAGCACAGTCCCTTGTAAAACTGCACAGTGCGCAATTAACACACCTGGTAATTAGGAGGCAAAAATAATAATAAAATATATTACTAATAGTGTAAGACATTAAAAATATACAGGCAACTACTTTCAAATTCACATTACAGCTTTTTTTTCAGCTACACCCTTTATATGTTTCTTGTGACATTATGTTCCTCCATTATAAACAACTTCCCACTTCTCTAACAGAGCCCAGCCAAGTAATTCTTGGAGCTTCTGCTAATAACCTTGTGTTGGGGAATCAGAGAAGCCTTTCTGACATTCTTCTCCTTCAAACCAGCAGTTCCCTATGAGACAGCGGAATGTGGCTACAAACAAATTCTTTGAAACTGGCGGGTTATTCCGAAGGCTTATGAAAGCCGTGGGAACGAACTGAAAGCCAACAACCCAACAACCGCTGGCTACTGAAGCTTCCTAATTTCAGAGGCGGCAGCAGCCTCTGTGTTATGGGAGTGACATGGACTTCATACAACCAGGAAGCGAGGCCACAAGCAAAAGGTATTGCTCACGCCAGGGAAGGGTCAGTTCTGTATTTATATTCCCACAGGAAATAGCAGAGAGCAGTGTTAGCACAGTGGTTCTTTGTGCTTTTCACTGGTGACAGGGAAGGAAAGAGGATGTGGAGGTGATCCTCCTAAATGCAGGGCAGCCTGGCATGTGTAGCAAGGTCTCCTCCGCAACCTTCTTTTATTGCAACTCTTCCTCCCTTGCTGTACAAAAAAACTACTGTGCCCACAGACACTCGTGCCAGCACACGCAGAAGGGATGCCCTTTCCCCTGTGCCCCAAAAGAAAGGAAGCAGGAACACACACAATCACACACAGTGCAGCAAATAATTTGTGGGGACTCCAGCTCTCCAACTGCAAGCTTCAAGTCAGCACAAAGGGAGCCCAACACCACTACCCTGACCTCAGCTGACCTGCCAATTCACATCAGCTCTTTTATGTGGCTCACTGGGGTGGGGTGGTTACTGTTGAAGGATTAACAAGTTCACATGGTTTACACACTCCACTTCTAAAAAACACAAATCATACGGCACATCCACAATTGGATGTAACTTGAGAGGAAGGCGGCACTAAACAGAATTACACTTACAATAAGAAGCACACTGAAAATAGGGATCACAGTACCTCTTAACAACATCAATACAGTGGTACCTCTGGTTACGTACTTAATTCGTTCTGGAGGTCCATTCTTAACCTGAAACTGTTCTTAACCTGAAGCACCTCCCGCTGCTGCCATGCCACTGCTGCACAATTTCTGTTCTCATCCTGAAGCAAAGTTCTTAACCCAAGGTACTATTTCTGGGTTAGCGGAGTCTGTAACCTGAAGCATCTGTTACCTGAAGCGTATGTAACCCAAGGTACCACTGTATATATAAGTATCTTACCTATGAACACACATTTTAAAACTAATATTGTATGTTTTCTGAGCAGAGGCCATTGCAGAATTTGAAAAAGCGCAAAATCCAAAAGGATGGCTGCCTTCCGATCCTTGGGTTAGTCTGGGAAGGGCAGATCCAGTTGCTCAGTGCCGGAATTTGCAGGGAACAAATTCCTCAACGTAGGTGCCAACTACCTGGGGCCCTGGGCGCCCGGGCACCCACAAAATTCCCCATGAAGAGGCTGGGCACCCACCAATTTCGTTGCCAGGGCCATGCACACTGCGCTGAGCACCCACTGCCATGGAGCCAAATTGGCACTCCTCTTTCTCAAGCAATCCCCTCTACCCTTGCTAAGAGAAAGACATGCATATAGTAAAGGTAAAGGGACCCCTGACCATTAGGTCCAGTCGTGGCCGAATCTGGGGTTGTGGCACTCATCTCACTTTATTGGCCGAGGGAGCCGGTGTACAGCTTCCGGGTCATGTGGCCAGCATGACTAAGCCGCTTCTGGCGAACCAGAGCAGCGCACGGAAACACCGTTTAACTTCCTGCCGGAGCGGTACCTATTTATCTACTTGCACTTTGACGTGCTTTTGAACTGCTAGGTTGGCAGGAGCAGGGACTAAGCAACGGGAGCTCACCCCGTCACGGGGATTCGAACCACCAACCTTCTGATTGGCAAGTCCTAGGCTCTGTGGTTTAACCCACAGTGCCACCGCATCCCTGAGATGCATATAATTTTATACTATTTTAAAACACATGTTACTACCAGATGCATTTGTATTTGGCTGTTTTAAATGCCAAGTTGTTGCTTCATCTACCATAGCCATATTTCTTTATTATTATGTTTCACTGGAAGAAGAATGCACTTCCACTAGAAAACTGGCCGAGCATGGAAAGCTAAATTCAGTCATTTGAAACACTTCTCTTGAATGTCTGTCTCCCCCTGCCCCACTGCACATTTAACTGTGATCTTACAGCACTCTCCTAATATCGGAGCCAGCAGGGAAAAGGACAGCAGGATGGAGAAAAGGGGATTGCTAAAAAATGAAAGTGGTGGAAGGCCTTAGGGAGACAGTAAGCTGTACTAGGGCATGCTGTATATAGTGATTCAATCTGTGCATTTGTTCCACACACATCCTTCCTAGAGTTTTACCAACTAGAAAAGACACATGGAATAAACCGGGGGGGGGGGGGGCTGTTCTAATATATTGGCATTCAGGTTCATTGCAAAAGAGGGGGGATGCGAAATGCAGGCTTTATGCTTGTTAAATAGGAAGGGAAGTCAACTTTCAACATTGCAACTATTTCAAAAGCCCATTTAATTCTGCCTCTTGCCATCAAACGAACCCTAATCTGGGAAAGATTATGTTTGTTTAATATTTGTCACATTTACTAGTCCATTCTATTCTTACAAGAAGTAGGTTAGGTTGTAAGATGTTGATTTAACCAGGGCCACCCATTAATTGAACAGGAACTGGAACTCCAGTGTATCAAAACTAACACACACACACACACACACACACACACACACACACACACACACACCACTAGCTCTCAAAATCGCTTTCAGGTTATTTATTGATTACATTTAAAACCCACTAATTCTACAGGATACTCAAAGGCAGCTTCCAGTCCAAGACCCTAGCCACAAGGAGACCTGCTGAGTTCATTTATTTTAGCAGGTGTCCTTCAACCATTTTCCAGGCATATTGAGCAAGTTCTTTAAATCTGAAGAATAGGCCTGTCTAGCAAAACTGCCTTTTGGGGGACTGCCTTCATTGATACTTAGGCCCATTAAAATATATGCACTCACCACACCGATAGCATCCAGCACCTACAGAACTTATGCTGCCACCAAACCCCTCCCTCCATTGTGATGGTTTTATTTGTAGAAATTAATGTCCTTAGTAGGATGTTCCCACTAAGCCCTGCTATTTTATTGGTAATAACAATGTGAAACATGGTCTGCAAAAGTATGATAAAATAAAAGTTCAGAACGTGCAGATCAAAATATTGCTGTGCAAAAATGGGCTGTAATTATTAACTATAGATATGAAAAGACACTGCATAATGTGTGTGTGGCTGAAGCCCATGATTCAACATACGACTAAAATATCACCACAGAGAAAAAGGCTTCATTAAGCAAAATCTCTCAAAAGTGCTCAGAAGAGCTGATGACTGCAATGTGTCCTCCTCCCTTCTCTCAAGCAAGGTTCACATGAGTTTTCTCTCCTTTGTTATCTTCTCTGAGAATAATCTAAAAATTAACATGTCATGTTTCTACATCTCAGACTAAATATTTGCATTTGACAACTGGGACGGGTGCTGATAAAATCCATCACTTGCATCTTGACAGACTGTCAAGTCTAAACAAGAGGTAGAAACAGGGAAGTGGGGGAAGGGGGGGGGAGAGAGAAAACAAACGCAAAAGAAAGTGTCTCATTCCAGAAACGTCTACATCTCCAGTAATTATCTTAACCCACAACCCTTTCTAATGCTTTCCCAACATCTCTCTCAGTAAGAACTTCTTTTTGTGCATCGTGGATCTTCGTTCTTAAGCCTTGGGAAGCTGGTAGGTGGATTTTTAAAGACACAACATGTGAAAAACACAAGACTGACTCCACACCCCCAAACCACAATCTCACAGTGGGGGGAGTTGTTAGCAGGAGGTGACCTGAGTCCACAATCTTTTGCAATGGACTTTGGATTCCTTGCCCCTTCCTCCCTTTTTTAAAGTCTCCCCCACACCACAGCCCAGCTTAAAAGGGTGGCTGGGACCTCTGCAAGGACCCAGAAGTTGCTTTCCACCTTCATTTCCCTAGAGGCAGGCAAAACTGGGTCACTTTAAGTACCTACAAACACCCCCACAGTCTCCAGTGTTGAGCTGAAAAAACAAAACAAAACCTCCAATTCCATCGCATGGTTCAGCTTCACAATTTCTATGCAATAATAATGTAGCAAATGTTGCCTCTGCCCACAATCCCCAAACTACTGAAGGAGAGAGAGAGAGAGAGAGAAAGAGAAAGAAAGAAAGAAAGAAAGAAAGAAAGAAAGAAAGAAAGAAAGAAAGAAAGAAAGAAAGAAAGAAAGAAATAGGCTCTGCTGGTGCAGTTCTACATGCTAACATTTAAGACAGAAAAGCAGCTTGCTCTTTCAGGAGCACAAGCGGATGCAGTGAGAACTTCAAACTTGCATGTGCCCAAAGATTTTCATCCTATACCTCCTTCAAATTACACCTGCGAGAGACAAATGTGAAAGCTAAGTTTAAACTGGTAGCTGTTCCAGCTACGTTAGAATTCTGCACGGTGTCAAACTGACCATTGCCCCTTCTTCACTTTCCATCACCTTTCCTCCCAGTCCTCACATAGAGCTTGTCAAGACATCGTGTGTGTGTGTGTGTGTGTGTGTGTGTGTGTGTCAGCTTCACAGACAATGCATTGTGTAAATCATTTCAAGTTACACGATCACGTTTCTGCTCATACCAATTCCAATGGAATACCCTGCGTGGGAATCAACCAACCAACCAGCCAATCAATCAATTTATTGTGCATAGCCAAAACAGTACAGCAGAGGCCATGGCATGGCTTTCCTCTGAAGTTGCACAACATACTCTATAAAAAGTTTACAGCATAATTTTCAAAAATAAAATAAAATTGAGAGCATTAATATATCCGGAACAGAGTTTCTTAGCTGCCAGAGCAAATTTGGCTACCAGGTGTGTAATCTGTAGATCTTTACCAGTTAGGAGCTCGGCTGTCAGCTCCTGGGGGATTGGCCTGAGAGACAGTCAAGAACAGGTGATAAATTCCTCTGGGCATTGAATGTAAGGGGAGAAGTAGCAGGTAATGCACGACATCCTTAAACTGATTGCATCCATAAATCCACCTGCTTTCATTATGGGGAATTCCCAGGTACCTCCCCTCTAAATATGCTGAGGGCATCTGTTGGAACCTTAGTTCAACAAACGCCCTATGCAGCTGCGGGCAAGTCAGTGTCTCAAGGTAATGGGGCTTTGAGTGGTTGATCTTGATTTGGGGGTACCAAATATAATAACAATACCAATAAATCTAGGTTGAAATACTCTACATGGAAATCTGCAATTCAGATGACGAAATGCTATTTAATGATTTGGGAGCAATCCTGAAGTAGATTCCACCAGAATGAGTGGAATCCACCAGGATTCAGGGGCTCTGGGGCTGAGTAGGAGTTTCCTGCTCAGGTCACAGAAAGGCTATGGGACATATTTCTCCATCCTCCACTGCTCTCCCTCCACCCCACCAATTCTGGCTCGGCTGGTATGCAGTTAGTTGAACCAGTGCAGGTGGATATTAAATTGACATAAGCCCTGAAAAAAGGAATGAATTAGAGAGGGGGGATTTAGGCTGTATCTTAAGCTCATTCATCTTGGTCACATGACCCCCAGAGGGTGGGGAGATGGTTAGTGTAACTCAAACACTATCTAGAGGCAAGTTTTTCAGAATGGAGTCTGGATCTGGCATACTTTACCCCAGCTTAACTTAATTTCACATCAGCTTCTTGTGTACAGAATAGCCCTGCTAGACAGTACAGTTGAACCTCGGTCTTCGAACACTTCAGAAGTCAAACGTTTTGGCTTTCGAACACCAACAACCCAGAAGTGAATGCTTCCATTTTCGAACATACCTCGGAAGTCGAACGGCTTCTGAGGCATGTTTCTCCATTTTTTCAATGGATTTTGCCAACCGGCAATTGCGCCTCGGTTGTCAAACGTTTCGGAAGTCAAACGGTCTTCTGGAACAGATTACGTTCGAAAACCAAGGTTCCACTGTAATTCACTTGCTTTTTGCTAGAATTAAAAAAAATCCATACTCTCTTCTAAGACTACCACTTACAGCTGTCTTATTTTGCACATTCACAGTTTAGTAAAAGATTAATTTTAAATGCTTTCAAAACCAATTTTAAATATTTTTTGGGGGGGAGGTTAATAAAAAAAAGATCTACCAATATTTACAATATTATAAATATATATAGTAAAAAGCATATCATTTATAGTTCTCTGGCACAAAGTTAGGAGGTTTAAGTATCAGTGTTAGAAAAGGTGCCGAAGATTGCATCTGGGCCCATTTTGAAGCAGGCATCCAAACATTTGATTTGATTTTAGTGAAAAGCTGTCAGTTGCTATCATTTTTACACTGAAAAAGAGCGCTTTTACAATAAACTCCCCTTGCTGCAGAAATCCCCAGCGAAAGGTGCCCCTGGGCAGAACTAGGCACAAAGGAAGAACTTGGGACTGCGGCCATATTATCATATTATACCGGTGGCCCAGTTTCCACTTCACACATGAAGGAGGATTTCACACTAGAACTATTTAGCACTTTGGTTTTCTGGAATCAGCTGGGTGGTAATAAAATGGTGGTTCTATGCTGCTTTTTTTTAATGTACTTCCCACTAAAATCTGGTGGTAGCCATTCTCACAGACAACATCTGAAAGGAGCAATTGTTATAGGATGCCAAGGAGGCATGGAGTGGTTGAGCAGCTGTTGCATCAAAAGCTCTCCTGGGTTGTGACAACCAGTACAGTAGTCTGGGACAGGTTTCCTTCCACCCAGTTTAAACCACACTACTTAGCTAAGGAATCCAAGAACCAGGCCACCTGAAAATGATTCACAGATGGTATTTAAGTAGGCTTGCTAAGATGCTTAAGACTGAATCAGATACCGTATTTTTCGCTCTATAAGATGCACTTTTCCCCTCCTAAAAAGTAAGGGGGAATGTGTGTGCATCTTATGGAGTGAATGCAGGCTGCGCAGCTATCCCAGAAGCCAGAACAGCAAGAGGGATCGCTGTGCAGCCCTCCCTCTCGCTGTTCTAGCTTCTGGCTTAGCCGCACGAAGCCTCTTCAGGGCGGGGGGAGCCTTCATCCCGCTGACCTAAGGAGGCTTTGCGCGGCTATCCCAGAAGCCAGAACAGCAAGAGGGATCGCTGCACAGCGAAAGCAGCGATCCCTCTTGCTGTTCTGGCTTCTGGGATTCAGAATATTTTTTTTCTTGTTTTCCTCCTCCAAAAACAAGGTGCGTCTTATGGTCTGGTGCGTCTTATAGAGTGAAAAATACGGTAAGGGCTGGAGATGCAAAGAGGTGGAGGGAATGGTCTTTCATATGTGGTGGACTTGTAATAGGGTAAAAGAGTATTGGGAAATGATCCATAATGAATTGGGGAAAAAATGTTTGAAAGTACTTTCCCAAAAAACCCAGAGTCCTTTCTGTTGGGGATAATTCAGACTGAAATTCCCAGGAGTCAAAAAAGGTGATTTATGTATGCTACTACTGCGGCCCGTGTTTTGCTGGCCCAAAAATGGAAAACAAGCGAGGTTCCAACCAAAGAAGATTGGCAACTTAAGTTGACAAAATATGCACAACTCGCAGACTTAACATACAAAATAAGAGAACAAGAAGAACATATGTTTGAAGAAGACTGGACAATGTTTATTGAATATATGGGAAATAATTGTGTACAGTGGTACCTTGGGTTAAGAACTTAATTCATTCCGGAGGTCTGTTCTTAACCTGAAACTGTTCTTAACCTGAAGCACCACTTTAGCTAATGGGGCCTCCTGCTGCCGCAGCGCTGCCAGAGCACGATTTCTGTTCTCATCCTGAAGCAAAGTTCTTAACCCGAGGTAATATTTCTAGGTTAGCAGAGTCTGTAACCTGAAGCGTATGTAACCCGAGGTACCACTGTACAGCTAAAAATGTTGGCAGCATGAAGACAAATTCAACAGTGTGAATAAATTTTGATTGATGCAATAATGAAATACTTATTTGGAATACTTAGTTTTTGTAAAATATGCAGTGATTTATGATGCGTAAAATGAACCATGGAAAGAGAAGAAGGGAAGTCGTTGACATTTTTAGGATGTAAAATGAGTATTTTAAACTGCAAAACACAAAATTTAATAAAAATTATATTGATAAAAGAATCAGGCCATGGGACTCTTGATCCAAAGAAGAAGAAGAAGAGGAGTTTGGATTTGATATCAAGCTTTATCAGTACCCGAAAGAGTCTCAAAGCGGCTAACATTCTCTTTTCCCTTCCTCCCCCACAACAAACACTCTGTGAGGTGAGTGGGGCTGAGAGACTTCAAAGAAGTGTGACCGGCCCAAGGTCACCCAGCAGCTGCATGCGGAGGAGCAGAGACGTGAACCCGGTTCACCAGATTACGAGTCTATCGCTCTTAACCACTACACCACACTGGCATCGGGGGCCCCAACCCCAAAATGCCCACAATTCATAGCTTTCCACAGTCTACCATCAGCAAAGGAAGTACTGGCAGCAGTTTAGCACCAGATTTGGTGGAGAAGGGCCTCTGTCGCTTTGAAGACCGCCCCCCACCCTTCCACCAATGGGGTGACTGTGCACGATTTCAACACCCACCTGGTCATCAACACCATGGGGCTTCGATTGGCTTGTGATATATGCTTTGTAATCCACAAAGACCCCACTTATCACTCCCAACTTTAATATATAGTTTCCTCTGACGCTCCTTCTTCGAAAGCAGCTTCTGTTTTTCAGCTACTGACCCTAATTAGTTTCTTCCTGTTCGCTCTTGTGACAGTGGCGTTCATGAATCAACACTTTAATTAGAGCGAGCTCCTGTTTTCTTTGGTAGGGGAGTTTTAATTACTGCTTTCCTCTTTGCAGAAGGAACTACTACCAATTAATTATTTTGTTTCATTTTTTTATGATTTCCTAATGGATTACTACCATGAAGGTGGGAGGGGGGGAGAATGGGGGTGATTGTTCAGACTACCCCACCCCAAGCCATGGAAACCTACTGGAGCTGATTCAGGAATACCACGTAAATGACAGTGAATAGGAAGAAACCAAGGCTGTATACACACATACATTTAAAGCACATTCCCTCTCTCAAATAATCTCAAGAACTAGTTTACCCCTTGGAAAGCTGCAAATCCCAGCAACCGTAAAACACACACACACACACACACACACACACACACACACACACACACAGACCTATGGTTCCCTGGATCCTGTGGTTGAGAGGCAGCACTTAAAATGTGCTTTAAATTTATGCAGTGTATGCAGCCTCAGTAGCTAAGAAGCAGGAGCTGCTTTCAAAGGAAGGAGCAATGAGGATTACTAATTCAACCACCACTTTAGGGAGAAGCCTCAGTAAGTGGACAAGCCGATACTGCATTTTCAGTCTGAAAAAATCACCACGAATGATCACCCTGGAAAATTGAGACAGAGTGACAAACAAGAACAACACTGTGTTTTGTCGTTTCAATTCTCTGCACCAACAGTAAATGTACAATGCCCATTCTGGAGAAAGCCCAAAAACGGGTGTGGAGAGTTTTACTACGTGCCAAAGCACAGTGGTGGCAGACAGTTGCTGCCTCTCCCAATACTTCATTTTGGATTACCTGTCCATATGCTGCCATCCATCCCTAGGCAGCTTCCCACCTATCCTGCCACTTCCTGTGACATTTGCAAGGAGGACCCCACCAGGGCGGCATTGCCAGTGTGGTGTAGTGGTTAAGAGCGGTAGTCTCGTAATCTGGGGAACCGGGTTCGCGTCTCTGCTCCTCCACATGCAGCTGCTGGGTGACCTTGGGCCAGTCACACTTCTCTGAAGTCTCTCAGCCCCACTCACCTCACAGAGTGTTTGTTGTGGGGGAGGAAGGGAAAGGAGATTGTTAGCCGCTTTGAGACTCCTTAGGGTAGTGATAAAGCGGGATATCAAATCCAAACTCTTCTTCTTCTTCTAATCTAGCCCTCGTTCTGAAAACATGTAAGAACTGGGGAAATTTGGGGTTAACTGGAATAATGGTCTAGCATTATTTACATAGTTGTAACCATATGTAAAAGGGACGCGGGTGGCACTGTGGGTTAAACCACTGAGCCTAGGACTTGCCGATCAGAAGGTCGGCGGTTCGAATCCCCGCAACGGGGTGAGCTCCCGTTGCTCAGTCCCTGCTCCTGCCAACCTAGCAGTTCAAAAGCATGTCAAAGTGCAAGTAGATAAAAAGGTACCGCTATGGCGAGAAGGTAAACGGCGTTTCTGTGCACTGCTCTGGTTCGCCAGAAGCAGCTTAGTCATGCTGGCCACATGACCCGGAACCTGTACACCGCCTCCCTCGGCCAATAAAGCGAGATGAGCACCGCAACCCCAGAGTCAGTCATGACTGGACCTAATGGTCAGGGGTCCCTTTACCTTTTAACCATATGTAAGCAGAAGTAAAATGCCCTGAAAACAATTATACTTCTGCTTAGCAGTGCTTTTCCCCCTAGCTCTAAGCAGTACTGCCACCTTTTTTTTGGGGGGGGGAGGCAGGAGGGCTCTTGGATCTTCTCAGAGCATCACACCTCCTTTCCAAAACTGGGATCTGTTGGACAGTATGACCCTGTAGTGAAAAAAAGAGATGCACAGGTACTGAGAGTACAGAAAGAGGCATGGTGTTTCAGCAAGTCATTTAATTATCATGCATCATGTAATAACTATATTGTTGTTGTTGTTGTTAAGTCGTTTAGTTGTGTCCGACTCTTCGTGACCCCATGGACCAGAGCACACCAGGCACTCCTGTCTTCCACTGCCTCCCGCAGTTTGGTCAAACTCATACTGGTAGCTTCGAGAACACTGTCCAACCATCTCGCCCTCTGTTGTCCCCTTCTCCTTGTGCCCTCCATCTTTCCCAACATCAGGGTCTTCTCCAGGGAGTCTTCTCTTCTCATGAGGTGGCCAAAGTACTGGAGCCTCAGCTTCAGGATCTGTCCTTCCAGTGAGCACTCAGGGCTGATTTCCTTAAGAATGGATCGGTTTGATCTTCTTGCAGTCCATGGGACTCTCAAGAGTCTCCTCCAGCACCATAATTCAAAAACATCAATTCTTCAGCGATCAGCCTTCTTGATGGTCCAGCTCTCACTTCCATACATCACTACTGGGAAAACCATAGCTTTAACTATACGGACCTTTGTTGGCAAGGTGATGTCTCTGCTTTGTAAGATGCTGTCTAGGTTTGTCACTGAATAACTATATAACTATATACCAAGATCTTAGTTCCATTAAAACATGTAATTGTTTTATATGTAATTGTTTTTCCTGGCCCCAAGGAAATTTTGCACGCAGGGCAACTGCCCAGAGTACCGGCATCCTTTTCCCACAAACAAACCACTGCCACTTAGTAAATGAGCATAGGATGGCTGTGTTATTGTGCATTTATACAAAGGTCACCTAGCCATATTGCACTCCTACAAAAGAAGCTGAAATTGCTGTAGTGTAGTGGCTAAAGCAGGCACCCCAAATTCAGCCCTCCAGATGTTTGGGACTACAACTCCCATCATCCCTAGCTAATAGGACCAGTGGTCAGGAATGATGGGAAGTGTAGTCCCAAAACAGCTGGAGGGCCAAGTCTGGGGGTGCCAGGAGGAGATGAGGTAGGAGATGAGTCTCCAAGTCCTGTCATAGCCACACCCTTATTAGATGGTTTTAGGAAAGACACTGTTGTCTCAGCCTCAACCAGCAATATAGAGATAAATAATAATGACCTGTCTTACAGGGTTGGCATAAGGATTCTATAGGTAATGTACACGACAAACTTGGAATGCTACACAATATGCTATATGCTAAAATATATAGATGTGAGTGCCTAATTCATGGGATAAGAATAATATGCAGCACTAGAAAACATCTACCAGATTATGAAGGCAGGGAAGTCAATGCTATGCACATCAACAAATAACCTAAGAGTAAAGGCCCAGTTTAGTATGCAAATATCCTAGCATCCAGCTTTCGGCAAAAACAAAAAAAAGTGCACACTCATTTAAATGAAACTTGCATGCCCACATTTTTCTGCAGCTGTTTCTTGGCAGTTAAGGCAGACCCATAATGTATGTACCAGACACCATTTATTATGACACTAGGAAGTGTTGGGAAACAAGAACTCTCAGGCTGTTTCATAAATTACACAGCAACAGACCCTGGTTTACTGCTGAATGTAAACTCAACAGGAGGTTGTAGCCAATCCCAGGGCTTTAATAATTGGACCAAGTTTGCAAATCACTTGTCACATTCACATTTTTAGGTATATACGTTAGGAATGTGGTATATCAACAGCCCTGTATCTTATCCAGCCACTTTAATGCCATATGTACCACAGATAAAACCTTCCACTGGCTTAAACATAGCCTAAGATTCTCAGAGGCTATGTTAATGTATTATAATGCAATCGGCGATTAGAATTCCTTTATGGTTGCGACAAAAAAATCTTTCCTACAGGCTACTAGCTTTCCATTCATTAACAAAAACACACATATAAGGCACACAGAATTTATAAAGCATTTCAGAATATACTAATAGCTCTTGTACCTCAGGCAGTTCTTGAGCATCCAAGTGCAGATAAATGTTTGGTTAGCAAATGACTTAGCTGCAAGGATTGCTGCTCTGCTGAGGGACAGATCATGAAATTACTCTAGGGTTAGAAAAGGTCTCATCATAAACAGACTGCAAAAAAAAAAAAAAAAAAATCTGCAAACTTGCCAGATGCTCTTATTTTAAATGATGTCCTTTATTTGAGCGCGCTGAAGAAGAATTAATCTGCTGCTTTGCACATGAGATTGCTAACAGTCTTTGCGGAAGGGAAGGAGCCATTTGGCTTCAGCAGAAATGCTTTGACATGATAGCGGTGATGGGCGTTTTAAATCACAAGCCTTTGCTCTGCAGCTGCCCCTGAATGCATTACTTTGCCGGCACTGGCCACTGGCTCCAGGTTTTATTTTTGGCCATTGACAACTTTGGCAGGAAGATGGTGTTGAGCCTCAGTCCGCTGACCTCAATGATACTGACCACTAGCCCAGATCATCAGCCTAGGACCCCTCACTCATCAGACTGAAGAGAAATAAACTTCCCATAGGCTTGTTGAAGAGGAATTAGCTCAGAATGGCAAAATACATTTTGAAGGCATGTTTTGGCACCTGGTCATCAGACTCTCAGAATCACTTTGTTGCCCCATGCCAAAACAGCCAACCCTGGTCTCCATGAGATTTGTATTGGCGCTTGCTAGATGCCACTCAGCGCCACAGTTTTAACTTGGTCTTAGTCTTATTATATTGGGGCTCTTCTGCACTGCTGTGATTAAGCAGTATACAAATTCATGAAATAAATAATGAATTGATACAAGGCTCTGGCCCCAGGCACAGGGATCCCTTGTGTAATTGAGCCGTGCTTCTCAGCACAGCACAGAAACTGGAGGGATGATCTCTGTCCCTTTTCCATTCCAAGCTAGAGAGGGAAATGTGATTCTTCTCATCACTCGTACCAAAGAGTATCAGCCCATGCACCCTGCCAGAGACGCCAGTTTCTCCAGATCATTGAGGTGGCCCAATGCAACATCATGTGATATCCTGACATTGCATGATATCCTGTTGTACATGCAGCCCTTAAGGGGACCCAGGGCCCTCAAAAAAACATTGTGGAGCCCCCAGAGTGCATCATTCCCCAGGAGCTGGTGCCTATGCATCCCACCAAAGCTGCTATTTACAAGAGGAGAGAGGCTGCTTTTAGTGCCAATGGCCACCTCCTCCATGCAGTAAACAACAGCTGGTGAGGATGCAATTTTAATTTGATCCATGGCATGGGGTGAGAGGATTAATTTGCCTTCCTGTGATCCTGATCTGGCTCCCCACTTGCTCCCTAAAAAAATAACACCCTGTATGTTAAATGTGACCACCCATTTGATAGAATGTGTGAGTAGCTCTCTATTGCACTTCATATTTGGTAGGGTCAACTTCCTCAAGAGTTTTCCCAGGTTTTGCAGTATCTGAGCTCTCTGTCTTCTGGAAGTGTTTCTCAGACTTGGGTTCCCTGCTGTTGTTGGACTAGAGCTCCCATCATCCCTAGGACCAGCGGTCAGAGATCAGTGGAGAAGAAATCCCGCAACAGCCAGAGACCTAAGTTTGAGAAAGACTGGTTTTGTGCCTTGCTACTGCATCCTGCTCCTGGCTGCCCTCTCCTCCTAAGTTAGTTCTTCCTAGATCTTTCCCAGCACAGCAGAGACCCTCTTATCCTAGTTGGAACAGGAGGGCGGGGAAGCATGGCGATTATTCTGAACTTCTTCTTATGAATTTCCTCAGGGATTTCAAGCATGTGCACATTTGTCCCAGAGCATGCCTGCTGTATGGCAATACTGATCCTTAAGCAAAGGCGTGGTCTATAGATGCCTTGTTGTTTTCTCTCAGAGAAAAAGCCAAGCCAGAAAAAAAAATTCCCCTGGGGAATTGTGTACATCAATGTGGCTATTTAAAAGGCTTCTTGCATGCTTTAAAACGGATGCACTTCCTGACCGACCTTTACAAGGAACCGAACTGGGAAGCCCATAAAATATTTACATCCCTTCTGCTTGTCAAGCTCATTAGCTATCGTAAAGGTTGCTCCCTATTTAATTTTTCTTTTGGTTGGCTTTCCAAAAGATCACCAAAGAGACCGATTTTTTTGCCCAATGCCTTTTTTTTCCTGTTTTGCAGTTGACACAAGTGTAGAAATGTAGAGAAATTCTACCATGAAGTCCAACAGCCTAGATTGATTAAGGAATATACCTAAGCACCTGTTAAAAGCTTGAAAGCAGATTTCCCACTTCCTTAATTGCTCAAGCTGGCAGTTATTGCAAAAGCAACTGTGGATAAGTAAAAACACCGAAAGTTTTGCCAGGGAAAATAATTCAGTGCTGCTGTGCTCTAATTTCAAGAGTGGCTAAGCCTGTCTGAGCATGCCCAGAGGCTTCTAACATACTGAGAAGTTCAGCACATCACAGGTCTCTGGGTATTTCCAGACATTAGATGGAAGTCACCTAGATCCAATCCATAAATATTTCTGCTGGTACCAAGGGTCCTAGCCCCAGTGAGATACGGTAGCACTTCTAAAGGCACAATTAACAACTTTTTCGAAAGGCATTTTAAGTGAAGGCTTTCATCCCAGCCTACATCTGCACTAGATTTGGAACTGTTCTTATATATGATATTCATATATATATAGGACTCATGTATGGTCTAAGCTTCTTGGGCTTGCCAATCGTAAGGTCGGCAGTTCGAATACGCGCAATGGGGTGAGCTCCTGTTGCTTTGTTCCCAGCTCCTGCCAACCTGGCAGTTTGAAGGCATACCAGCGCAAGTAGATAAACAGGTACCACTGTGGCGGCAAAGTAAATGGCGTTTCCATCCACCAGAAGCGGTTTAGTCATGCTGGCATGACCCATAAAAGCTGTCTGTGGACAAATGCCGGCTCCCTCGGCCTGAAAGCAGAGATGAGCAGTCGAATTTGACAGGACTTAACCGTCCAGGGGTCTTTTACCTTTTCCTATTTCATATATGTAATTGCCATAACTGCTTTTACTGTTAAATGGCTTCCGAGACAGTTTACAGGAAGTGGTTTATAAATAGAAATCGATAAATTGATAAATAAAAAACATACAAGCGATCCCTGTTCCAATGTAGTAATACAAAAAGAGCTCTTATGGATCAGACCAAAGGCTCATGTAGTCCAGCATTATACATTCACAGTGGCCAATCAGATGTTTATGGGAAGCTTCAAAGCAGGGCATGGGTGCAACAGTATTAGTGATCCCCAGCAACTGGTATTTGACCAGAGGTCATGTGTATCCATAATGAACAGCATCCACAGACAGCCTTATTCTCCATGAGTTTGTACAATCCCCTTTCAGAGCTGTCTAAGTTGGCAGCCATTGCTACAATTTGCATTTGTGAATTCCAGTCTAACTATGAGCTGCACAAAAATCCTTATGATATGAACTGCAGCAGTTGCGTTGCATATCACCTCTTTCCAGCTGGTGGCCACCAAGAAGGGGGCAGAGATCCATAGCACATGGTATATGGGTCTGCATATTATGGCTGGGATGAGGGTCATCTCCGCACAAGGAGACCACATTCAACTGCTCCCCCGTCATTAATTTACATAGATTATTATTCAGCATGTGTTTATTCTGCCTTCTAAATGAAAGATGATCTCTGAGGGGCCTTACAAATTTAATGTTCCAGCATATATTAAAACGATGAATGAAACAAACCCCACAGCCAAACCATAAAGACAGAAGTAGGAACTAGCAATGGCATTCCCTCATAGACGGTCCCAGAGACTGTCTTCAAAAGCACCAAGGTGCTGAAATGCTAACAGACAGTGTGTGGACTGAAGTTCCCCTCAGAAGAGATATGATGTCTAAGCAATAAGGAAGAAGAAAACCACTGATGTCTTCTTCCTCTCAGGTGGTGAGAGCAACTAGGAGACAACCAAGTCCAGTTTTCACCTGTTGGTGTACTCCCAGGAGACTCCCTGACGAACGTTGATTACATTTTGTTTATTTTTTTTTTAATGTGCATTTATATAAACTTAGATGTACACCTCAAATATATAGTGCAGAATGGCTCCAAGGATCAATAACCAGGTTAGTCTAATACATGCTTACTGCCAATTAGTTTGGAAAAAGAAATCACCTGAGTTGCAGCTGGAGAAAACGACTCCCTAATTCTATATGCACCTTTTCAAACTGCAGTAAGACTAATCACAACCCTCTAGCTCTGATCACAGACTCACAGAATTGTAGAGTTGGAAAGGACCATAGGTGTCATCTAGTCCAAGCCCCAGCAATGGAGGAGTCTTCTGCCCAATGTGGGGTTAAAACCCACTACCCATCTATTCCCTAACTTTTTAGAAAAGCCTAGGAGAAAACCCATACCCAGTTCCTCCCTAATACCCTGATTATCTTGACTGGGGGCAGATTTTCCCTGAATAAACACCCACAAAGCAACAAAACTTTGATTCAGCACTCAAAATATTCTTTTCTGAAGTACTTTTCACAACAGACGTTTCTATTTCTAATAACCGGCAGCTGAAATAGCTCCCAGGAAAGAGACCGCTACCAGACTTCAGTTTAAAATAATGAAGGCAGGCTTACCGTTACACCAAAGAAGCTGGTCTGATTCATTGCATCTAGGAAAATTTTTCCAAGTTCTTTGTTGGTGTAGTTAAAGTCCTCAATTTTTTGGTTTCTGTTGGTGGCATTGAGAATCTTCATTGCTTGCTGAAGTGTTTTGGCAATTACCCAAATTCCATCATAAGCAAAGCCATGGAACTTACTTGGCTCAACATTCCCTCGCCTTTGATCATACTCCTCTTCATACTGCTGTGGTGTCTGTGTAAAAGAATACAAGGCCAGTTCACTGATCAGCATGTTAAAGTCTGTGCCCAAAATGTTAAAAGCCATGGAAGCCCTTAAGAGACCTGTGGAGCTCAAGAAATAATGAGAAGCATTTCAGGGCAGAAACATACAATTTGGTTAAGAGCGGTAGTCTCGTAATCTGGGGAACCGGGTTCGCGTCTCCGCTCCTCCACATGCAACTGCTGGGTGACCTTGGGCTAGTCATACTTCTCTGAAGTCTCTCAGTCCCACTCACCTCACAGAGTGTTTGTTGTGGGGGAGGAAGGGAAAGGAGATTGTTAGCCGCTTTGAGACTCCTTAGGGTAGTGAAAGGCGGGATATCAAATCCAAACTCTTCTTCTTCATTCATCATGTAATATTGTGCCATCATGGCAACTAGTGACTCAGGTCACAGACCCACAATATGTTTAAAGCATATTTAAAGCATGTGGTTTCCTGAAAACAATTCTGGGAACGGTAGTTTGTCCCTCACAGGGATAAAATACCCAGCACTCTTAACAAACTAGTTCCCAGGATTCTTTCAAAGAAACAATGTGCTTTGAATTTATGGTGTGGATGTAGACTTGCATTAAAAATGACTTGCCTAGACCTACCAAACTAAATTACTTGCACCTGGGTCCACTGAAATCAATAGGACAAGTTAGTAATGAAGGAAGTTCAAACTAAGTCTGGTTCCAAGCAATTATTCTTAAATCAGTTTTCTCCAAAATAATGATAGCAAAGGCACACTTTTTTCAGAATTAAAATGGGGCACATGCTTTATTTTGGCACCCAAAACATACTTTCAGAATGTAAATGGATAACCGAGGGAACAACCTCATGCTTCTCAGTGGGCTACTGTGGTGGGGGTAGTTCTTGATTTGAAGGAGATAAACCCATGGCAGTAACTCATGCAGCTCAATGGACACTCCTCCTCCAGGCAATTTTGCTCAATGGACACCCCTCCTCCAGGCAATTTTGCAGGGGCTCTCCACCAGGAGTGATCACGCCAACTCCAGAAATGGCACAACACCGCAAGTTCTAAACTGGTTACATTAAGTGTAAAATAAGCAAGATCTTCCTCATGTTGTTTGGGGCACTGTTGCCATGGTGAAATTCATTTGCTAAACAGAGCTCAAAATAATTGTTTGTGTTTACTAACAGAAAACGATTTAATAATATCCATGCACCATTGAGGTGCATATGTACATGCTTTTATAAACAAGAGTCAACGTGATTTTTTTTTCTCTCTCTCCCTCTCTTCAGGGTGAACCAAGACTGCTTTTGCAGCGCCTCTAATAGAAGGTTTTCCAAAAATTACACCTGTTGATTTGAGTTGCCTTGCCTTGCCCCTCCCCTCTGCCCATCTGAAGTGCAAAGGCTGTATTCCTGAGTCTTTTCTAATTCCTGGGTCCAACAAGGTTCCAATTGCTGGAGTGGCCAGGCCAGCCACTACTTAGGTAACATCCTAAGTATGGGTTGTTAAGGTAACAAAGGGGGAGAGAGTTGAGGTGTGTGAGGAGTTAGAAGCTAGAAGCAGGCAGAAGCCAGAGAGAGACAGAGCCATGCCTGATTTCTGGTGGAATCCAAAGCTGTGGCTATGAGAGAAGCAAGACCCTTTGGAGTGTTAATGCTGTGAGCCTCCCCACCCACTGTAGGCTCAGGCTGCATATATGTGTAAATAAACGATATATCCTACAGACACCAGAGTCTCAGCTGTCCCTCATTCCAAGGAAACCGAACTCTGGGTAAGTGCCTGGAACTCCTGGCCTCTCTGAGACTGGGGTGGTGTACAACAGTATTTTAAAGTGACGCATAATGCTAGAGGGGTTTTTGTGCTGACTATCTTTAATATTTGACAGGGGTTTTTTTCCCTCCCAAAAAGCACCCTGAAGCACTTTGGACATCGCTGCTTCAGTCTGAAGCACCTCATGGAGATCCTGCTTCCGCTCTGACAAGCCCTGAATCTGGCCAAAGCAGCCCTGCTGTGGTTCTTGATCCAAGACTCGTCAGAACCTTTTGCAAAATCCCATTAGAGGAACCATGCTCTACCCTTAAGCCCTGTTTTTGTGCTGCCACCTCAAGGTTTAAGACTGGGCTGTAAACCTACTATAACAGAAGTTTTTTTGCATACCTTTATATGTTCCAAATGGTAAAAAGGAAATCAAACTCACCCTTCCTGAAATGGTTTTGATCGGTTTTGAACTGAGAGGTTCAAAATCCACCCCAATGTACCCTTCCATGGCGCCAAGAAGGTTCATGGTGAGACAGTGAGATGAGTTAAGCTTTGGAATAGCTTTTTCCCACCAGTGGCTCTGATACCACCCAGGAATGATCCACTGATATTTAGGGCCAAACATCTTTTCATTAAATGCCTACAGTGGAAACATAAAAGAGGGGAGAAAGAGTTACAACATATATAAACACCTTGTAGAGGTTTAAATAATCTCAGCTATGATAGCCGCTCCTTAAAAATAAACACCGTTCTTGGGAGGGGAAACGAACCTAAAGGAACACACACATTTTAACAAGGGAGACCCTAAATATAATATATAAAAAATATAATATATACTTATACGTAACTTAGAATCTGTACTGGATACACAAGAAGATGCCATCAACTGAGGACTGCTATAATACAAACAACTTCATAATTAACATGCCTAATGCAGAAGCATTAAGAGCTTCTATATATAGGCTTGATGGCCAAAAAGTAAACAAGAAGGAATGGGGCTCCAAAGTGAGAAAAAGAGCAAGACTGGCAGTCTGGTCCTTCTCAGTCACTCAAGCTGAGCCATATGGATAAAGATGGTTGTTATCTGGGATCTGGAATACTCTCCCCTCCCACAGCATGTGATAGGGATTGTCTGGATGGCAAGAAATGTTGGGAGGTACCATCTGGAGAACCACCTGGGGAAGCCTCAGAATAGGGAGGCTCAGAGCTCGGGGAGTGGTGGTGGTGGGACCCTGAGGACAGGTCCAAGGGTGAAGTGGGGTGGGAGGATGGTTGGATGCTGAAGAAGCTACAGGCTTTAGCAAACAAGAAGAGCCAGGTGCAGAAAGCAGTGCAGATGAAGCAGATGAAGCAGAGGAGGAAGCAGCAGAGTCTGCAGAAGCAGCCCAGGAGCTTGCCATCCCTGCTGTACTAAGCTCCCCTCCCCTCCAAGGACACAGAGGGCTATGCCTGCAGCAGAACAAAGAACACAGTTCCCCCCACCATTGTAGTTTAAGGCTGCTTGGGAAACTTCTGGCTGAGGAGGAGTCTCAGGGGGGAGAAAAGCGCAGAGGCCTTCAGTCCTGGCAACTGCTTAATGGGAGCAAGTCCGGCTGGGAAGAATTGCCAAGCTGTATGCCATTTACCTAAATAAAGAATTAAATACACTGAGTCTTGTATGCTGAGCTGCATCTGAGCCAGCACTGACACCATGCCACCCTCTCTCTTGGCATGTGTAGTTGCATAGCTTCCTGCAAAATGGCCTGTCCATTTATTTCTAACTAAGGCCCTCTCAAAGTCTTCTGCCTTGTCCAAAAGCCAACATGCCCTTTCGTCCATCAGCTGGGAAAATTTATTGCTTTCCCTTCAATTGTCAAGGTGGCATACATAGAGTTCCCAAGTTATCTCCCATCAAGGCATTGGCCAAACCCAAGTCTGCAGAGATCCCCTCTTTTTCTCCCTCTCTTTTTCTTTACTTACACAGCAGAATACTTTTGCCGCCATTTCCTCATTGAACTGGCCAAGGATAATTCGGACATCATTTCCCTGCAGAATACAATAAAAAGTGACGTATTAGTGAAATCACCACCTTCTCCTCCTCTCACAGATCACAGGTGTGAGTTAATTAGTAATTATTTAATAATAATTAGTAATTGTTTTTTATTGCCACCAGCTCATATACCATTAACAATACATAAGGCACCGTAAAAAGCCTGAAATGACTAGCTCATCAAGAAAGTTTAAACAGCCACGTAGGCCTGCTCACATAAAATGGCTTTCAAAAGACACCTGAAAATAAAAAAGTGAGGATAACTGCCGAATCTTTGCTGGAAGAGTATTTCACAACACAGGACTCACAACACTAAAAGCCTGACTTCTGGCAAAAGCCAATCAGGGTACTGTAAAATGGGGGGCAACCAACAGTGCTCTTTCAGATGAGTCCATTAATTAAGCTGAGGTCCAAAGGCTTAGGTGGTCCATACAGCATCCTTTATAATGCCTTTTATTACTGAAATGCTCTTTGTTTATAGAAAAAAATTAATTGGTGCTTCATATTTTACACCAACAAGCACCTCCCAGGTAGTCTAGGATTCAGATATCACCAGAAGTAGCACCATGTGTTGAGGCAGAACCACAACCAACCAGCACCAGATTCGCTGCTGCTTAACCTGGACGGGGGTTGGGAAGCAATGAGTTTGGGGCTGTATGGCTGCACCAGTATGGAGCAACCAGATTCAGCCCACCAGTGCAACAATGTGGACTATATATGTATGCTTTTCACTCACAACAAAGGCACATTAGTCCTAGGTGTAAATATTTTTAATCTCCCACCAAATCACAATCCAGTTGGGATTCTAACCCAGTCAAGTCACAAGACTTAACAGGCGTCAGACCCTTGGAAGGATTTCAAAACCTTCAAAAGATATTTCAGAGGCACCAAGGCAATTCATGGGAACAGGGCTTTAGGATTAGCTTTCTTGCTATCCCCACAGGGAATCAAATGCTTATCACAATTTTACTGATAAATCCTTTGTTTGTTTGTTTGTTTGTTTGTTTGTTTGTTTGTTTGTTTGTTTGTTAAAACTATTAATAATCTGTCCTTCATTGGGAGATGCTAGGCAGCAGATACACACAAACCAAACCCAAAACTAAACAGTAAAATAAAAATACTGTAAAAATAAATAAATACAGAATTCAGTTACAACTAAAAACCAGCAGCAGAAACAAAACTTCAGCTACCCAATGCACATCCCCTCTCGTGGAAAGCCTAAGCGAAGAGGCATGACTTCACCTGCCAAGGAAAATGGCACCAATGTCATGGTAAGAAACACCTCAGAGGGGAGGAGATAGTGAAACTCAATAGGCCGAATCCTGAGCAGTGTCTGGTATAGCCAAGTTCACTCTTAAAAGATGATACAGAAAGGGCAAAATGAAAATATTTTGAAATGTCAAGACATTGCTGAGTGTGAAAGTATCTTTGCACTGCTTTTGGGGGTGTTTTTTTTAGAGATAAATTGTTGCTCATGTGGATAGTGTGCTAAGCAGCCATCCTGTATTTTACTAAACTTTTAAAAAAAATTATCAAAATGTTTCAAAAATGTCTGCAGGCACAAGGGAGTGGAAAACACAGATACAGTGCAGGGGCTGCCATTGACGGTCCCTTAAAAATGATCACTTCTGTATTTTCATCAGTGCTGCCTGTCCTTCTTGGGGATGAGTCTGGTTTTTCTAGGAGATAGCTTGGGAAATACCCTGAATAATGAATTTCAGCAGAGACTAAGGCAAGAGACCATAAATTAAAGTGCAAAGGGTAACGACAGTGAAATTTGCTGCCAAGGAGTATGGCGGAGTCTCCTTCTTTGGAGGTCTTTAAGCAGAGGCTTGACAACCATATGTCAGGAGTGCTCTGATAGTGTTTCCTGCTTGGCAGGGGGTTGGACTCGATGGCCCTTGTGGTCTCTTTCAACTCTATGATTCTATGATTCTATGACAGCTCAATAACAATGTCTCAAAATCTCTAGAAAGCTTCAAACAATGGTTTTGTTTTGCTTTCTTTGTAATAGTACTGCCATCAGCATCTTTTTGCTGCCCATGGCAGCTTTTGTGTGCCAGCACCCACGACACTTTTATCAAGATTTGAGTACCAGTACCTCAATTTTTACTAAAGAAAGTCCTGGCATACACACACAAAAAGGTGGCAGTCTTTGGTTTCCATTGTTAAATTTCTCCATCCATTACCTGTGCAAATTAAGTTCAGGGCGCTTGATTAGAAAGTAGAAATAATTAAAAATAAAAATATTAAAAATATTAAAATTAAAAATATTAAAAATAAAACAAAAACAAAAATCAAGATATCAAGGACTGAATTTTGGACACTAGAATGAACTACTTAAAAAAAAAACCACTCCGTATGGTCACTGAAAAACATGCATTTCATCAGATTTTTGAGAAGCACACACTGCACCTAATGCATTAATGTCTGGTTTTGCTGAGGAGACCAGAATATAAAAAGATAGAAAGATGGGCATTAAGAATTTAGATGTGTATGCCCTACTTTTTATCTGCAGCAATTCACACAGAAGGTATGAAGTGTCAATCAACTGGAATAGCATCTGCTTCCTAGCAGGGAACCTTTATCTCCTACTACTTTTGGTCAGTCCTGAAGGGCTAATGTAATAAACATGAAAATTATAATCTACTGTTCAGCATCTAGGCAGCATACATCATAAAGAGAGATAATGGCAGAGATGCGGGCAAGACCAACAGCAGAGCGAAAATCTCACGCACAGAAGGCTGCATTCAACTAAAGCAAATAACATAAGTTCATTTATTTCCAGTGGCTTTACTCTGATTATTAGTTAGTTGGATACTAGAGGGGGGGGGGGGAAAACATTAGTAAAGTTAACAAATCACACAAGTGCAATCACCCATGTTTCGTTTTCTCGTGCAAAGTGGGATTTTACTGTTGCTTCTTGTGGAAAGGGGGAAATAGTTTGCACACTGGTACGTGGGTCAAAGTCCATATGCATTCACCTCTAGGCTCATCTTGCCCCACATGTGCACACATTCATCACAGCATGTATATGTTGGATACTGTCAGGACTGCCGCTAGGTCCCAGCTCACAGAGGACCAACGCCCAGTGGATATTATATACAAAAGTCTTTATTGAAGTTTAGTTTCCATTTCCAAGCTCTGGGCGCGCAGGCCCACGTCTTAACGCTAGACTGGCTAAGTCCCCTCTGACTCACTGCTCCACCCACACCAGTTTAAGATTCTAGCCCGGCTCCACCTCTTGCGCTGCTCTTTCCTGCGTTGGGTCCTTCTGCACTCTGGGGTTCCCTCCTTCCTGGACTCCTCTGACGCGGAGCCTCCTGAGTCTTGCCCCTCCCTCCGGCGGGCTTTAGGACCTGGCTCCCTTCCCGGGCTCCCCGCTGTGCCGCGCTCCTGTACATTTGAACTTGGCGCGCGCGCCCAGCCGGTGACTTTCCTTCTGACCGTTTCCCCGCTTCCTGATGTGGATGTTGCCAAACCTGACTCCTCTCCTCCCTCTGGTGGTGAGGACACTGGTCCCGACTCCTGGGACTCCCCCTCCCCACTGCGCTCTGGTGGAGACGCTGGCCCTGATCTCCAGCTGCTGCTCAGGGACTCCCCGCTGGCCCCTCCCTCTTGAGGTTTCTCCCTTGGAATCTCCCTTGCTCTGGCCACCGGCGCTCCCTTCTGTGAGTCCTCCGATTCGCTAGAGAGGCTTGTGGAATAACTCTGGCCACTGTCACTGCCTGCGCCCCCCTCGTACTCCTCCTCCTCACTCTCCATTTGCTCCCCCTCCTGTGTCTCTCCTTCTGAACCCTTGACAGATACATATTGTCACACACAGAGAATCATAGAATTGTAGAGTTGGAAGGGAGCACAAGTCAAGCCCCCTGCAATGCAGGAATCTTTTGCCCAACGTGGGGTTTGAACCCACAAGCCTGAAACTAAAAGTCTCATGCTTTACCGACTAAGCCACTTACCGTATTTTCCACTCTATAAGACGCACCCGACCATAGTTTTAGAGGAGGAGAACAAGAAAAAAAATATTCTCTCCCTCTCTGCGCAGCGCCCCTTCAGCGAAGCGGCAGGAGAAGCGGAGCCCCTTCCATTTCTCCTCCCACTTCACAGAAGGGGCGCTGCACAGAGAGGGAAAGCTGCGCAGCGCCTCTCCAGCGAAGCGAAGCCAGGAGAGCAAGAGGGATCGGTGCGCACCGATCCCTCTTGCTCTCCTGGCTTCAGGGATAGCCGCCCGAAGCATCCGGAGCGCAGCAGGAGTGCTCCCACTGTGCTCCGGAGGCTTCACGTTGCTTTCACTGAAGCCATGGAGCCTGCATTCGCTCCATAAGACACACACACATTTCCCCTTACTTTTTAGGAGGAGGGAAGTGCGTCTTATAGAGCAAAAAACACGGTACTTTATAAGGTAGAACCAGCTCATATTTCTGGCACATGTGTTTATATGTTAAGCCAGTGCTATAAAGCAAGGACCAATGAGTTTCCCACTTTCGCCAAAAATGTGAAATTTATCAATGAACTCATAGATATTCCCCTCCCTTAGATAGCAGCAGGAGCCCTATGCCTAAATGGCACTCTATATTACAAATGACTAACTTAGTTCTGTTAATTTTAGCAGGTCTTCTTTGTGTAAGACCAGCATTAGATACATCCCTATTTTTTTCCTATTTGGTACTCAGTTGGTAACTTAGATGTACACTTTTCAAAAGAATGAACCTAAGGGTGAGAGACTGCAGCATTCACACCTTTTCTACTTTGCTCCATCTGACTCTGCTAGTGCATTTTAAAATGAGCCACAACTGCTTTTAAAGCATCCAATATTATATTACCTCCAATATTAATTCCTGCACCATTACAACAAAGCATCCTATACAATACGATTTACTTCTTTATAACAAACAGCACTGCATGGATAATTTATCAGCAAAATGCCAATTCTATTGCCAATGATTATTTCATTTTCTACTGCCCAGTTTGCTTCTTAATAATAGCTGCACCCACCTTGAGTTTTTTGACACTTGTGCAGGGATCATTAGAGAAACTCTCTGTGTCTGAGATTTCAATATCTTCCCCATACAGGACACCAGTCAGATCATTCCGTACCTGTTGCAGGTTGGGGAAAAAAAGCAAAAATGAATTCATTGGTACCCACCACTGAAAACGCCACTGTCTCGCAATACCATAGCATGATTCAAACAGATGCCAAGTTAGTCACCCTTCCGTACAGGTGTTATATTAAATCATATGGAGTGTGGGAGTGGGGATTTCCTGACAAGCATTCCAGGTTTGAGACTGTAATATCTGCTACACTGAAAATAACATGCTATGCTGTTACAGAAAAGCCAGTCCATACAGGAAAGCAGCTCCTCTTCAATCTGCAAGACCCTGATTGATGCCTAAAACCTAAACACAATTCTTGAACCCCTGAAATGCAACATGAAACTGGATCTTACAGTGTGAATATTCTTTCTAAAGTTTCCTCACATTTTCTAATACATCCAAACGGATGCCAATACTTCCTTTTCTGTTGGATGCATGTATAGCACCATGAGCAATCTTCTCACTAAATACACAGATGCATTCTTTCTAAATTAACAACAATAATAGAATAAACTGGAAGTCAAAGAAAATATAAACTACTTGTAATGGTGTAGTTCAAGTATTGCTACTCAAAACTGTGAATTTATTAATTTGTTAATTTGTTAATTTAATAAAAGCACAGAAAGACAACAGAAGAAACAAAATAATTTGTATTGTTCAGAAATTTCTTTATACAAACTCACACAAACCATGTTTATATAAATGTAGGTAGTATCCCTTCTCTTAAACGTAAAAGCAGAAAGAAATGCACTTTGCTCCCCAGTAGCTGACATTCGATTGAAAGTGATATTGACATGTGAACCCTGACCATCTCAGGAAAAGATTTTGAATGTCCAAAAACCTCAGATGTAAGCCGGTGAATGTTAATAATAATAATATCAGTATTCACTTGGATGTCTGGAAAACGGTGAAATATACAGCTGTTTGGGGCCATTCACAAAATTTCTCAGGGATTATTAGCACCCAAACATCAGTATTGAATTTCTAAAATCCACTTTCTCCAGGGTCCCAATTCCATGACATGGTTCCCAATCTAACAACAGTGAATAAAACCTCAATTTTCCTGTCAACATGCAAGAAGAGCAATCAGGAGCTTTGACAATCAACAGCAGAATAACCAACCCTCCCTTTCAAATAACTTACTGGCATATTCACCTGAGATTTATACCATATTGTATCTCAAAAGTTCCCACATAAACAAAACCATCTTATAGTCCAAGGTATGGCAATGCCACACTTTTATTACTAGGGAAGCAGCAGCAGGAAAAAGCTAATTAATTTGTTGGAATGCGCAGCAATGCAAAAGAAGTATTTCCATCATTTCTTCAATAAAGGATCAAAGACTCAGCTTTGGAACAAAAGAAAAATAAAGTCCACAGTCAACCAGCTAGACAGTAAAGATGTTATGTGTTCTGAAAACAATGACAAGAAAATTGGAGACAGAAGCATTTGCAAAACGCAGAAAGAGCAAAGAGCAGCTGCTAGAGCTTTGACAAACTGGACAGAATCAAAATAATATTTTGAAGAAAAGGGACAGGACAAGACTAGAAGTGAGAGGCCATAAACGCAAGTATCAATTCTAATATTTTTTTCATTCTAAAAACATTCTAGGGTAGAGGGCCCTGGCATACCAGCCTCCGCTGCAATGTCAAGTGCTTCTTGGAAAACAAGCAAATGTCTGCTTAGCTAACATGCCCACAATAGTACAATCTGTGCACAGCTCTGTTCCAGTATTTCCACTGTTGCAGAATCAGTTCTATTCATCACTACTTAAATCTGGTCTCCAACTCATACTGGGTCCAAAAAGCTACAAAATGACATTAGCATACAATGGCAAATTCATGATAGGCCCTCTCGCCACTGCCACCCCCACAAAACTGACAGGGAGCTTTCTGACACCACTCTCTAAGCGACTACCAGAAAGTCAGCCTCAAAACACACCCTTGTCCATTGTGAGGATTTTGAGCTATGGAACAATCTGCTCCCCCAGTCATGCTAGTTCATGCAACCACAACTTCTGAATGCGTATTTTTCAGGTAACTGGTGCTCAGAATCAATGTGTGACCCATCAAAGCACTGTAACACCTGGGAAATAAGGATGCCTGGAAGTTGTTTTCATGATCCTCACAGTATTGTTGGGTTCGCGCTTGGGTTGGAAGGCTCTGATGCTGGAGGAGGAGGAAGAAACAGAAGGGAGATGGTGGGAACCTAAGTTGGAGCTGGGTCACCTCCCTTTTCAACCCCCAAATTCAGCTGCTTTGGAAGGAGGAGGTGGGTTGTCGCCTCTCCCCTCTGTCCTTTCTGTGGAGCAGAGACCTCAGTGGAGGCTGGGAAGAGCTTTGATCAGTTGAGGAGAGAAGATGAACAGAAGATGGCCATGACTAAACAAGACCCAAAACAGGAGGGTGCAGTCTTGTCCCCTACAAGTAGGCGCTGCCTTCACATTCCCAAAAGGCAAGAGAGTATATCACAAGTGAACATGCCCTGTCTTTAAAAGCTGGTGGAAGGGGTGGTGAAACTTCTTGGGACATCTTCATTGCTTCCATCTGTTTCTGAACTTCTTACTCTTCTCCAGAACCCCTGTATCATGACTCCTCCTGACCTGTTACTTGCCTGATTAAGAACGTTTCTGACTTACAAGGAAGAGCCTCTGTCTGTGTGCTTTGGGTGGGAGATAGGACATCCTGCCATAGCTGGAGAAGTGTCCCTTATTGTGAGAGATGAAAATAGCAGCTTCTCCTCCAACACCACATAGTTCTAAAGGCTTACGTGCTCTTTGCAAACGAAAGCTCCAGATAGTCACCACAAAGAGGGTTCAGGTTTTGCTAACTTCAGGATAGTCATTAACCACCTTATCTCTTACGTGGTTTCTCAATTAAAATTATTTATCAGTTATTATTAATTCAGTTTTGTGTGCCATATATATATATACATACGCACGCCAGCATAGCAGGACCATCATTTCTGCACCTAGTAAGCTTGCCAAAGGGGCATGGCTCTAATAGAAGTTACATATGTATAATGAATGGTGATAAAATGGCTCACTTGTTGATAACTTGCTAGTAATTAGCCTACATTAGCAACACTAATGATTCCATATGAAAGCTAAAGCATTTCTCCAACAGCTAATGTTTATACTGCTAGTTCTAAGCTAAAATCCACAATTCCAATAACATTTCTTGTTTCATCATATTATCAGTGACTCCCCAGTGAACCAAAGCTGCATGTAAGTACTGCTAGATAAATCCTTTGTTGCTGGAGTATATATATATATATATGTATGTATGAATGGGGGGGGAGGGCATAATCCCACCAGATGTTGATCGTCAGAGATTCATAATGAATGAGAACTGGACAGAGCAGATGGCTCATACAATCATAAATTTGCTGAGGTTTTCTCCATTAATGATTCCTATGCAAAGTTCTTTTCTTTAAAAAAGAAAGAAAGAAAGAAATGTTTTCTGCCAGATTCCTCAATTTTATTGAAGAAATAAATCTAAAACAATGACTCTTTAAAAATGTATACACATCTGAGAGGAAGGGATTATAGTTTCTGGGATTAATAAAGAAGTATGTCAGTAGGAAGGGTGCTTTGAATCTAAAATTGTAAGCAAGCGAATTTGTATTTTTGGGCACATGACTTTCTATAATTACAGTGCATGATAAAGGCCTAGAACTATAAGCACTGTCTATTGTCTATACGTAAAGAGCTAAGATATAAAAATAGAAATGCTGGATCAGATTTTTTACTTTATTACAAAAAGAGAGGCACTGACGTCAACAGGATTGCAAAGTAGTGACACAGAATGGCACAGTCGTTGGGCATAGACCCAGGGTGGCAGAGAACACAGTGGTGCCCCAGATGGAAAAGAATCAACAAGAAATATAGAAGGAGCACTGGATTTTTCAAAACCTGTCAGCAGCAAAAGATTACATACAAGAGAAAAGATTCACATAAAGGGGAGATGTGGGGGAATGGATACAACAAAATATATTTTTACATGTATAGAGACTGAATTAACTAATTTTTATTTTAAAAGAAATCTTAGTTCATCAGTATCAGTACAGCACAAAGCCAGACATAGGCGTTCTAAGTACAGGGATCAGTTATGAGCTTGGTATTATTCTTTTTATCTGACAAAAAGAGTCTTTGAAGTTTTTTTTATCTGTTAACATCTTTGAAGTTCAGTGTTCTATTTAAAGAACAACCTGTAAACCAGGCACATAAAAAATAAAAAATAATCCAGAGAGTTAGTGATTCCAATGTGTGGAGCAAACAGAACACAGTGAAAATGGCTTTTGCTTTCACTGCCATTCTTGAAATTAAAATAAGCTGGCATTTGGGGATCCAAACAATGGTGTCTCTGCTTAAACTATACACCACATGATCCATTATCTACATTCAATTCCTGCAATACAATGACAGTTACTCTGCTCTGCAAGGAGGAATGCACTAAAGGACTTCAGGGATTTCTCAAGCTCCATACACAACCACATGAAGTAAGAAGATACAAATAACAAAGAATTCACAAACCTTGGGCTTATTTTAATTCTCCTAAAAGGTAAAGGTAAAGGGACCCCTGACCATTAGGTCCAGTCATGAACCACTCTGGGGTTGCGGCGCTCATCTTACTTTACAGGCCGAGGGAGCCGGCGTACAGCTTCCGGGTCATGTGGCCAGCATGACTAAGCCGTTTCTGGCGAACCAGAGCAGCACACAGAAACGTCGTTTACCTTCCCGCCGGAGCAGTACCTATTTATCTACTTGCACTTTGACGTGCTTTCGAACTGCTAGGTTGGCAGGAGCAGGGACCGAGCAACGGGAGCTCACCCCGTCGCAGGGATTCGAACTGCTGACCTTCTGATCGGCACGTCCTAGGCTCTGTGGTTTAACCCACGGCGCCACCCGTATCCCTTTTAATTCTCCTGCTTTTCCGTTAAAAAGCTCAAAGCAGATCCCTACTGGCTAACAACCAGGAAGTGACCAGCTAATTCATTGGCTGTGCTTTCCCTACAAGAGTGCTTCATCTACAGGAGATGCCTAGGAGGGGAAATGTAAAATGACTGATCTAAAAAGCCCCCTTTGACAAGTTGCAAGAACCTAGGTGTGGCATAGTGGATATCATGCTGAGTTTGAATGTTTGAAACAGAGTGGCCTAAAGCTCACACAACTGAGGTATTCTGGGGTTAGGGAGCTCCAGCTCAGGCATTCTTGAAAGAACAGAAAAACGAAGACACCTCACCTCCTGACCTTCCTGCAGGCTCCCTCTTTCTAGGTATGGAGGAGGGGATGTGCTCTGACACCAGCACACGTTGGAAAGAGGAGGGGAGGACAACCAGGTAGCTCTGACCTTGCCATGCATGGAAAAGGGGAGCCAGTGGGAATCATCCAATCCCAGTTCTCTTCTCGGGAATTCTAACATGCAGTGAGGTACCGTATTTTTCGCTCTATAGGACGCACCCAACCATAGGATGCACCTTGTTTTAGAGGGGGAGAACAAGGGGGGGGGAAACTCCCCTCTCTGTGCATCGCCCTTCCAGCGAAGCGGCAGGAGGCGCTGCACAGAGAGGGGGAGAATTTTTTTTCTTGTTCTCCCCCTCTAAAACAAGGTGCGTTCAGTGTGTTCAAGTGCGGCTACCTTGGAAGCCTGGAGAGCGAGAGGGGTCGGTGTGCACTGACCCCTCTCGCTCTCCAGGCTTCAGTGAAGACAACCCAAAGCCTTCCCGCTGCTCCGCAAGCTTGTGGGGCTGGCGGTGGGGGAAAGCGCTGCATTCCCCCACCACCGGCATCAAAGAGCAGGTTGGGGCTAGCAGGGGAAGCCCAGGTCCCCCCCCCCCGAGCTCCATGGATCACACATTTGCTCTAAACGACACACAGACATTTCCCCTTAGATTTTAAGAGGGGAAAAGTGTGTCTTATGGAGCGAAAAATACGGTAGTTGCTACATGATGGTGGGGAAGGTAAGAATGGTAATTTGTCTCTAAAGTTCCAGGCTATATGGAAGCAAGAGATGGAAAACAGGACATCTTTGCTTGAAAAATGCCTACCTTCAGCACCATGAACAGCTCCCTAGTTTACAGTCCATGGATCATAATTGCAGTTGAGGTCAAGGAAGTGAATTTATGTAAAATGCTTTGAAATTCTGTAAGATGAAGCTGGATCCAAAAATAAGGTATAGAAACCCATGCAGGAGGAAAGCCACTTGGGTAGTTTGCAGCAAGGAAAAGGATAACCATTCCTTCTATTAGAGATTTCTTCAATTCAAATAGTCCTTCTGGGGCGGGGGGGTTAAGCTTTTCCTGCACACAAAGGATGGTTGGGATAGCTTAAACATTTTTGCAGGAACTGGTAAGTTCCTGTTGCAGATGTTGTCATCAGTTAAATACTGTTTTTAGTACCACATAGTTCAAAGGTGTTTTTTTAGGGGTTAAAAAAAGGAAAAAAATAAGAGTATCATGCCGTGGGGTAAATGAGGTAACTGCAAAGTTCTGATGAAGAAAACATTAATTCCCTGATTTCAGCTGCAATTGTAATATCTGTACTTGTCAACTAGGGAGCTGGTTTCAAGGCATCTTACATAATTTAATAACTATATTTGTAAACATGTATGTACATATGTGTATGAATATGTGTTTGTGTCAATATCTGAAGTAGGGAAGTAACAGTATTGGAAAACGTTTTACAATCACCCCTCTCTGGATGTCACCTTTTCCATTTAAAAATGGGCTATCATGTTATGCAGAAATGATTATATTACACTAGTGGATTTGGCAGGATTCTGCACAGAATTAGCCATGGCACAATTATTCATGCTCTGGTAACCTCCAGATTTAGACTACTGTACTTTGTTTAATATAGGTCTGCTTTTGAAAATATCCAGGAAACTTAACCTAGTGCAAAATGTAGCTGCCCAGTTGCTAACAGGCTTTGGCTATATCTGCCATATCTCACTAGTTCGTAAAGAGCTTCAATGCGTTAAACCACAGAGCCTAGGACTTGCCAATCAGAAGTTTGGCGGTTCAAATCCCCACAACGGGGTGAGCTCCCGCTGCTCAGTCCCTGCTCCTGCCGACCTAGCAGTTTGAAAGCACATCAAAGTGCAAGTAGATAAATAGATACCACTCCAGCAGGAAGGCAAACGGCGTTTCCGTGCACTGCTCTGGTTTGCCAGAAGCGGTTTAGTCATGCTGGCCACATGACCTGGAAGCTGTACACCGGCTCCCTTGGCCAATAAAGCGAGATGAGCGCCGCAGCCCCAGAGTCCGCCACGACTGGACCTAATGGTCAGGGGTCCCTTTACCTTTACATCAGCCATATCTCACTAGTTCGTAAAGAGCTTCAATGCACACCACCTCATTTCTGGGCACAATCAGAATTGCTGGTGCTCACCTGTAAAGTCCTAAATGGTTAACAATTCTTTTGTATTTTATTCTGTTACCCACTTTGACTTTAGGAAAAGTGGGATGGAAATACATAAACAAACAAAAGAAAGAACCACACCTCCTGGCAACTCTCCTCGCAAGCCAGAAAGGAAAGGTTTAGGTTTTTTAAAATGGGGAACATTCTGCAGAATACAATGCTTGTAAAGGAACAATGAGATCTACACAAAACGAATAAGAAGCTGGGGTGCTGGCACATAAGAATTAGAAATGGTTCAAAGAACCTTCTATGTCAAGCACTGGAGGGAAGCCAAGCATACAGAGCAGACAAAGACATGCTCCAGGAATGCTGTAATGAAAAAACCCTTCATAAATGCAAAACTATAATTAGACACCCAAAAAGGGAATTTGAAGAGCAGTTTCTTAGACAAAAGGAAAAATGTAAAGTACCTAAAGAAGCAGGAAGTCTGCAGAGTCAAGACTGATTCATTCACCACCAGAGCAGCATGGCTGTTTCCATGTGTCTAGAGCCCCATGGTATTCCGGCCTCATCTTTAGGAGGATACCAGAATACAGAGCAATCACGATCACTTTCTTACTCACTCTTGAATAGCACAGAATTCTCTTGGCTTTTATTTACCTTAATTGTTAAATGATGGGGCTTTTTAAAGGGGCATTGATGACTAGAAGCTGCTTACTTAAATGTGCATTGAAGGCTTTGGGTGATTGGTGTCTCAAAGCTACCGCTTCCCTGTGGGAAGGAAACAGTCCTAGAAGTTGGAATGTAGTCCACAAAACAGAAGCAAGACTTGAGTTCTGCAAATGGCTAACAAGCTGGGTATCCAGCCAGGAGGGATGTTGGCTCTACGTGTGGGCCAAATAATGAGGTAAATTAGAGTGAGGGAGGCACCTTTCCTGTGTGTCAAGGTATGCTTTCGATGTCAGTGATACCAAGCTGGATTGGAGACCCCACAAAGTCATAGAGTGCTCTGTTCCTGTACTTATCTGTGCGCCAATATAACATGATGTTTTTCTATATAATACCTCTGGGAAGAAGAAGAAGAGGAGTTTGGATTTGATATCCCGCTTTATCACTACCCGAAGGAGTCTCAAAGCGGCTAACAATCTCCTTTCCCTTCCTCCCCCACAACAAACACTCTGTGAGGTGAGTGGGGCTGAGAGACTTCAGAGAAGTGTGACTAGCCCAAGGTCACCCAGCAGCTGCATGTGGAGAACGGGGAATCGAACCCTGTTCACCAGATTATGAGTCTTAACCACTCTTAACCACTACACCACACTGGCTCTATCACACTGGGTAGAATTCAACATTGCGCTAATACAATTGTTCCATCAGTGCAAGCATTTCTGTTTGTCGGACAGAATGATCGGCCCTCTCTTCCCTCATGCACTAGAAGACCCTCTACAATTCTCAGATTAGACAGCATCTTAAAAAGCAGAGACATCACCTTGCCAACAAAGGTCCATATAGTTAAAGCTATGGTTTTCCCAGTAGTGATGTATGGAAGTGAGAGCTGGACCATAAAGAAGACTGATCGCCGAATAATTGATGCTTTTGAATTATGGTGCTGGAGGAGACTCTTGAGAGTCCCATGGACTGCAAGAAGATCAAACCTATCCATTCTTAAGGAAATCAGCCCTGAGTGCTCACTGGAAGGACAGATCCTGAAGCTGAGACTCCAATACTTTGGCCACCTCATGAGAAGAGAAGACTCTCTAGAAAAGACCCTGATGTTAGGAAAGATTGAGGGCGCAAGGAGAAGGGGACAACAGAGGACGAGATGGTTGGACAGTGTTCTCAAAGCTACTCAAATGAGTTTGACGAAACTGTAGGAGGCAGTGGAAGACAGAAGTGCCTGCTGTGCTCAGTTCCATGGGGTCACGAAGGATCATCTAGTCCAAACCCCTGTAATGCAGAAATATGCTGCTGTCCCATATGGGGATGGAGCCTGCAACCTGGACGTTATCAGGACCACACTTTAATCAACTATCACAAGGGGATTCACTTGATAGAAAGAAGACTGCAATAGACTGCTCTTCCACCACAGCAAAAGGTTCATTCTTGAGCGAGCACCTCAGTGAGTACTTACTCAAAAGTAATTTGAAAAATATATAAAAAGTTTCTTTTTCTCTGGTTTCTCTGAGAAACCAGTAGGAGAACACTTCAAACTCCCAGGACATTCTATACAAGATCTCAAAGTAGCTGTCATATTACAAAAGAATTTCAGAAATAGACAGGAAAGAGCAGTTGCTGAATTACAACTTATTACCAAATTTAAAACCATGGAGAGACCTGGTCTGAATAGAGACATTGGATTCTTATCTCATTATACATGATAAAGCTATTTTTCACCATCACATCCCTTGCTTTTTCCTGTAAGACCAACTGCAGTCGTCAACAGGTTTAGCACACCTATCTGCCAATCACCCATTCCCACCACCCTTCTGAGTAATATCCCTCCTCACCCTCTCACTATATATAAAGGTCTGGTGACTTCTTTTTCAGTGCATCTGAACAAGTGTGCATGCACACGAAAGCTCATACCAAGAACAAACTTAGTTGGTCTCTAAGGTGCTACTGGACTATTTATATATATATATTTATATATTTCTACTGCATCAGACCAACACGGCTACCTACCTGAAATAAGTAATTTGTTGCTGCTCTTTTTAATATACCATATTTTTTGCTCTATAAAACTCACTTTTCCCCTCCTAAAAAGTAAGGGGAAATGTGTGTGCGTCTTATGGGGCGAATGCAGGCTGTGCAGCTATCCCAGAAACCAGAACAGCAAGAGGGATTGCTGCTTTCACTGCACAGCGATCTCTCTTGCTGTTCTGGCTTCTGAGATTCAGAATATTTTTTTTCTCGTTTTCCTCCTCCAAAAACTAGGTGCGTCTTGTGGTCTGGTGCGTCTTATAGAGTGAAAAATACGGTATATAGACTGCATGCAAGCTGAAAGTGGCAAAAGAACTTACAAAACGGGAGTCTACCTCTCCTTGTCCAGGAAAGAAAACATGCCAGTATGGGCACAACACAAAGCCTGACTTGATTAGATTAGACTAATTAAAAAAGAAAACAAATAAATGCGAACAACTTGACAGCATCTAACTTGCATTATTGCCTTCAACTGAAAACATTGGGACACTAAATTTTGATGGTTTTTTTTTCCTTTTCTTTTTGAAGCAATGAGAGGTTAGGTTTTAAAAGAACAGAAGGCAGCAAGAGACAAATGAGAAATAAATCGTTTGACTTCCATTTTAATATGTCCAACATAATTTATTATTTCTTAGACTTTCATTTTCTTGATTATTGCAGTAATCCATCCAGTTGTCTAATAATACTGAAATCAATGAGACTTCATCATTTAACTGCGCAATCAAGACCCGCTGCATTCACTGAAACTTAAACATGGTCGGTTTCTCTCTCTCTGTCTCTCTCTCATTCCTATTGGCTAAAATGCTCTAGTCCAGAGGTTGCATTTCCCCCCTTCCTTTTGCATTTTATTCTATTATAATAAAAATGTAATAAAACACAACATATAAAAAAATAAAAGAAGCAATGCAAATGTAGCTAAAAACCACACAGCATCTAGCACAGTTCCTTTCAATTGCTACAACGGGCAGAAAAACCATTAAGTGGTCCTCCAAGACCCTAAGAAATTTCCAAGTGGTCCATAAGGGAAAGAAATTTGAGACCTTCCGCTCTAGTAAATTCGACAGCATTAGCTCAGTTGAGGGACTGAACTCTAGAATTGCAAGAAGTTGAATGTACTTGGTATTATATCAGAGGTGGCTAACTCTGGGCCCCACAATCAAATTTTTCTCCCTCACCTAGACACCCCCCTCCTTTGTGTGGCCCCCCAGAAGGTTGACTAAGGTTGAATGTGCCTGTTAAGTTGTGGGTGAACATATCAGACGACACAGCGATCCTTCAAACAGCTCTTCTTTATTCACAGGCCAGAACAGAACTGAACTGAAGGGTTCAGCCAGCCTGCTTATATAGAGCTCCACTACAACACAACTGTAACACTTTCTGTAACTATCCAATCACTGAATGTCACTTTCAATCCCTTATTTGCATATGTGGACCTGAGTATCCCCCTGCTGGCCCAGGGTGCAAACCTCAGTACATAACAGTGTCCCTCAGTGTAAAAAAGTAAAAGTAAAAGTTGGTCAGCTTGTATTATATAGGCTAAGGCTACAGTTCTACCCTGACACACCTATTGAATTCAATAGGACTTGCTTCTGATTAGACAGGGTTAGGATTAAGCTATAACTGAGCTATGACTTCTTAAAGCCAAGTCACCTTCTTTTGAGCTTGGTTTCCAGAAAACCTGAGTAAATTCTGCTTTTTCAAGTGTTTTGCATGTTTCCTGGAATGCACTATAAACTCTCACTGACGCTGTCAACACATAACACCTCTGGCTCAGAGATCTGCGGTTGTTGCTGCTTTCTAACCGGGCCAAGTTCAGTGTGTTATTGTCAGACAGATCATGCTGCAAGGCTGCAACACACTTATCTGAGAGTAAGCCCCACTGTGTACTGGAAAACTTACCTCAGAGTAAACATGTATAAGATTGCACTGCACATTACTTAATGCTTCATTGACAAATAGCAATTTTTCAAGCTGCATTTTTTTTTTTTGGGTGGGGGGATAGATGAGAACCCTACCCAGACTTTCTCATCATAGATTGAGGCCAACTCTTGAATATAATATCTCAACACTTTCATATTTCACACCCTATTAATGACTAAATGCTATTGTATCTTCTAAAACAAACTTTGAGGCATTACATTATTTTAGAAAGATTTACTTTGGGTCATATGAAGAACATATTATCACTGTATGCCACTAACACTTTAAAGCTATACACCACATATTTGATTTGTATTATTTTCTAATACGAGATTTATAAAAAAGGGGGGTTAAATTCCAATAATCCGGCCCGATTTAAAGAATGCTTACAATTAAGGCCTGAATAATTAAGATAGGACATGTTTCAATAGACCATAGCTGTCAACATTTCCCCCTTTTTAAGGGAAATTCCCTGATTCCGAATAGGATTCCACACAAGAAAAGGGAAAAGTTGACAGCTATGCAATAGACAAGCACAACGCTGAGGTTAAAATATGATACAGAAAACAGAAATGTACAAAAAAAGTTGGCAACCTTTGTTTTCTAGAAACAAAAGTATCCATTAATATGCATATTTATAACTGTTTCTCAACAGCTTGATTCATGTCATTTCAATCATACATATTATGCTTTATATTTAGGACAAGATGAAGCTATAGAGTTTGCACATTTTAAAATAAGTTTCAAATTTTGAAAATGAAAGAAAATCTTAGCTGCCATATGTACTACACTGTGAGTGGTAGTGGCTCCCAATATCTCAAGCAAGGGTCTTTTCCATACTCTTAAGCAGAAAGATGCATAACAGGGATGCAATGCCTATGTTCTATCTACCTTTAGTGAAAATTTATGGTTCATTTATTTTTTACCAGTCTAAATGCTTTTTTAAAAAACTTTATTGTTAAGTAGAACTTTGTTATTGCAAGCAAATAAATGACTTCCTGGTCATTTTAGTTTGATGACAATAACACAATTCTGTTAAAATAAAAAATAAAAATAGTAAGTTGTTCCACATGCATGAGCAGACACAATTCCCAGGGTTCCCTGGAGAAAGAAAAGAACTATGAAAGCAGTTTATGTCTGTGTTGTAGATGTCTCTTAATGTCTTTAAAGACATTAAGGTGGCAACCCTAATCACCTTTTCTACTAAGTATGGACCAATGGGGCTTAATTCTAAGTAAGCATTTTTAAGATCAGGTGGTAAGGTGAAAAGGTGAAGCAAGGAAGTAAGCTTTTAATTACAAACAAAGTTTGCTCCTGCCAATTAGTGTAATATCCAATGCAAGTGCTTTCAAGCTTGGATCAATTCTGCTTTTTTCAATATGTGTTGATTCTCCCTCAGCGAGGCTGATTAGCGGTCAAGTACAGAGAACTAATTTTGTTCCATGTTATTCTTGCCTACAGTTTGGCTCTTGTTCAGTTTCAGCGAGACCATTATTTAAAATAGGCACAAATTGCAATCTACTTCATTGAGGTGGTGTTTAATTTAAGACAGGCTATAAAAAGAGTTAGTTTAATCAACATAAGAATGGCTATTATATTATCAACATTTTTAGACTAGAATCCTGTTGTGTTAAGTGAAGAGTAGTTTGAACCACACCCTTGGAAAATCTCAGTGTTCCCTCTGTTCATGCAGGCTTTGTTGTTGTTTAGTTGTTTAGTCGTGTCCGACTCTTCGTGACCCCATGGACCAGAGCACACCAGGCACTCCTGTCTTCCACTGCCTCCCGCAGTTTGGTCAAACTCATGCTGGTAGCTTCGAGAACACTGTCCAACCATCTCGTCCTCCATCTTGCCCTTCTCCTTGTGCCCTCCATCTTTCCCAACATCAGGGTCTTTTCCAGGGAATCTTCTCTTCTCATGAGGTGGCCAAAGTACTGGAGCGTCAGCTTCACGATCTGTCCTTCCAGTGAGCACTCAGGGCTGATTTCCTTAAGAATGGATAGGTTTGATCTTCTTGCAGTCCATGGGACTCTCAAGAGTCTCCTCCAGCACCATAATTCAAAAGCATCAGTTATTTGGTGATCAGCCTTCTTTATGGCCCAGCTCTCACTTCCATACATCACTACTGGGAAAACCATAGCTTTAACTATACGGACCTTTGTCGGCAAGGTGATGTCTCTGCTTTTTAAGATGCTGTCTAGGTTTGTCATCGCTTTTCTCCCAAGAAGCAGGCATCTTTTAATTTTGTGGCTGCTGTCACCATCTGCAGTGATCATGGAACCCAAATTTCCTGTAGTGCTCCCAACCAAGCTCCCAATCATGGAGCCCAAGAAAGTAAATCTTCAAGCAGGCTAGAGGATGCTATTATAGCAGAGATCATGTGACACATGTGAAATAGTTCTGCCGAGTAGGTAAAAGAAATACACCTTCAGCCTCTGGACTGCTTACATGAGTCAGGCTAACAGATGCTGGGAGTAGTCATCTTTTAAAAGCACAAACAGGTGGAGGCAAAGCAAAGACTGAATGCATGCCCCCTCCCCTAAAAAAGTAGTGATCGTTCTGCCAAAATTGACCACAATCACCATCTGTTCAGCATATGCAATTCCTCCCAGTGCATGCAAACAGCTCTACATTCACAGAGTCCACCATTGTATCTGAGCATCTTTTGACTGGACTCAGTTTAGAAGATGCTATCACATTAGAGAAGCCAGTGCTCTAAGTTTCGTGCTTCGGCTTCCTGTTTTAAACATATTATCAGAAAATGACCAATCCATGGATACTCTAATATTTCTGGCTGTTTGGAATGCACTGAATAGCACTCATGACTAGGTATGCCTACATTACAGATGTGATTCTTCTGCTCCAATTGGCCACCAAGAGACTTTACATCTGCCTAATATTTACCAAGTATGTTGTATGCCACCTTGTTCTATTTCCCATAAAAGTAGGTTTACAGATATTGTGATTAATTGAATTGAATAAATGAAAACATAAATACAACGTCTACTTCAGAGGCCCTTCTCAAAGTATCTTATGCCTAGGAAGGGGGAGGAAATAGCCATGTGGTGATCAAGGAGAAGGTTTTTTCAATGGTGGCACCTGGATGAAGGAATGTCCTCTCCTAAAAGGTGAGGAAGGTGCAAATACAAAGATTAAGATATTTGTATTATCTGAGTTGTTCAGCAGTCAATTTTATTGCTTTTTATACTGGTTTTATGGATTTTTTTCTGCTTTTAAAACTTTGGATATTTTATATTTCTATTAGTTCATATAATGTTTTGCATTTTTATTATTGTTTTTATTATTCTGGTCTGCTTAATGGAAAATGGCTCAGGACTGCACTGCAATACCTCAAGGACCACCTCTCCCCACATGAACCAACCCTGCAATCATCATCTGAGGTCTTCCTTTGTGTGCCTCCTCCACAAGATGTCAGGAAGGTGGCAGCATGTGAATGGGCCTTTTCTGCAGTGGCTCCCCATTTGCGGAATGCTCTCCCCAAGGAGGCTTTGCCTGCCACCTTCTTTACATATCTTTAAAGGTAAAGGGACCCCTGACCATTAGGTCCAGTCGTGACCGACTCTGGGGTTGCGGCGCTCACCTCACTTTATTGGCCGAGGGAGCCGGCGTACAGCTTCCGGGTCATGTGGCCAGCATGACTTAAGCCGCTTCTGGCGAACCAGAGCAGCACACGGAAAGCCCGTTACCTTCCCGCTGGAGCGGTACCTATTTATCTACTTGCACTTTGACGTGCTTTTGAACTGCTAGGTTGGCAGGAGCAGGGACTGGGCAACGGGAGCTCACCCCGTCGCGGGGATTCGAACCACCAATCTTCTGATCGGCAAGTCCTAAGCTTTGTGGTTTAACCCACAGTGCCACCCGCGTCCTTTAGGCACCAGGCAAAAAACATTTCTCTGTAACGAAGTCTTTAAAATTATATGGCCTTTTAAATGCGTTTGTGTGTAGGAGTTTTATTGGTCTGTTTCTGTTTTTGCTTTATTAGGTATTTTGTGTTCTCATTTTGCATTTTTATGTTGTGAACCACCCTGTGATCTTCAGGGGCAGGGCGATATACAAATTTAATAAATAATAATAAGTGAAGCATACAAATGCTCTAAATAACATTAAAAAGAACAATGTTTCACCACTTCTCCAAGCCAACTTTGCACATGTTTGGATTTCTTGTACAAATTGTGAACTATAGGGAGCCAACTTCAACAGCTGCACTGGCTATTGATTGTAATCATATATGTATATAGTTTTAATTCTATCAATATTTAATCACTTCATATATGTTTTTCTATGCTTTCAGCGGTTATTATTTTTATCTGTAAGCCAAATTGAGCCCCATCAGGGAAAACAGCGGGGTAAAAATATAATAATAATAATAATAATAATAATAATAATACAGCAACAACAACATGCTTTTTGCCTTTCGTAGCTCCAAAAAGAAAAACGTACTCATTCCAAATAATGAATGCATTAAAAATACTAAAAGGTGAGCATGTTGACATGAAAGATAAGCATCTCCCACCATTCAGTGCATAGCTCTTTAGGTCTTGCCATGTCCTCCTCAACTTGCTCCTGCGGCAACTAAGCCAGAGGCAACTGCCTTTATTAATCTGCCATCCTTCTTTTGACAGACAAGCTGTCCTAAAGTTATCTCGCAGAAATGAAACCGACATTGATAGAAAACACCAAAGGGAAGAAACCAACACAAATACCACTTCTGTACACTTTAGTAAGCTTTTTTTAAAATAATAATAATGATGATGGTGCAATGGCTGGAAGGTCAGCCTCTGGACTTTTGGAAGGCACCGTATTTTTCGCTCTATAAGACGCACCAGACCATAAGACGCACCCAGTTTTTGGAGGAGGAAAACAAGAAAAAAATATTCTGAATCCCAGAAGCCAGAAAAGCAAGAGGGATCGCTGCGCAGCGAAAGCAGTGATCCCTCTTGCTGTTCTGGCTTCTGGGATAGCTGTGCAGCCTGCATTCGCTCCATAAGACGCACACACATTTCCCCTTACTTTTTAGGAGGGAAAAAGTGAGTCTTATAGAGCAAAAAATACGGTAAGTGCCAGGGATAACCTGCAATCATTCTTCCTTTCCACCCTCTATACTGGTTTAAATCTGCCAGAGACTAAATAATTGTTTGTTTTTATCTTGCAAGCAAATGAAAGAGTTGTTTGACAGGATACCAGGAGGACAACACGGGAATTAAAATTAATCCCCCAGCTCACATAAAAGGAAACAATGGGTGAGCGAAAGGAGTGGAGACTACATCATGACTTAGTATTAAAGCGAGTCAAACTGCACCTCTGTGTAACTCAAGCCAACGTAAACTGGAGCATATTGAGCACAAAGTTCTTTCTCTTTTGTCTTATAAAAACACAGCACTGGAACCAATGGCTGAACTAAGTTAGCATTCTGCTGTTCAAAGAACATTAGTAATGACTTCCTGTACTTTGCGGCAGCTTCCAGTAAGGGACCCTGGTTGATAGGAGAAATCTGCCAGAAACAAGCCACTAAAACATGAGGACATGTTTTAGGTGAAATGATTCCTTCCATTATAAAAGGGGTCAGGTGTCATGGATTTAAAAGTCCGCAACAGCAATTTGACAAGTACATTCTGCCTTACACTTCTCTGAATTCTGTGTTTCAGTTCTCGCAACAAAAGGTGTGCACAAAAAATGTTTTTTGGTGAAAGTAGATAAAGGTAAAGGGACCCCTGACCATTAGGTCCAGTTGTGACCGACTCTGGGGTTGCAGCGCTCATCTCGCTTTATTGGCCGAGGGAGCCGGAGTGGCCAGCATGACTAAGCTGCTTCTGGTGAACCAGAGCAGCACACGGAAATGCCGTTTACCTTCCCACCGCAGTGGTACCTATTTATCTACTTGCACGTTGACGTGCTTTCGAACTGGTAGGTTGGCAGGAGCAGGGACCGAGCAACGGGAGCTCACCCCGTTACGGGGATTCGAACTGCCAACCTTCTGATCAGCAAGTCCTAGGCTCTGTGGTTTAACCCACAGTGCCACCCGCGTCCCTTTGGTGAAAGTAGCATACAAAAATTTTTGTTTGGTGAAAGTAGCATACAAAAATGCATTACAAACAGGGGAAACGTTTCCAGAGATGTGTGTCTATTAGCAAAAACGTGAACTTGAATGCTGACAACGTTTTTGCGAGAATTTATTATTATTATTGTGAACTGTTGTGAAAATGTGAGCTGAATTTAAGCCTGGAAAATCAAGGCACTGAATTTAAGAGATCCAGCCTTGCCAACTCCCATCAACTTTACTTCAAGCAGTGATCACAAAAAGCATGTGTTTTAAAACATTTGTCACATTTTTGGATATTCACATTTTACATATTTAGGTGTAGACTTAAAAAACAAACAAAACCCACAGGTATACAAAACTTTAAAAGGATATCACATAAACCATAGCCAGCTTGAGGCTGTTCATGCACACCAAGAGTTGTTGGCAGCGACACAGCTGCATATGCTGTTTACATTAAAAGATGATGTGTTTCTACTGCAAACACTGGCTACAAGCAAGGCAGCCTTACGCTGAAAGCTGCTGCTGCAAAAATACCAAAATGGGCTGGGTTTTTTGGGGGGAGGGCTTGCTTTGTGTTTTTTTAACCTAGCTCTTTCCAATTGCTGGCAGTTTGGGGTCTGCATCAAGTTTCGTTTTCCTTCTCAACGTGGATTATCACTGGGAATAACAATTCTGCAGCCTAAATTAGGCCCTGAGTGAGACTTGTGAGCTTTCCCACCATCGGCAAATTAAGCCCTCTGGGGTGCAGAGGAAAGCCAATTACCTCCTGCAGAAATGCCCAGGCTGGAACCCCAGTTGACTAAAACCTTGTAAACAGCCTTGTGAGAGAGACAGCCCCTCTTAGGAAAACCGGTTATTCTCCCCAAAATGGAGAGGATACTTACAGACTCCCAGCTTCACACTGGCTAAGCAAATACGATGTGGTCATTCAAAGACTGATGCTTGAACTTCAGACACAGCTGTGACAAAAGCTGTGCCTAAAGAGTAAGGCGGCCCCTTGCTAAATATGTAAAGGTCCTAATTAAATCATGTCCAGCAGTGATATATAAGGAGAGTCCTCTGCAAAGTGGACTCTCCCCAACCACCAGCTGACAAGCATGAATTATGATTGGCTGGGTGAGGCACTTGTCAGTCAATACCCACCTGGGTCAGATACCCCTTAAAAGATTACAACTGTGTTGCAGTCTTTGTCTTTTCTCAATCCCCTCCCACACTCCAGTAACCAGCAACTGATTCCTAAAGCGGCCTATGCCACAGGTAGCCACAGGGGGTAAATTAAGTTTGGATTAAGTGTAGGGCTAGTTTTACCAATATTGTGGCACAGTGATTTATTTCTATTTTGAACTGCATACAGTACTTGCTATTCCTCCCCTCTTCATCCTTTTTCCTTTTTCAATAAACTGCTTCATTGGATTTCTGTACCAGTTTGTGAACACACTCAAGGGCCAGTTAACCTCCCACATGGCTTAGGTTGCTGGGATCATGTTAGGGCACAGTACAGTGATACCTCGGGTTACATACGCTTCAGGTTACATACGCTTCAGGTTACAGACTCCGCTAACCCAGAAATAGTACCTTGGGTTAAACTTTGCTTCAGGATGAGAACAGAAATTGTGCTCCGGCGGCGCAACAGCAGCGGGAGGCCCCATTAGCTAAAGTGGTGCTTCAGGTTAAGAACAGTTTCAGGTTAAGAACGGACCTCCAGAATGAATTAAGTTCTTAACCCGAGGTACCACTGTACCTAGAAAAGTGGGGGGGGGGGGCAGGCTGGCATTGCCAAGCTGGAGACCTGGAATTTAGCTGGCTGCTCCCTTACTCCTGAGGTGACCACTATAAGGCAGTAGGAATCCTGCACCCCTGGCTTTAGGTGTGTATGTGTGAGAAGGTAGAGGCTCGTTCCCATTATCCAGATGGTAACTGTGGCTACAGCAGAAATAATGGCTTGTGCCCAAGGCTGCATACGAATAGTCTACCTAAGCTAGGTGATTATTATAGATTCTGTACAGCTACAAGGTTGAAGGCAAGGTGAGGCTCAAGACAAGCTTTTTATTCAGTCTGGGGAAACCAGACAATAAATGAAACTTGGAATGCATCTCCAAGGATGTCACAATAATGCGTTTTTTGGATAGGTGAGGTCAGAATTGGAGCTCACAACAACACTTTAGTTCTATTACTGCTTCTGGTACGGGAGAGTTTTTTTAAAAAAAAAGAAATGGAGCATATTCCTTAACTAGAGTCCTAGAAGAAATAGAGTGGAAAAATAAGAAGTGGAGGATTTTGTCTGTGTTTATCTTAAAGGAAAAAACTATACAAGGAATGAGAGAAATCCTCTATTTGTTTGTTGGAAAAGGAAATGGGATTGCTGTCTTCTGCTTATTTTCTTTTTCTCTCCTCCTCATGAAAACGATTATTCTTCTTTGGCGATCACTCGTAGCCAAGAAAGATTGTCTTCCATAAACACGGTTTTAACAATAAGTCCGTAAGTGACTGTGGAGGCCAATTCTGGATCCACGTGAATGAGGGACTTAACTGAATATTGGAAAAGCAATGTATTGGACATGTTGTGCTGCCTGCTTCTATGACCACAGAGCTTTTTGCTGCTGTTTGTGTGTCTCCAAGCTCAGTTCTTCAGTCTCACTTGAAACCGTGTGGAAGAGAAGGGAGGAAGCAATCAGGGAAATCTTTCTATCTCTCACTATTCTTAGATAACAGAAGCACCATGAGAGGAACAAGATAATAGAAAACCTACTTAAGACAAGAATCTAGTAGAAGCACTTTCTGTTCAGTCCCTACAATGGGAAGGACAAGCATGAGTTTGAAAAAGCAACAACAGTTTGCATTTTATTTGTTGCGTGTCGAGGTCCCCAGGTCCACCCCAATGACTCACACATCACACAGAATTTTGTTTAAGGTTTTTGGCATAATTTTGGCCACAACTTTATTAAAATACAAATTTGTGAGTGGTTGCTTAGGCATTGGTTGCGACTATCTGCCCCCACCATGGGGGACAGACTGACATTCCGCACGATGCGAAAGTCAGAATGGGGGAATACACTTGGGGGTTACGCGGAGCAGGGAACCTGCCCTCACCCCAAATGCAACCAGGAGCTCATTGCTATGGCCCGAGCCCCCTTGACAGAGTGGACAAGCAATAGTTAGCCCCCAATTCCTTTAACGGAATCCCTTGCAGCAGCAGCATTAGCGGGGTAGGCACAGCCAATCCATGCCCCTCAACCAACGAAACCATAAAACAATGCCTAACCGCAACCTTACAAGTTGTGACAATTTGCTACGCAGTAGGCAAAAACCAAATGGCCCCAGCCAATCAGCCAGATGGACAAAATTCCTACCAGGCCCCCGCTCCAAAGCAGACGACCCCATGACAGGCATAGCAAGGTCAAAGCGAGCAACCCTATTCTAGGGAGGGAGGGAGGGGCAATCCGCTGCACAGGCGAAAAGAGGAAGCCCTAGCCTCGTGCAAGGAGTTTTAGCATTTCTGGCTGTCAATCAATAAATGGCAACATTAATTTCTTCCCAACAACAAGGGAAGCCCCAATCGCATCAGTGGCCAACGATCAGTTAGCCTGCCCCCAACTTTGGAGTGTCCTGGCGGCCCCCACCGCAACATGTGCTCTCCATGAAGGAGAACACGCTTTAAAGCACCCATTTTGCAAAACCAGTTCATTTAAGAAAAAAGGGGGAAAATAAATTATAATTAAACCATGTGTTTCTATGGAAAGATGTTAATTTTGTGAAATTGCATTGTAAATGCAAAGCTCTAGATGCAAACAATTATTTATCTGTTTACTACCTTCAGGCTACCGTAGCAGTTTCTATTTCTTTTATGCTGGAAAAAAAAATCTGTGTAAAATTTAAACACAGGGGACTAATTAGCAATTTGTCCAAAAGAATCATAGAAGACTGAATTCACAACAAATGAGGTATCTGGATATCTTTCAGTATTATAAGGATTTTACATGCCTTAAAAATAAATAAATATGTATATTCATTTTGAAGCTTACTCAGACAAGGAATTGCCATACTGAATCAAATTTGAGGATAGAACTAGTTTTGCTTTTACAATTTGTCATAACTGCTTTTCTACCTACTGTGCTTGTCAATAACCCTGGAAAATTGGCAGTGGGGGAAGGCAGTTTTCCATTTATCTTCTCATTCCTGCCCTCCCCCATGTAAAATCTGTGTATTGATTTCCATTCTTAAATGAAACAAGTGAATGGGGATTGGCTCTGCCAGCAGAGAGATCAAAGGACTCTCTCATTTTATAGAGAAATAGAATATCCTTAGAGTTTGATTGACTAGATTACTGCATAAATGATACATCCTGACAGCACAGAAACTATCCCCCCACCCTCACAAGCTTGATTTGGTCATTCTAACTCAAAACACACCAATTCTAAAATGGAGTAACTCTTTATGTACTGCCCACAGCTCTTTAGGGGAACAGCGGTATACAAATGAAATGAATACACAGATAAATGTCTGAAGTAAGTCTCATAAAAATCAATAGGGTTTCCCAGTGCTTTTTTTCTCAAACAAAATGTTAATTTTCCTACTCATATTGAAACACTGTCTCTCAATGAGGCCAAACTTAGATTCACAAAATCTACCACTAGATTCACAGGGGTATGCGGAAAAAAAAGCACTGGGGTTTCCACACCAGTAAATGTGCTTAGAAATTGGGTCCTCCCTTAAAGAGGGCACGTATTGTGGTGAGACCTGGAAACCGACCCCTTGTGTTGTGGGTGGGTACAATTGGTCAGCCACAACACCCGATTGGTAGGTCCCTCATAGCTTTTAGGGCTCCCTACTTTTAGGGCTTGCACGCTTGACCTTGCTATGCCATTGTGTGCCGCCTGTTGTTGGGACAGGGGCACAGCAGGAATTTTCCCTATTTGGCGGATTGGCTGTTGCCATTTGGGTTTCGCCTGCTGCGTAGCAAAACGTCACAACTTGTAAGGTTGCGGATAGGCTCTGGTTCAGGTGATAGGGATGGGAGAACGCTCTCACCATCCCTATGTGAAGGGTATTCTGTTAAAGGAATCCAGGGACTCGATGGTTTGGTCAACCCCTGAGAGGGGGTTGTGCCCATGCCTGAGTCCAGGGGGACATTTGGGTGGCAGAGGTAGCCTGTTCCCGGCTTTCCGCTTATCCAGGTTTTCACGCTTGGCTGACCTACTCTGGAACCCTGGGTCAGCGCTACCTGCATGGCAGGGAGCTAGTCAAACCAGAGCCTATGCACCCAATCACTTTCTGTAATCAATAAAGTTGTGGCCTAAATTCTGCCAAAAACCAAAACCAAAATCTGAGTCAAGTGTGAATTTATTTAGAGGGGAAGGTTTCTGGGTCTGAACATGCAAATGGACTTTCAGTATTTTGCCGTAACTTGAGGTACTTAATATCTCAAACTAAGCCAGTATATTAGACAGAATGCTATTTTTTGTTTGCTTTTCATTTTCTGTTTTTCTAATGCCATCTCACTTTTGTGTAATAGCTTTGCCCTAGGTGTTCAAAAACTCTTGCCAAATACCCACTAAGCCTCCAGCTGCCTGAAACTAAATTACTCTTGATACAGTGCAAAGGAGAGATAAATGGTACAACTGAAAATCAAGCCAAGTTAAATAAGAAAGGTGTGTACAGACATGTATCTGCTTTACTCTTGATGGCTGTTATCATGGGTTACTGTTTTACAGTTGCTACTGCTAAACAGTGCCTAGTAACTACAGTATAAAGGTAAAGGTCCAGTCGCAGACGACTGGGGTGTGTGCTCATCTCGCTCTATAGGCCGAGGGAGCCGGTGTTTGTCCGCAGACAGCTTCTGGGTCATGTGGCCAGCATAACTAAGCCACTTCTGGCGAACAAGAGCAGCACATGGAAACGCCATTTACCTTCCCACCAGAGCGGTACCTATTTATCTACTTGGCTTTGATGTGCTTTCGAACTGCTAGACCGAACAACGGGAGCTCACTCCATCGCAGGGATTTGAACCGCCGACCTTCTGATCGGCAAGCCCTAGGCTCTGTGGTTTAGACCACAGTGCCACCTGCGTCCTAACTACAGTATAGGTAACTTTAAAATAGGAATGAGAAGGAGAACAAACCCCATCTGTCTGGGCTGGAGGAACTAGATAATGATAGCTAGGCTGAGTTTGGTGCCACCGTTTGACACTTGTTTTTTCATGCTAGACGTTGGCAATGAATAATTCTGAGAGCAAGTGTGGAGGAAATCCAGTCCCCAGAACCATCACACCTATCACATGACAAGGTTGTCTGTATGCAGGTAATCCAGCACTTCAAACTCCACCTAGCTCTTTCTTCCCTCGATTGCCGTTTATGGAATTCTCTCCCTAGGGAGGCTCACCTGAGAGTTTCCAGGCAAAAACATTCCTCTTCTCCCAGGACATTGGCTAATTATTGTTTTTGCTTGTTATTATGGTATGCATTTTTGTGTGTTTTTATATTGTACAATTGCCCTGTGATCTTCAGATGAAGATCACATTGACATTTAATGAATAATACATTGAAATTTAACATTGACATTTAATAAATAATAATTATAACTGTGCACAGAAATAGCTGTATATTTATTTGCATCTATTAGGGTATTGGGTCATATAGATTACTCCGGGAATGCCCCCCTCAAAAGTGAAAATCACATTTGACTCGAAAAGTTTGCAGACTATTCAACACTGTGGGAAGAAAGCCTACGAGATACCTATCTTATTATAGCTTCACACATTTCACACCAACACAGCCTTTTGTCTTAGGACTAGAAGTACAGAAAGCTAAATTTATCAGAACCAGTTCATACAATGTTTTTCCCTATTATTCAAGCCCTCTTGCATGTGAGCTTGAATGTTGGGCTCATACAAGCTCCCATTGCAGGGACAGGTGGAAGGGTTCACACAAACTGCATAAAGTCTCCTTTGAACTCCTGACTCAAAGCACTGACATAATGAGATCCATGCTCTGACTTAGAATAAAGGTAAAGGGACCCCTGACCGTTAGGTCCAGTCACGGACGACTCTGGGGTTGCGGCACTCATCTCGCTTTATTGGTCGAGGGAGCCGGCGTACAGCTTCCAGGTCATGTGGCCAGCATGATTAAGCTGATTCTGGCAAACCAGAGCAGCGCATGGAAACGCCGTTTACCTTTCCGCCGGAGCGGTACCTATTTATCTACTTGCACTTTGACGTGCTTTCGAACTGCTAGGTTGGCAGGAGCAGGGACCAAGCAACGGGAGCTCACCCTGTCAAGGGGATTCGAACCGCCAACCTTCTGATTGGCAAGTCCTAGGCTCTGTGGTTTAACCCACAGCACCACCCACGTCCCTTCTGACTTAGAAAGGAAAGCAATATGGGAATTGTACAGAGTTCTTGCTAATATGTCCAGGTGTCAGGAATAGAAAGGGTTAAACCAGAAATCGCAACCTCAGACTCTGTTCTGAGAGAAGAGGCATAGGGCAGTCTGACCTTGACTCTGCACTCTTTCCCAACTCTTCTCACTAGACTCTTGACCCAATCAGAACAAGCCTTTCAACAATGCTATTTGTGTCTGATTATGCATCTGCTTTGCAGAATAATCCTTATTCATAACCTAACCCTTCGAAAGCCAAGACTTATTCATCTGAACCTGAGCTTGGCTGCCCCTCTCACACCCAAGTATCTTCTAACCAACCTAGTACAGAAATATCTCATCTGAACAACAAAGGAAGACTACTATTGCTGCACTCATGCCTTCCTTGTGATCATGTTGTTGGTCAGTGTGGGACACAGGGTACTGGACTAGGTAGGACTTTGGTTTGACCCAACAGTGCTTCTCTTACGTGATTCCACCCCCCCCCCATATTCTGAAGTGAGATGATCCTGAAGTGACAACGCTTGAAGTGACTTCTGCCACTTTGAGCCAGCACCCGCTGAAATGCTTCTTTGAAATACAGTGGTGCCTTGCAAGACGAAATTAATCCGTTCCGCGAGTCTCATCGTCTAGCGGTTTTTTCGTCTTACGAAGCAAGCCCATTGACGGTTTAGCGGATTAGCACTATTAGCCCTATTAGAGGCTTTTAGCGGCTTTTAGCGGCTTATCGGCTTAGCAGATAAGCGACTTAGCGGCTTAGAAAACGGGGGGGGGGAGGGGAAAAAACCCGCAGGAACTCGCAAGACATTTTCGTCTTGCGAAGCAAGCCCATAGGAAATTTGTTTTGCGAAGCACCTCCAAAACGGAAAACTCTTTCATCTAGCGGGTTTTCCGTCTTGCGAGGCATTCGTCTTGCGGGGCACCACTGTACAAGTATCTCAACTCGCCACCGCATGCAAAAACATGCAACTTTCGCAGCCAGTTTCTAGTACAAGAATTTAAGCAGGTCTTACCTCAGAAAATCTTTGTATGTCTTGGGTCAAAGTCCCCACCCTTTTCCATTTGTAGTGTTTGAGCAACTTCAGAATTGCAGGGTTCACAGCGTTATCGGATGGCACTGTCCGGAAGAAATAAGGATACTTTTTCTTATCAGCTAACTCTGGTGTCGTTGCTGCGAAGGAAAGCTGAAAAACAAAAACCATTTAAAAAAATATCAGCTTAATCTAATAATCTGATATATATATATATATATATATATATATATATATATATATGCAGGTTTTGGTGTCCTCGGGTGTCTTCCCGTGTAAAAGTTGGGGTGTCTAGGCGACGTTTCGACGAGGTCTCACTCGTCATCTTCAGGCTGGTGCTTTCGGCTTCTTGTTACTGGAACAGAGCGGGATCTCAATGTTTGAGTTCCTATAAATACTGTAGAGGGGGTGTGGTGTCTAGCCTCCAATGTTCTGGGCAGAGAGGAAGTTCCCAGGCTAGTGTGCCTTTTCTTCTTTTGTTCCTTAATTACTTGAGAGATACCTTGAGTGATTTCTTGAGTGATATCCTGAAATCACTCAAGAAATCAAGATATCAAGAAATTCATTGGAGGCTAGACACCACACCCCCTCTACAGTATTTATAGGAACTCAAACATTGAGATCCCGCTCTGTTCCAGTAACAAGAAGCCGAAAGCACCAGCCTGAAGATGACGAGTGAGACCTCGTCGAAACGTCGCCTAGACACCCCAACTTTTACACGGGAAGACACCCGAGGACACCAAAACCTGCATATATATATATATATATATATGGTGTGTGTGTTATGAAAGATTACGGTCTTCAAACCAAAACATCTTGGAGGTCCCAGGCCACAGAGAGGTTAGGCTGGACTCAACCAGAGCCAGGGCTTTTTCGGCTGTGGCTCCGATCTGGTAGAACGCTCTGTCACAAGAGACTAGGGCCCTGCGGGACTTGACATCTTTCCGCAGGGCCTGCAAGACAGAGCTGTTCCACCAGGCCTTTGGCCAGGGCACAGCCTGACTCCCTCCTTTGGCAATCTTCACAGAACTCTAGCCCAATGGTTGCCATTAATTTGATTTGAATTTATATTATAATGAAATGATTTTAGAATGTTGTCTTATTTTATTGTTGTTAGCCACCCTGAGCCCAGCTTCGGCTGGGGAGGGCAGGATACAAATAAAAATTTATTATTATTTATTATTATATGCCTGTTATTCGCATTATACATATGCCTGCCCCAGAACATGGCCATAGCTGTAAGTAATGCCAATAGCACGCTTCCTGATAAAAATAGCTGCTCCAGGGGTCAGGTCCCGCTTTGAAGGGAGATGGGGGTTCAAGAGTTTGGGGGTGGGGAGATCTCTTTCTATTGATGGGCACAGGGCTCTCATGTGACAGTGAAAATATGTGAAAAACGCTGATCTGCGCTTGCTTTCCCATGCAACCAATTTACCACAAGCAAAACATATGCGCACTGATTGGTCCCAAGTTGCCTCCTCATAGATTCTCAAGTCCATACAGAAGGTCATCCTTGAAGCCAATGGGTTAACTGGCCTCATAATATGAATTATGCATCAATTAATGTACATAGATATGATACAAGATTTTTATCTAATATCTAGTTAACAGATAGGAAAACCAGGTTGCATTTATTTGCATAAAATTAATTCAGCAGCAATTTAGCTACAGTTTCTGTAACAATTTCGGTGGTTTAAACCAGAAGAAAGCTCCCACTGGTGGTAGCTTCCTGTGAGATGAGTTCTGCTAATGAGACTCCCTGCAATCCCGTAGCCCCTTAAAAATCTGTTTCGGGGCTGTGAGGTGGGCCGGGAATTCCACACACGAAAAGCTGCTCTGCCCCGTCCTCTAGCAAGAGCCTTCAATCTTGGATAGCAGAAGGAGTCCCACCACACTAGTGTTCCCCATTCATAGAGGGCTAGTGAGGATCCAAGCCATTCATAATACTGTTGCTTGTTTCTCCCACAGGCCACAGCAGCAGCCTTGTATTCAAACAGAAATTAAACACTGCTCCCAAGCGTTCCTCTGACTCACCCTCCAGCTTGCTGATTTTCTTCTAGGTCACATCACTGCTACCTCCAAACTCTGGCTTTTTTCTGTTGAGGGAGGGGGCCCCACCCATTTGCCATCTTGCACCAAGCCCCTTAATGGCTCGCCATCCAGGCTATCACCTCACCAGGAGGGTAGCCTGGCTATTCCAAGAATTAGAAGCCTGGATTAAATTCTAACACTTGCTGGATCCAGAGTTTAGAGGGGTCTGGCGCACATCTTAACACCCCAAACTCCTAACAATACAATTCTTGTTAAATGTATATATACAAAAAATAAATATCTCTTGGCACCACTTATTAATTATAACAATTCTACATACAGTGGTTACAAAAGCTTCAGGTTACAAACTCCGCTAACCTGGAAGTAGTCCCTCTGGTTGCAAACTTTGCCCCAGGATGAGAACGGAAATTGTGTGTTGGCAGCGGGAGGCCCCATTAGCGAAAGCGTGCCTCAGGTTAAGAACGGTTTCGGGTTAAGAACAGACCTCCGGAACGAATTAAGTTCGTAACCCAAGGTACCACTGTATTGAGTACTGACAATTGAATCAATCCACTGCTTACAACAATGATTACCACTAGAATTTCTAAATCCCAATCTTGTTATTCAAACATACATAAAACCTTATTACTGATATATTTTAATAGATATATAGTTTTAATTCTATCGATGTTTAATTGTTTTTAAATAATTTTAAATGTTTTTAGCGGTTCTTATTTTTATCTGTAAGCTGCTGGGTTGCCCTTCAGGTGGGGTATAAATGAAATAACAACATATCCCACTAAAGTACATATTTTATTTTATTTTTTATTTTAAATAATTTTTATTTCATTTTTCAAACATAGAGTTAAAACAATACCAAAAACCTATCCATATATAGAGATTCCTCTGAATCTTGAGACTTCCCACCATCCCCTCCATGGGTCCTGTTGTCAACATTTTCAACTGCATCTTATTTTGTGATCTATATTTTGAATCTGTCCATATTGTCCATAGTGTTTGTTACAAGTGTTATAAAAACCCTGCTAATTAAAGTACATATTTTAAATACATATTAAATATCAGTGATCATTTAATTTCTCCAATACCAACACCAGCAAACATCATAAAATTTCTAAATACTAATAGCATTTTAAGACTTCTTCTTTTTCTAAAGAGTCACATGTAATATATAATTTGGTATCTGAAGAAGTGTGCATGCACATGAAAGCTCATGCCAATAACAAACTTAGTTGGTCTCTAAGGTGCTACTGGAAGGAATGTTTTTATTTTATATAATTTCAGTTTGCAATAAGCAAATGACTTGTGAACTGGGATGCACTTAATTTGGTTAGGAGGTGAGAAGAGCTCCAAACCTTCCAAAGTTTCCTATTAAAGGTATTGGAGCTTTGTCCTAATGCCAAATATTTGCACTAGCTAGCAGTTTCAAATCAAGATGCATCTAGACTACATTGTTCAGACAGTGGAGATTAGCAGTCAGCACTTCCTTCACTCCCCTGTATTCTACCCATTATCCATCCTGCCGCTTGCAGCATTTCCGAGCCACTAAACATTTCATAATTAGAGGATTCCAACAGGCAGAATCCTCTAATTATAGCTCTCTATAATTTGAAACTTTCCCATTGCTATTCTAAATACATCAGAATTATAGGGTCACAGGCATGCCTCTGTGTTAAGAGTGAGTTGGCCAAATCACATTCTGCCATTGTTATGAGAAATTGTGAGGGCCAGTAGGTTTTATGGCTTCTGGTTAGAAAATGGTTCAGTGGACCGAGACAATACTTGGCAGAGTGTGAAAAGTAAGTTTGAGGATGGTCCTTGGTGAATTTGGAGTAGAAAGGATAAGAAATTGCTTGTTTTGAAGGAGGTAAAGACGTCTGTTGAACAATTAAGGGTTTACAGACTGAACTAGATAGCCAATGTTCTACTGTCAGAACACCAGCTGCTAGGATTTGTGTAGGGTTTATTCCTTGCCCTTTTCTTCTCCCAATGATAACCCACAAGGCAGCAGATATTTCCTCCTGGATGAGCTGCCTTCCCAGGTTGGTGAGCCCCACCTGCCCCTCACTTCCCTGTACAGCACATGCAGAAACTTCCTTCTTTACCATTGGACCCAACTTTTGGTCTCATCCGCTCAATCCACTGGAGCCCCTAACTCACCAAGGGTTTGAGACCCAACGTCTGCCCTCACCTGGTTTAGCCAGCTAGTCGTTCCAGGATGTGGCCATTGTCGTATGCTGACAGCTTCTAGGAACCACAGATGAGAGCAGAGTGGAGGGTGGGGACCAAAGGTGGACAAACGATCCCAGAAAGAGCATGACATGTCCCATGCCAGATGTACAAATATTCCTTTTTTAAAAACCTCTTTGATATGTTTTGTCAAAACAGAAAAAGCAGCTCAGAAATAAAATATTGGAGAAAACATTCCAGATTGTGTTTTTAATATTTTATGATCAAATGTGTGTCTCGGTGAAAAATGCAATGTAATTAGCTGCCACCAATCCTTTGTCACCCTGTTAACAAATTAGCAACTTATTCAAGCGAGCTTTTAAAATTATTTCATTTCATTTACAGACAAGAAAAAAAAACTGAACAAAAAACATGGTTACTTCCTAACTTCCATTCTTCCCTAAGACAAAAGTTCCATGATGTGAAATTACCCAGCTTTAGACATGAGTGACAAGTATTTCTTACCAAATATCCTAAGCTGTCAAGAGAAGAGCTGAAGGCCCTATATGGGAAAGGAATTTTGCAATCTTCTGTTTCTACTTCATTTTCTCTATTTTAAAAATCTTATATACACTTTCATTGACACTAGTGAAAATGCCAAACCATCCATTCACTAATTAGCCGAATTTTACTCCATAATCTTTATGTTACACCTATGCTTTTCGGCCCATACCAATGAATGCTATTAATAAATCACACTATTCTGGAATAATCCTTCAGCCAGGATCAAAAAGCAAAAGAAAGGAAAGAATAACAACGCTGAAGCAAAAATATATGGAAAATTGCTCGTCCAAAGGGCATGTGAGGAACTTGGCAACGTGTAAAGAGTTACTGGGGGCAATTTGAAGTGGCTTGTTTGGATGGCAGAGGTGGTAAACAAACCTTGGCGAAGCTCTTTGTGAAGGAAACAGAAAGCAAATTTCCCTCTGCTTTTCATGACAAGTTGCACCTCTCAATACTCAGACATGTTCTACATAACTATTAAAAAAGGATGGGGAATCCCCAGCCAGTGGGCCAGATACACCCAGCAGGTGAATTTACATCAGTCTTCTGGGTTCTTTCCTGCCCATCAGCTGTTCAGTGACAAGAGATGATGGTTGTGCAAAGCATGCAAACCAACTCCTTCCTCTGCAATAAGAACTGCTGGAAGAAGACCAAAGCAGAGCCAAAAATGTCTTAACAGGCAGGAAGGCTTGTGCTCTGTGCATTCTGAATACAGTATATGGTTCAAAGGTCCACAAGCAGAGACCTAGGAATAAGCAAAGCCATTGTCCCGACATGCTCCTCCTGCTCCACCTTTGAAGAGCGGGAAGGAGCCTGTCATTCATGCCTTTCTCATCCTAATGCCATGGAGTGGCTGGAGACAGGGAAAAGAGGCAAATTATGTAAAATTTAATGGTTAACAAAAAAGGTCATATGTATCTTAAAACAGGCTTCCTCAACCTCAGCCCTCCAGATGTTTTTGGCTTACAACTCCCATGATCCCTAGCTAGCAGGACCAGTGGTTAGGGATGATGGGAATTGTAGTCTCAAAACATCTGAGGTTGAGGAAGCCTGTCTTAAAAGGGGTACAAGCACATGTACTGATTGACACATCTCCTTGGGGCAACCATTGGAAGAACCCTGATCTGTTCATTGGAAAGGTTTTAAGTCTTTCCTGCCAAATCTCATTCAGGGGAGGCCTCAAAAGTGGAAAGGCTGCTATATACATTACAGTGTTCATGTCTAATGTACTCATGCAACAAATATAAATCTAGTATAACTGCCTGGTGCAGGCCCAAACTGTGAGCTTTATTAGAGTTCAGCACAAGCACATTGAAATGAGCTCAGAGATTTGCCAAGGAAGCATGTTTTAACTGCAGTACTTTGTTCAGTATAAGGTCATCTACTGAGCACATCTCTGTGCAGGTGATACAAGCAGAAAGTTTAATTACCCTTAAATCCGCTTTTTAACTCTCAGTTTTTCTTAACACTCACACTTAAATGTTACACATGGCTATCAGCTGATGTCTTTAGAGCTGAGAGATTGCAAGTGTGAAAACAGCTGTGACAGTAACTGCTTTACAATCACAACAATTGGGGTGTCATGTCAGTTTTTCTACCTCTAATTTGTCTTAAGAGAGAGCATGGAGCACAGCTAACAAAAGATCACGTTAAAAAAAAGAGTAATCAACACAGGATTGCAATATTTCATCAAACAATAAACAAAAATGATATTTCTGAAAATGTGATGTGTATTCAGTTTCTTTGTCATATCATTATTAAGAGCACCCTGCTTCGGATAAACTTGAAGATTTCTCTGTATAGAATCTATTATATTTTGTTATTGTTACAGCGATGTGTAGGCAGTGCTGTTCATGATCACTTTACAGAAGGAAAGGCAAGTGTATGATAGCAAACCTGCTAGAACTGTCAGTAGCAGCAATGCTGCATAATGGAGTGGTGCATCCATTATGCACCTGCATTCATGCAGGGGGGTAAAGCCAACTGGAGGGTAAAGGTTTGCCAAGTCATGCAGGTGTTAAGCAGAAACCCACTCGCTGGATCATCACCTTGTTGTGGTGAGTGGGCTTGCATGTTTCTATGACCCTTGTGAGCAAAGCCGTCGGGAATCTCATACTCCAAGCAGGTTCACCCAAGGCGGTAAGGTCAAAGGGAAGGAGCTAGACAAAGAATGATCCAAGAAGTCCTCAACGGCAGAACAGGCGGATGATAACAAGCGGTATGTTACAACGGCTTTGAAGGCGGATGAAGGCTGCAGCAGATAGGAATCTACTGGTTTGTTGTGACTACTTCATGACTACTTCATGCCCTACTGCGAAGACTGTACGTTGGTCAGCGTGCACTGATCTACACACATAAAACAAATTCATGCACAGGCGTCTTCCAAAAACCCAACCCAAAACCCAAAAGTCCCATGGTGATTGACAAATGGTAACAGGGGCAGGATCGTGAAATCTGGAAGCCCCTAGTCACGAACTGGCACATGGGCAGTGGATACAGATTCAGTCGTTCTGACTCAAGGAAAGAGGCAGTTGAGCAGCTTGGCAGCTGTATCCATGACTGAGCAGCCCTTTTTAGGATCCACTCTGCTCACTCCAAAAATGGGAGGAGCTAGAAAAGGTGCCCTAAACATAGTCTGCCTCCCTTTTTCCCTGACTGGATTACAGCACCCAGTGGGGTCACCATCTAGTGGTCGTAAAAGACAACTGAACTTTGGAACATGGAATGTACGGACTTTGTCAGATAACACAGACAGCGAGCATCCTGAACGCAGAACTGCCATCATTACAAGAGAGCTGTGATGTTTTAACATTGATATTGCAGCGCTTCAAGAGAGCAGGCGAGGGAGGGACAAATAAAGGAAGAAAATGGAGGCTACACCTCCATTGGTCTATCTGAACAAGAACATCAAATACATGGGGTAGGCTTCGCTATCAAAAATGAACTTGTGAAGCTCCTGTCAGAAGTCCCTACCAGCATTAAAGAGTGACTCTCAACCCTGCAAATAAAACTCACCAAAAACCAACAGGCTACTATTGTAAGCGCTTATTCACCAACACTGGACGCCGATGAAGACATTAAAGAAAAAATTTACTCTCAGCTGGATACTGTCCTGTCAGATGCCTATAGAAGATAAAATTATCCTCCTTGGGTGATTTTAATGCAAGAGTTGGGTGAAATTTCGATCTGTGGCCTGGGACTATTGGGAAAGAAAGAGTTGGCAACAGCAACCAGAACGGAATCTTACTTTTGACGATATGTGCAGTGCATAACCTTGTTATTACCAACACATTCTTTCGACAGAAAAATAAATTTAAAACTTCATGGAGGCATCATCAGTCAGACCACTGGCACCTCTTAGACTATGTTATTGTCTGTGCTAAAGATCGCCATGACGTGCTCCTTACCAGAGCTATGATGAGCACTGATGACTGCTGGACAGATCACCGACTAATACACTCCACGATGGCTATCAAGATTATATCTCAATGCAGGCTTCAAGGAAGGAAACCAAGGTGCAAAATGAACACTCAAGCCCTTCAAGATCCCATTAAGTGGGATTGCTTCCAAACGACTCTTAAGGACCATCTGCTTTCAGAATTCCCTGTTAACATCGAGGAACACTGGACAAAGCTAAAAACATTCATTACTGCAGCCTGTGAACAAACAATAGGACACCAAACCAAGAAACACCAGGAGTGGTTTGATGAGAATGATGACAGTGAGAATGAACGCATGATTGACAAGAAAAGGAAGGCTTTTCAGATCTGGCAAAGAGACAGAAACTGTGTCACTAAGAAAAAAACCTATGCCAACGCTAAGGCTGAGGTTCAAAGAAGAACCAGAGAACTAAAAAACACCTAGTGGATAAAAAAGGTCAAGAGATCCAGCACTTAGCCAACACTCATAATAAACAGAGTTTCTTTAAAGCCACAAAGACCATCTATGGGCCAATAAATCATGGCATATGCCCCCTACAATCAGCAGATGGTATCACACTTCTAAAAGATAAAGAAGCTATTGCACAGTGCTAGAAAGAACATTACCAACATCTCCTTAACTGCAACTCCCCCGTAGCTGCTGAGGACCTCTCACAAATTCCGCAAAAACAAATTAGAGATGAGCTTGCAGTATCTCCAAATCTGGGAGAGTTGTGTACAGCTATTAACCAAATGAAAAACAACAAAGCCAGTGGACCTGATGGGATACCTGCCGAAATCTTCAAAGTAGGTGGAATTAAACTTACACAACAACTTCACAAGCTCATCGAAAAAATCTGGGAAAGAGAAGAAATCCCAGCAGACTTTAGAGATGCCAAAATTATCAATCTCTTTAAAAATGGTGACAGAACTGATTGTGGAAACTATTGAGACATCTCTCTATTAGCTGCGGCCGGCAAAATTCTTGCAAGGACCTTAGCAAACTGTGTCGTAACAATATCCAAGGTGACTCTTCCTGAATCCCAAAATGGTTTGCGGCCTTCTAAGGGGACAGTGGACATGATTTTCACTGCTCAACAGCTTCAAGAAAAATGCAGAGTGCAAACCCAACCCCTGTAAACGGTGTTTATTGACCTGACTAAGGCTTTCAACACTGTAAATCGTAATGCCCTGTGGACTGTCCTTCTGAAAATTGGCTGCCCAGATAAATTTGTAAACATCATTTGGCTCCTCCATGATAATATGACAACAACAATTGCAGATAACAATGGCTCTCAAAGTGAACCATTCACAGTGGGATCAGGTATTAAACAGGGTTGTGTTATTGCCCCAACTCTATTCATTATTTACATTACCATCATCCTACACTTTGTTGAAGGGAAACTCCGCATCGGAGTAGAAATCATATATTGAACAGATGGAAAGCTCTTCAATCTGAGCAGGCTGAAAAAAAGAGTAAGGTTACTGTAACATCTGTCATAGAGCTTCAGTATGCTGATGACAACGTAGTGTGCGCACGCTCAGAGGATGACCTCCAAACCATCCTAAATATCTTTGCAGCAGCTTACAAAAAGCTTCGCCTATCACTCAACATCCCAAAAACCAAAGTGTTGCACCAACAAGTACAAAATAACCCCTCTGCAGCACCCCAAATCCAACTCAATGGTGTAATGTTGGAAAATGTCAATCACTTCTCCTACCTAGGCAGTTATGTTTCCACAAGGGCCAACACTGATGCTGAAATCCAGCATCGCCTGAGCTCTGCGAGTGCGGCTTTCTCCCGATTAAAGTGCAGAGTGTTTGAGGATTGACATTCGCAGGGAAACCAAAGTGCTTGTTTACAAAGCTATTGTACTACCAACCTTACTATATGCGTGTGAAACATGGACCACTTATAAACACCATCTCCAACTTCTCGAAAGATTCCATCAACAGTGTCTCCAAAAATTTTTATACATCACTTGGGAAGACAGGCGAACTAATATCAGTGTACTGGAAGAAGCAAAGATCACCAGCGTTGAAGCAATGATTCTTCAACATCAACTTTGTTGGACTGGTCATGTTGTGTGGATGCCTGATTATCAACTTCCAAATAAACTACCGCATTTTTCGCTCTATAAGATGCACCAGACCATAAGACGCACCTAGTTTTTGGAGGAGGAAAACAAGAAAAAAAATATTCTGAATCCCAGAAGCCAGAACAGCAAGAGGGGTCTGGCTTCTGGGATAGCCTCTTGCTGTTCTGGCTTCTGGGATAGCCGCGCAGCCTGCATTCACTCCATAAGACGCACACACATTTCCCCTTACTTTTTAGGCGGGAAAAAGTGAGTCTTATAGAGCAAAAAATACGTTAAATGTTACGCTGAAGCGGGAACAGCAAAGTTGTGGCATGCTACATATTGTTAGACACCAACTTCCATAAAACTCAGTGAGCACGGCCAATTGTTGAGGATTATGGGAACTGTAGTCCAACCATATCTGGAATGCCACAGGTTTGTAACCCTGTGTTTATGATAGTTTAGTGTCATGGAAAAGAGCTTAGGTGACTCTTGAGCTCATGTGCTGCCCTCTCCCTTCTCCTCTAGTATGACCACTTTCCCTTACTTTTTAGGAGGGAAAAAGTAGGTCTTATAGAGCGAAAAATACGGTACTCTATTCTGAACCTAAAAATGGAAAGTGTAATGCTGGTGGTCAATAAAAGAGGTTTAAAGAGTGTCTCAAGGGAAATCTTAAAAAAATGTAGTATAAACACTGACAACTGGGAAACACTGGTCTGCAAGCACTCCAGTTAGAGAACAGCCTTTACCAAAGGTGTAATGGGCTTTGAAGACACTCAAACTCAGGATGCAAGGGAGAAACGTGCTAGGAGGAAGGCACGCTTGGCAAATCCACACCGTGATCAACTCCTGCCTGGAAACCAATGTCCCCACTGTGGAAGAACGTGTGGATCCAGAAATGGCCTCCACAGTCACTTACGGACTCATTGTTAAAACCATGTTTATGGAAGACAATCTTATTCAGCTACAAGTGATGGCCAAAGAGAAGAAGAAGCAGAAACAGCTAGGGAAAAAGAATTTGTGACATAGGAACAGATTCTTAGCCAGCAGTTTCATTGGACCCAGAAGTCAAGAGAATATATTGGTGGCGACTGATTCTTGTATTCAGTCCCTTCCCCCACAGGGAAAAGGGACAGGTTTGCCATTGGTGCATAAACTGAGGTAAGCCACTCGAGGTTCCCCTTAAGGCAGTATGGAAGCAGGCAGATGCTGCACCCAATCCTATGCACGGATCAGCTTGCCCCTCTTGTAGCCGTGAAGAACTGGTGACCCTCAAAACTACAAGACTGCAAGCACTGGATTTAAGATGGTGCAAGCAGCTCCCCAACATAGGGTGCCAAGATGATGAGGCACAAAATATTAATTAATAAATAATAATAATAATAATAATAGTACAGTGGTACCTCGGTTTTTGAAAGTAATGTGTTCTGGAAGACCGTTCGGGTTCTGAAACGTTCGAAAACTGAGGACTCGACAGCTGACAGGCCTCAGGATCCTGCACTCAGCGGAAACCGCATGGCATGTTCGACTTCTGAGGCGTGTTTGAAAACTGAAGCATTTATGGTGTTCAAAAACTGAAATGTTCTTCAACAGAGACATTCAAAAACCAAGGTACCACTGTACTTATATAGGTACCTACCAAGAAGAGCCATTTGAAAAGCAAATGTACCAAAAGGAATTATTGTGAAAATAAGGGGGGGGGATTGAGGGGGGTGTCCTTGCTCAGGGTATAATATTGCCAAAGTCTGCTCCTGCTCCCACAGAGCCCCTTAATCCCCCTTATTAGCTCATCACCCAGGGTATCACCTCACCAGGGAGCTAGCCTGACTATTCCCAGAATTATAAGCCTTTATTAAATTCTAACACTTGTGGGATGCAAGGTCATACCCCAAACTCATAACAGTATGTCCCAGACATGGTGTACTGTTTTTTGTGAATACTGCTCACCACAAAGAGAGCACCCAAGTCTTACTGATGAAACATCCATACAGCGTTCATAACAACATGAAACAGAACCCAGGAATGTAATTTGAATGAGCTGAAGACAATATTATTCTGAAGGACTGTAGTGCACTAATGTCTTCTAGCCACACCACTGTGGTTTCCAAACTCCATTTCAACAGCACGTTTGCAAGGTGGGAGTACACCCCTTTGACTGAGTGGTAGACTGTTTTCCTTCAAATCTAAGATCTTAATGAGGAGCAGAAAACAAAAACTGCTGGCCTTTGGCTCAGCTCTGTTCATTAACCAAGTGAAGATGACTACAGAAGTAGAAGCAGTCATCAATCATTGCTTTGAAGCTTCTCCAGCAGCCTGATCACCACCCCTCTGACTTTTGTTCCTGGGTCTGTCAATTCAAAAGCAGCCGGTTAAGCAGTCTACTTAAAAGGTACAATTTCAAGCTTATTTCCATCTGCATGGTGTTTCCATCCCAGAACACACACAGCATAGTCATCTGGTCTGGATTAAATGCACATCTCCACATGCCACACCAGCAAACAACAATGCTATCAGTGTGACTAAGGGCTCACCCGACAATTAATTCCTCCAGGTCTGAGAGCTTTCCTCGTTGTTCCATGGCTTTTCCTTGCAAAAATTGGATCTTATCAGGTGCACAGAAAAAATGAAGAGAGATTCTGCTTAGCAAAACTTCATTTCAGAGGGTAAGAGCAGATTTCGCAAGGTAACACCATGGGGAAAAAAGGAAAGTTCTCAAACCCAGGGGAAATAATCATTACACAATATGAGTCAAGCAGAAGTGTGGATGAGCTCTAGGTCTAAAGGACATCCAAGATGGCACCTGGAACACCTGAATGTCAAAATCAAAATCACTAATCTCTTCTTCTACTGTTTCTTGGGGTAAGAAGATGATTTCTGGTTACTACTTTCTCAGCTGGGAGTGATGAGAATCACCTCCAAATGACCTAAAAGGAAAGTTCTGCAAAAGGCGCTCTCATTTTCTACAGAAAGCCCCCAAATAAAGAATTTTCACATGGTTGTATTGGGCCCAATCTGGTCCTGGTCACTTTGTCAACTCCAGGCTTCCCCCACTCTACCCCAGCTAGCAAAGCCACTTGATAAAGCTCTGCTAGGCATCATTCAGGATTAGGATTGCATTCTAAATGTCAATAAATATGTAAACAGGCTGATGTCAGGGACTGGCTGGACGAAGACTGGTGGGAGGCACCAGCTGGGGAATCCCATAGGAGGAAGGCTCAGAGCCAGGGGATGGGTGGTGGGGCACTGAGGAGAGGTCAGAGCGAGGAGTTTGGGAGGAGGGCCTGGATGCTGAGAGGGCAATAGGGTTTAGTTAGCAGGAAGAGCCTGTGACAGGGAGCAGTTCAGACTCCAAGGCTGAAGCAGAGAAGGGGGAGGGGGTCAAGAAGCTGTTGAAGAATCCAGGAAGTATCCCTCTCCTGCTGCAACAAGCTTCTCTACACCCTGGTCTCCAAGAACGTGCAAAATGAAGAGAGCAGAACCGAGGCCAGAGGTCCCCAGATGCAGTTTGAGACTGCTTGGTAAACATCTGGGGGGGAGCCTTAGAAAGTGTGGAAGGCAGGGACTTTCAGTCCAGGCAGCTGCTGAGTTCTATGTTAACTCCACTGACAACAGAGCCCTGTGTCTTCGGTGCTGGCCTGTGTCTGACTCCAGCCTTTACAACTGGCTAGATGATGCTTTTAGTGGGCTATTAGATGTTCCTTTGATGTCTTGGTGCAACAGTAGTGGGAAGCTGAATGTGCTTCAGTGGGCTTGCAGAAGGGGTTCCTATCCCTTGGTCTCATGAATAGCTGAGAATCTGACCAGATAAGGGGTGCTGCCAGATTTAATGATTAATAAATTTCTGGAGACTTGGTCCATCTGGGAACTTCATCTCTACTCCTGGTGGTGGTGGTGGGGACCTTACAGCTGGGATGCAATCCAGATATTGTTGTACTACAGTATTCTATGACCCATGACCATTGACCATGTTGGCGCAGCCGATGGGAACTATACACAGTAATTTACATATTTGTTCAAAAATCCACATGAAAAACGCATAGGTGCTTTATCACAAAGTGTACCCCCCCAAATAGTTTTTATTCATCTTGAAAATATGGATAGAACAATAAATATAGCATAGGACAAGAACAACAGTGAATGCAAGGCAAGTACATTCACAGGAAAATTACAATAAAGAGAAAAGAGGAGAGGGGGACATTAAAACAAAAGAACAAAAGTTATTCAGATGCATATTTTATCTCAATGTATGCATTTCTGAATGTATTATATTATCAAATCTGCATTTTGATACTTTTTTGAGCTGAGAACTGTGTTGCAAAATTTGGAGAACTGCAAAATCTGAAGGATAATTACCTCCCAATATGCTCATTAGTGCGAAAGGTGTTGATCAGGTCAATTTACAGTGGTACCTCAGGTTACATACACTTCAGGTTACAGACTCCGCTAACCCAGAAATAGTGCTTCAGGTTAAGAACTTTGCTTCAGGATGAGAACAGAAATCGGGCTCTGGTGGCACGGCAGCAGCAGGAGGCCCCATTAGCTAAAGTGGTGCTTCAGGTTAAGAACAGTTTCAGGTTAAGAACGGACCTCCAGAACGAATTAAGTACTTAACCTGAGGTACCACTGTACACTGAAAGAGAAATCATATTCCTCAAATGTCCATGTCTGAGCTCATTACATGCACAACTATAGAACACACCTGGACTGCTGGGCAGAGGTTGTGGATATCTCTTTTTAAAGGCTGCATTCACTACGGTCCTTACTCAACGTAGGGGAATAGGGGATCACTGTTATTTTTCTTCTCAGCATGCGAGCAAGGTCAAGAGCATAACAGGGGAAGTTTAATCCCTTTTGAAGAGGTAACGTAGAGGGTACTGAAGTTAATGGGGGAAGGGGAAGAACTGCTGTTTGAAAAAGAAGGTGAAATTGAAGAAGTTTCACACTGTGGGTGCAGCTACTATTCCTCCTTTTAAAAAGAAGAGAAGCCTTTCAATAGATCGACACCTTTGTTAACTGTTCCAGCTAGAAGGAGCAAGGAAAGCATTTATTTTAGAACACCATTATGGGAATGTGAAGGGAAAGATTTTGAAACAAGATTAATAGCAGAAGCACCCTGTTTGATAACTCCGCAGTGAATGTCTTCAGGGTCTTTGGAACCTAATGGTCTTAAAATCAAGGAGTAATGCAAACTGTGAATCTTCAGCAGGGATTTTAATAAATTAAATATAAAAAGGGATGGTGGTGCAACTATTATGCGCATCTCCCAGGATTTTATAGACAGGGTCAACCAAAGCATGTTAGAGGAAATAATCTGGAGCAATGGTACAGGAATACTAGACAATTTGTACCTTGATAAAGCAGTTTTTGCTTTTTCTAAGACCTGTGAAGTGCTGGTAGCAATGACCCTGGCACTGTTACTAGGTGCTTTTGTTATTTACTTTATGTCCCTCCCCTCCTTCTCTAGGAAGTTGCTGGGCTCAGTCCATTTGAGCAGTAAACGAATCTCAAAAATGGGCTGATTTATTTCACGGAAGAAAAACAAGCCTACCTGTGAACAGACTAAGGACAGTAATTGGTAAATTCCCTATTCCCCCTAATGAGCAGTCCTGTTGTATTGTTGTCTGTGCTTTTAACTTTATTTCAGAATAAAATGCCATGTTAAAGGAAAAGACAGCTAATTAGGTCTTTTTCTCTGTTCACTAGCTACAGGCTCCTAGAGGAGCTGGCATACGCAATGTGAAACATAGCCTACATTCTCCCATGCCAGCTCCAAAACACCATCTCTATTTCATTGGCACCAAGATAATAAAAAGCCTACAGAATATCTAGCTTATGGATGTTGTTTCCCATCTTGTTTCAAGAGGATTATATCAAGTTATAGTGTTTCTTTGATGCTCTCTACCTGGTAGCAATACCAAAGGATGCCTTGAGGACATGTGACACTATAAAGCCATTGGAAGTGGTAGGTGTTGCTTCTTGTGTTGACAGGGAAGGCAAAGGACTCCACTTCTGCAATGTGATTTAGGCCCAGAAGTGTACTGATTTAAAAAAAACTCCTCACACCAGCCATAAACTTACTAGGTTTCTTCAGGCAATCATGCCCTCACCAGAATTTAATACTGTTTGCCCTACTGCAACTGAGAGGATGTATGTGAACGGCTTTGAACAACCTAAAGCAAGTGTAACTCCTAGGAGCCCAATATCTACTTATATTTACTTTGAAATAAGTTGACATTAAGGGACACGGGTGGAGCTGTAGGTTAAACCACAGAGCCTAGGGCTTGCCAATCAGAAGGTCGGCAGTTCGAATCCCCATGACGGGGTGAGCTCCCGTTGCTCGGTCCCAGCTCCTGACAACCTAGCAGTTCAAAATCACGTCAAAGTGCAAGTAGGTAAATAGGTACCGCTCCAGCGGGAAGGTAAATGCCGTTTCCGTGCACTGCTCTGATTTGCCAGAAGCGGCTTAGTCATGCTGGCCACATGACCTGGAAGCTGTACGCTGGCTCCCTTGGCCAATAAAGCGAGATGAGCGCCGCAACCCCAGAGTCGGCCATGACTGGAACTAATGGTCAGGGCTCCCTTTACCTTTACCTTTAAGTTGGCATTTGGTAGCACAAGAAAATAGGCCTTGTTTTTTATTAGCAAGATAATATTCTGAACGCAATAACAGTTCTAGAATTTGATTACAGTGTGGATGTTTATAACATTATGCATACTTGAGGATATTGAGGTAAAAGTAACCATATCTTAAAATGAAAAATATATTTACGAATTCTTGGCCAGCATTAATGGATTGGAGGTGAAGATAGGAAAGTCTGCATCTAATAAGGAAGCCTTTCAAAACTGTTCTTTAGGAGGAGGAGGAGGAGGAGGAGGAGGAGGAGCTACAGTCTTTCAAACTCAGCCCCTTAGGTTTGCATTATTATCAGAACACATGTCAGGAAATATTGATTACACATAAGGTACTGTCATTGCCAATAAACTTTTGCAATAGGTTTGAAGTGCTTTATAACGTTTCACAGATTAGGTTGCTGAAAATGTTATTGTGGGGTCCCCCCCCCCCATTTTGTAAAGCATCAAGTAAAAATACATCACAAAAAATCATAAGCTGAAAAACCCATTTGTTTTTCTTCTGCTGTTGTGAAGGCAGCTGCCAAACAGGCAAAAAAATACAATTCTTTTGGATATTCCTTTAGAAAATTAGTAAATGATGTTAGTGCCAAGATTGAAGGTTTAATTGCCAAGATAACAAAATTCCTTGCTTTGGGGCATCAACAATCCTTTAAAAGCTGGGCCTAGTGATCATGGAATCATTGAACTGTAGAGCTGGAACAGACCTCAAGGGTCATCTATAGCCCAGCCCCCTGCAATGCAGAACTAATAATCATAGAAGCTAATCCTCTCAATTCGCATTAAAATATTCTCAGATCCCAGAAACACACTCACATAATGTTATGACCTCCGCCTTGGAATGGATTTACATGAAAGTAGCTCTTGGATGCAGTCCTGACCCCTGACCAGCAGCAATGGGTGTATGTGTGATGGCTGGCCAGGGCAGAAGGTGGGGTACAGGGAAAATGACCCTTTGTTCTGCCAACTCTCAGGATGGTGAAATGAAGAAGCCCAAATCTACCAGACTTTTAGAAGACATCTGAAGGCAGCCCTGTTTAGGGAAGGTTTTAATGTTTGATGGATTAATGTATTTTAATGTTTTGTTGGAAGTCGCCGAGAGTGGCTGGGGAAGCCCAGCCAGATAGGCGGGGTATAAATAATAAATTATTATTATTATATCAGGCACATCTCAATTGGATCCCTTGTTCTCCCAGCCCTGCTTCCTCCCCACCCCATCTTGGGGATTCCCACCAGCTGCCAGCTGCCAGCTGCCAGGATGCTGGTGGCTGCAGCTTCTATTCACCCATTATTTGAGCGGCTGCACCTGGGTAAACCAGTGGGGCAGCCCCATGGACAGCAGGTACTGCAGCCAGGCATGGGCGAGTGGAGTGACACCTCCCCCCAACCCAAACCTCCTCCAGTGTCACGGATCGGGGCTTTGGATTGCTCTGCTTGTTCACCCAGTTATTCAGCTCATATATTATTTATATCCTGCTTTTAGCTTATTTTTATGTATTACTTATTTTATTGTAAGCTGGCTTGACTCAAGGACAGAGTACAAATTCCTATGGCAAAGCAAATCAATAGAAGCGCTTTAACTGGGAAGCTTTCGTCCATGTGATCATCCCCCACTACAGAAAGATGTGGTGCACTACAAGGACAGTTTTACTACTTTGCCGGCTGCTTGCGAGATCTGGCCTCTGCCAGCAAACCATAAATACAAGCAAAAATGCAGATTATAACCTTTCTAAGGGTCAAACTGGGCAAAACAAGGGAACTTCATGTTTGGAGTACCCAATTTATTTATCTTTCTTAGACCTTCCTACCTGCCCCCCAAACCTCAGTCCCCTAATGGGCTGCTTTTTTGGGGGGGGGGGGAGATATTAGGCACTCCAAACACAGAGCTCTCACATTGTATCTTATTTGACTCTTGCATGCATCTTTGGTGCTTCATACTAGGCATTTAGAATGGAATTGCCATGCTTTGTTCACTCACTTTTTACGGGTCATCCGCACAATGCTGTTTTCTAATTATTATTGTTCCGTAAGATCAAACCTATCCATTCTTAAGGAAATCAGCCCTGAGTGCTCACTGGAAGGACAGATCATGAAGCTGAGGCTCCAATACTTTGGCCACCTCATGAGAAGAGAAGACTCCCTGGAAAAGACCCTGATATTGGGAAAGATTGAGGGCATAAGGAGAAGGGGACAACAGAGGACAAGATGGTTGGACAGTGTTCTCGAAGCTACCAGCATGAGTTTGACCAAACTGCGGGAGGCAGTGGAAGACAGGAGTGCTTGGCCTGCTCTGGTCCATGGGGTCACGAAGAGTCGGAAACGACTAAACAACAACAACCGTCCCCGTGGTTCTGACGTCTTTTCTCAGACCACCAAAAGTCTGACTTTTCCTTCAGAAGAAAAGGAGTAGCATGATCTCCACAGGTATAAATGCCCTCAGGAGTCTTTCATCTTTTTAAAAGGCCAAGTGATGTTGTGGGTGACATATGAGGCAGATGAACCAATCACAGCTCAGCTCAGCACACAGTAGAAGGAATTCATCGTAGCTCTAAGGAGATTGCTCTGACAGTGCAAGCATTTCTGCTTGTCGATGGAACAATGCCCCCTCTCTCCACCCTGCACTCTTGGGGGGGGGCATGAGGGGGAAGAGAGGAGAGAAAGCCCCATTTCATAAATCCTTGCATGGCTATTAGTTGAAACCAGCCCATTCGCGTTAACATTTGCAGTGCTTGTCATTTTAACATCCTGATTATGTATTTTTAATTGATCGTAAGTACTAAACTGCCTCGCCTGCATTTTTATTATTATAAATATATTTTATTGTGCTTTGTTACAATCTAAACGGTAAAGAGTAGCAATAAAACAAAACAAATACCAGTGGCTCCTGAAATTTGTTCCATAAACCAATACTTACATTGGGAAGACCGAAAACAAAGTTACAGAGCTCCAAGATAGTCAGGAGCTCAGGTCTTAGGGACAATTATGGTGGGAAAACCGAGACAATTCCTCAGGCCGTGTCGAGTAGAGACATGCAGATCTTCCCCCTCACTTACATCTATGTTTATGCATTTCCATGGCAGTAAATAACCAATAAAGCCGTCTCCCATTTTTAAATCAAGTTTGAATTCCGCCTACTTATTACAATTCTGTAAGAGAGCTTTGCTTGCAGATTGACATGGTAAAGCCAGGAACCCTGTCTACTTCTGTGATCTGGGAATCCTCTGGCCAACTATTTGTGCTATGAAATCACAATAATCTTCTTTGAAAGCAAGAAGAGCAAGGGCAAAGAGTCTACATTTGACCAAGAAAAATACAGACCTGCCAGACAACATGAAGATAACAGGTTCTCCAAACACATTGTAACAATAGGGGATTTATTTCAAATACTGTATATGAGACAAATTATCAGAATGACAACATGTTTCCTACAAGTCATTCGCTAACAACTGGCTGCCAGTCGTGAACATCATCCGTCCTTTGCTTCAGAAAGACACACTGAATTTCTATGCTGCACATTTCTATCATGCAGTTCAAATGCAGCAAAACATCCTGAGAAATTTCCTCCCATCCTCCTATACCACCAAAGTTTGCTTGCAGCCAGCTTCCCCCCATCGAGAATGAATTAAAAGATTTACAGTGTGTAGAGTTCATCTTGCAACCAAGGGGGGAAAGACACAGGTGACTAAAGTGTAGGCTTCCAAACTAGGTCAACTGAAACAAATATGTAGCCTCTGAGACTTAGGACACCAAGATGCTCTGGGGCAGCGACAAATTCTCTCCATCTCCCTGACAAAGAAGGCACATGCAAGGCCTATCAAGATTATCAGCTGCAGATGGGGGGGGGGGATGCAGTCAAGGTACCTAGAAATCATGAATCAAATTCTCATTAATAATAAGCTCTGAAAATAGACCAGCAAATAGGCTTAAGAAAGAAGTATTGCAATGGGAGGGGAGAGGGAATTAGATTTATTCCATGATCACTGAGAATAGCATCTCAAAATGATGTTGGGAGAGACTGCATTTACCGTATTTTTCGCTCTATAAGATGCACCAGACCATAAGACGCACCTAGTTTTTGGAGGAGGAAAACAAGAAAAAAAATATTCTGAATCTCAGAAGCCAGAACAGCAAGAGGGTTCGCTGCACAGTGAAAGCAGCAATCCCTTCTTGCTGTTCTGGCTTCTGTGATAGCCACACAGCCTGCATTCGCTCCATAAGACACACACACATTTCCCCTTACTTTTTAGGAGGGAAAAAGTGAGTCTTATAGAGCAAAAAATACGTTAAATGTTACGCTGAAGCGGGAACAGCAAAGTTGTGGCATGCTACATATTGTTAGACACCAACTTCCATAAACCTCAGTGAGCACGGCCAATTGTTGAGGATTATGGGAACTGTAGTCCAACCTTATCTGGAATGCCACAGGTTTGTAGCCCTGTGTTTATGATAGTTTAGTGTAATGGAAAAGAGCTTAGGTGACTCTTGAGCTCATGTGCTGCCCTCTCCCTTCTCCTCTAGCATGGCCATAAGGAGACAGAAAACTTTGGCTTCCAATTTCAATTAACCACAATTAAATTCATCTTAATTAAGTTTTAACTATGACTGTACCCAATCTATGGTTTGAAATTAGCTCGTTTCAGACAAACCATAGTTAAGATTAACCACCGTTGGGTTTTTTTGGCTTCAAATGAGACAGCAAACTCTGGTTAACCAAAAAGTGAAACAAAAACTTCAAAACTCGACTTTATGGCCACGCTGGAGAAGAAGTTGGGAATGTGCAAGCTCAGAGCTTCTCTATGTTACTTCTTGGTTTTGTGTGACATCCAAAATGGGCCATCTGGATAATGAGAGCACAAGAACCACAAGTTATATGAATTGCTTACTGTTCAAGAAGCACATTCTTGGTGTGTTTCAAATAAGGATACTGTGAATGTCCATTATTTTCCACTGCCAATATGATGTCAACATATTCACCGTTGCAAATTCATGTCCCAAACAGACAACAAATTCTGGAATATAGTTACAGCTGTACAAAAGAGGAAGGGAGGCTACTGTACGTTAAAGTCAATGCACAATTAAGTCAACTACAGGCAATAGTATGCATGTGATACACAAGAATGATATGGACTGAGAAAACAATATACAGTATCCACTTTTGCAGATCAATGTCCTGAATGTGTGCTCCCAGCAGATGGAAATATGAGAATATCTGAATAAAGAAAAAAGGTTCCGCACCATCCCTCATTTGAGGCGAGGCTCTTTCTCAGGGGCAGAAATCTATACTCTCATTCTCAGAAAATGAATGTGTCTAAACTCTGTTATAGACAGCTTCTTCAGTCATTGTACAAGGATGATAATATGGATTCTACACGGACAAAAGCTTTGCTTGAAAGCTGCGGGGCACTTGCTGGTTTATTCAATATGAATGACTAAACCATTCATATTACCTGCAGCCTTTTTGCAGAGTTTTATGTCAGTATTTCTTGTGTGCTGCGAGAACAGGCCCTTCTAGGCTTTTGTTGTTTCATTTTGTGCATTAAGAGAATGAGGTACAAAGAAACATGGGAGTTAGACATCCCAACCGGTAAAAGCAGAAAACAGTGGTGAAACTTCAACTTGGCAGGGCAAGTCAGGGACATTCTTCCTTAGCAGCCCATAGATGACATACTAACCCAACTGCAAGCTTAGTACATAATACATATACTAGAAATCGCTTCCTAAGGCAGCTCAAGGCCGCCAACTATAGATTAGGGCAGCTTCTTACATTATGAAAGCATCTTCCTTGCTTCTCCCCACTTGCGTCGATTCTATCATACTCTGATTCAAGTGCGAATGCAGAAATCATGTGAAAGGAAGGCATCACATGGAACGAACCAAGGGAGAGGTCTCTACCTGAGATTCTTTAATGCAGAGACTGAATGTGGGACCTTCTGTATGAACAGCGTGGTCCTACCCTTAGGCATCCTTCTTCAATACATGCTTGTGGTGGCGGCTCTAGCTATTCAGAATGAATTTGCTCTGATGAAGAGGAACAAAAGACCATTTCAGTGTGGAAACTGCATTCCCAGCCAGCGGAAAGAGAAATTGCCACAGAGTTTTCAGTTAGTTCTAACCCCAGCAGTGTGCCTGCAATGACGTTCATTATGACACATCTTTTGTTCCTGTGCTGACTGACAACCTTCCCTTTTTCAGGCTGCATCTCCCTTCAGGGACTTCACAAGACTTTGCAGAAATCAGCAAGGTGGAGTTGCTGTTCCTGGCTCCAGGTGAGCAGCACAGAAGGGCTCAGTAGAGGTGGAAGTGTACTGCACAAAGCTATCTGCCAATTAATTTAAAAATAACTTTGCACTGTACAATGGGACAAGGCAAACAGTAGCTCAAACATACACATATTACTATGTGCAGTGTAGGTCTGACTGTTCTGCAAGCTTTACAGGGGAATCCTATGCACTTTTACTCAGAAGTAAGCCTCCCTAGCTTTAATGGAGTCTACTTCAGTCTTTGTCTTAAACAGGGGCATGCACTGATCATAAAATCAATTTGCTCCTTCAAAAAACAGCCCAACTCAGTTCAAAACCTCCAGAGGCTTCCTGATTGGGTTTGGGTCCAAATCGAAATCCTGAAATTCAGGAAAACAAAGCTTTGCAACTCCCCTATTTACTATTATTGAGGAATTTTAAAAACAATTATAAAGTTGTTGTTTTTTTCATTTTGAGAGAACTGGATGGTATTCTCAAGCACAGTAGCCCCTCGTGAGTGGATAAATCCTACAAAATTACAAATAGGTCCAGTGATTTTTGTGCTGGGCACCTTTAAATTAACTTTTTGGCTTTGATTTTGAAGGAATGATCTACAATTTTTTTAAAAAAAATATTTGGCAGAAGTGGAAATTTAGATTTCTTTGCTTCTTTTGGAGAGTCCGATAGTGCCAAATTTCAAAACTTTAGCAGTGGCTTTCCAGCAGGAAAAACCTTTCCAAGTTCAGAGTGATTTAAAAAATGATTCACTTAATGTGCCCCCTATCTGCCTATAAAGAAGAAACCAGCAAAAGTGCAGAGAAATAAGTCCAGATGGGGTTTGTGTTAGGATCTTTTAAAGTTGATTTTGAGGTGAAGAACTAAATACGGCTTTGCTTCCCTCATGGTAGTTTTGCAGACAACAATATTATAATAATGCCATATACTGTAGAGGGATGGGAGCAAGGGCTATGGTGTTATTTAATAAAATAAATCAGGTTTGTGTTCTGCGCAGTTGGAACCAAAGCCCACAGAAACTATGTACAACGCCAACTTGAAAGGGGTGTGTGTGAGAGAGAGAGAGAGCGAGAGAGCGAGAGAGAGCGCACAACTGGCACAGCTGCATAAAAACTCGAATATCCTGCATTTTCCTAGAATGACTCTCAGACACACACACACACACACACACACACACACACACACACAAACCATCTCCTACAAGACCAGAGTAGCCAGGCAGGAACTTCAGAGACACTGCTGTAGGAGGGAAGCGATCCTGCTTAGATCAGGGGCAGATCTACACTCATGGTTTTTAACATTAAGGAAGCGTTAAGGAAGGGTTTTGCTGACAAATGACGTCCTACTTTTAATGTTCATAATGTGTTACTAAAACGTGACACCAGAGAGCACTGCAGAGCAGCCAGCAACCGAGAGACAGTGTTTTGACAAAAAAGGTTAAAAAAACACACTTTAATTTACAAGTATGCCCTGTGACGTTTTAGAACGACATATCTAATATCATTCTAATAACGTTAAACAGGTCAGTGTAGATCCAGCCCAGGTCCTGCCTGAAAGTCAGGAAGAGGTGCAGCCTCCAGCTTCTATACAAGCTCCTAGTCCGAGCTGCTCCATTGCTGAAGAAACAGCTCTCTTTGCAGCTCCAAGATTCAGCCAGCCTGACCTGGGGAAATGAATACTTGAATTTTAATAAGATCCCCTGTCAATCTTGGTGCCATCTACTGGGGCATTCTTCTGCCGAAGTGCCACGGAAAAAAACAGGAACTACTCTGCCACTTAAGATGTCTGGAGACCAGCCACTAATATAATCACATAGTTTTTTTTTCATTTGTAAGGGGCTTGCACAAGAGAACAGATTGTACAGTTTGCAAGCCTGTCCCTGCATTTTCATTTCATGGCATGCAACCACACTACCCTTGACCTCCTTTCCATTTATGCCCATCAAAACCACAGAACAGCAAACAAGTGGTTTTCATGTACTTATCCCTCATAATGTTACTAATGATTCTGTATGAGCACTGTTTTAGTTCAATTGCAATTTAGGAACCCTGCACGGCACACAAGCAATCCCGGTAGAGAACAATGAGTAATAGACTCTTTAGATAGTTCCTCTCCTGAAAGCAATAAAGAGAAATTGAATGCAGCCCTATCCAAAATTACTACTCTAGGAGCTAAAGAGGCAGAGAAAAGTATGCTGTTGTCAGCAGTGAGAGAGAAAGCAGACAGGCAATATTCATTGAGACATTGTCATGCTCTCTTGTCACTGAATTAGGATTCTCTTTGCAGAACTGCCTCCTCTGCAAGAAGATGAAACTCAGGCAAAAGCTTAATCAAAGTGATGAACCCAGGCAATCCAAACACGTCACTGAGCAAAGTTGAATTATACACTATGGCTAAATGATGCAAACTGAGCAAATTTTGATTAATTTTTGCTCAATTTATTCTGGTTTTGCTATCCATAGGGAGGGAGCTATACAGAGCACTGAACACCCCTCCCCACAAATCCTTCTCCCTCTGAGATTTCAGCAAGCAATTCGCACACATCCGCAAACTTATCGCTGAGTTATAGAAACTTGTTTTTATTTTAAATGTAACTCTATCCCAGGAAGCTAATTCCTGCACCCAGCAGGCCATTCCATTGTGTCTTCTTCACCTCTCCTGTTACAGCATACAGTGGTACCTTGGTTTACAACCATAATCTGTTCCGGGGGTCTGTTTGTAAACAAAAACAGGTTGTAACCAAAGGCACGCTTTCGCCAATGGGACCTCCCAAAAACATTTCTTCGTAATAAAAAAAAATGGGTTGTAATCCAAAAAAAGGTTACAAACCAGGACACGCACTTCCGGGTTACCAGACGTCCCTGTTTCCTGGGGACCGTCCCCGGATTTACACATTATTCCCCATACAAAATCCATTGAAGTTAAAAAGTATCCCTGGATTCATTGAGAAAAATCTGGTGACCTTAGGTTTGACATGTTTATAATCCAAAACGTGGGCAAACCAAGATGTATGCAAACCAAGGTAACACTGTAGACATTAACACAAGATGTAGCAGAAGGCCATTTCAACAAATCTTTCCTTTGTTGATTTACACTGAAAATGGAGATCTCAACACTCTTGCAAGCATAAAAAAACAGCAAACATCAGCTCAGAAAAACAGGATCCTAGGACAAGGATGGGTGGCATGGGGTATCTGTGACATTTAATCCAGTTACTATAGAGCAATGAGGACGTCACACACTCAATGATTTCATTTTCAGATTTAAAATGTTGGGGAATGAGACCTCAGTTCCCACCCATACGTTTTTTAAGACAGCTGGAAGATTGTTCTAGCTTCTTTCACGGTATTCCATTTCTTTTGCAGGAGAATTTTTGTTGCTTTTAACAGTAAGTCAAGTTCTGAATCAGTCTGGCCAGAAACATTCAGACTTCCTTCCACAATCCCGGCTGCCAGGAAACTCAACTGACCCTTCAGTACATCCTTGTTTTTAATGGCTCTTGCTCAGAGTGGATTCATTAGAATTAACACAATTTAAATCTCTCTCTTTCTCTGTTTTACACACACACACAAAATCTAAACCATTTATTTCCATCAAATGACCCATTTTGAAATTCATATAGTTCCTGAAATGCAAGCACACTAACAGCTTGCTAGAACAATCAAAGCATATTAGCTTGCACCAAAGCCACTTGGAGACATTTGAGCTGGTTTAAACTGTGGCTAGTCAACGCACCAGAATTATAAACATGGTTCGATCTCAGCTGTTTAAACAGGAGTTCCTCAACTTCAGATGTAGTCCAAAGTGGGGCAATATGTTTGATGGATGCAGATTACTCAGTTTTAAGAGAATACAAGGGACAGATTTTAACATGTTTGTGTTCAATTCTGAGTTTGTTTCAAAGATGGACACTGTAACTTAAGTCGCCTCACACTATTTCCTTGTCTAGTTCCTGATCCCAGGGCAGAAAAGACAATGAATCCTAAAAGCCATCTGATTTTGTTTGGAGATACAGTGGTACCTCGGGTTAAGAACTTAATTCGTTCTGGAGGTCCGTTCTTAACCTGAAACTGTTCTTAACCTGAGGTACCACTTTAGCTAATGGGGCCTCCCGCTGCCGCCGCGCGATTTCTGTTCTCATCCTGAAGCAAAGTTCTTAACCCAAGGTACTATTTCTGGGTTAGCGGAGTCTGTAACCTGAAGCGTCTGAAACCCAAGGTACCACTGTACCAGGAAAGCACTTCCTCTCAGGGCCCCTGCTCCTAACAGGTGAAATCTGCAGGTTATTGGAAGGCCTTCCACTTCCAGGGCCAGCCTGGACCACAGCATTTCTGTCTCTCTCCCCCTCTCTCTCCAGTTCTTAGGACTCCCCGACTCACCTTCTTCATCACTCCCTACCCCTTCCTTTGCCACCCCACTTGGAAGAAAAGCCTGGTATTTATTCCTGTTGCCCTATTAAGCCATGAGCTTACTGTTTGCCCCTTACCCTAGTTACCTGAGCTTCCCTTTTTGTTTCCTCTCCTCCACCACCTAGGGCTTGCTCTGGCCTCTGCTTTGTCCTAATTCCCAGTTCACAGGATAGATCACCATGCATCTTTGTCAATCAGCTACAGGTGCCATTTCACACAGCAGTAGGAGATTAGACCTTAACTAATTACTCTCTGTGCAACTGGTCTGTGCTTTCATGCTGCTGCAGCAACCTGGCACAAAAGCTATCAGTATTGTTGATGGTTATAAGAACCCCTGACAGAAAGAGGAAGTATGTCTTAAGATGGCTGTGAGGAGGCGAGGACTTTTAGACAACTGTTTTTTTATGGAGTAAGACCACCAGGAATGAGCTTCTCTGCTCATTGGGCCTGACACTCAAAAAAAGTCTGTGAAGGTGGTACCTTCCTCACCAACCAAAACGTCACACGACAGTTTGCACGCTTTCAAGTTCACCACATCATCAGGCTAGCTGGTAAACAAAGGGGAGGGGAGGAGGCCTAATGGTAAAGCCATGAAGTCTACATCTGGCCAATCTCAAACTGGAGTGTTGGGAGGAGTTTGCAGACTTGCAAATGAGACTCTGTGAGGAGATAGGCAGGTTTCAGGTTACATCAATGGTGGCCCCTCCATTTGGGAAATATAAAATATAGCTACAGTGGTACCTCGGGTTACATATGCTTCAGGTTACAGACTCCGCTAACCCAGAAATAGTACCTCAGGTTAAGAATTTTGCTTCAGAGTGAGAACAGAAATCATGCTCTGGTGGTGCGGCGGAAGCAAGAGGCCCCATTAGCTAAAGTGGTGCTTCAGGTTAAGAACAGTTTCAGGTTAAAAACGGACCTCCGGAACGAATTAAGTACTTAACCCAAGGTACCACTGTATTACATAGATCTGTCTCCATCCTTAGACAAAACAGTCATGGCAGGTGGAAAACAGGAATAGGCCGCTTGTGAATCCCTTAGCCAGTGTGGTGTAGTGGTTAAGAGCGATAGACTCGTAATCTGGTGAACCGGGTTCGGGACTCCGCTCCTCCATGTACAGCTGCTGGGTGACCTTGGGCCAGTCACACTTCTCTGAAGTCTCTCAGCCCCACTCATCTCACACAGTGTTTGTTGTGGGGGAGGAAGGGAAAGGAGAATGTTAGCTGCTTTGAGACTCCTTAAAAGGGAGTGAAAGGCGGGATATCAAATCCAAACTCTTCTTCTTCTTCTTCTTCTTCCCTGCTTAAGTATGAAATCTTTACAGTGGTACCTCAGGTTACATGTGCTTCAGGTTACAGACTCCACTAACCCAGAAATAGTGCTTCAGGTTAAGAACTTTGCTTCAGGATAAGAACAGAAATTGTGCTCCGGCGGCGTGGTGGCAGCAGGAGGCCCCATTAGCTAAAGTGGTGCTTCAGGTTAAGAACAGTTTCAGGTTATGTATGGACCTCTGGAACAAATTAAGTACTGGTTTTAACCTTTAAAGCTCTATATGGCCTAGGACCCTTGTACCTACGGGACTGCCTCTCCGGGTATGTCCCACAGAGAAACTTACGGTCTTCAAATAAAACCATCTTGAAGGTCCCAGGCCACAGAGAGGTTAGGTTGGCCTCAACTAGTGCCAGGGCTTTTTCGGCTGTGGCTCCGATCTGGTGGAACACTCTGTCACAAGAGACTAGGGCCCTGCGGGACTTGACATCCTTTCGCAGGGCCAGCAAGACAGAGCTGTTCCACCAGGCCTTTGGCCAGGGCACAGCCTGACTCCCCCCTTCGGCAATCTTCGCGGAGCTCTGGCCCAATGGTTGCCAGTGGTTTAATTTGAATTAATTTTATAAGGAATGGTTTTAGAGTGTTGTGTTGTGTTGTACTGTTGTACTGTTTTATTGTTGTTAGCCGCCCTGAGCCCAGCTTTGGCTGGGGAGGGTGGGATATAAATAAAATTTATTATTATTATTTATTATTACCACTGTACTGTTTAGCTAATGCTAACTATATTGAAGATTTCTTCTCCTATTTGAAAGGGGCCAGTATGTGAGACAAAATCTTCTTCTTTGGTGATCACTCGTAGCCGAGTAAGATTGTCTTCCATTAACACGGTTTTAACAATGAGTCCATAAGTGACTGTGGAGGCCAATTCTGGACCCACACGTCCTTCCACAGTGGGGACATTGGTTTCTGGGCAGTAGTTGATCACGGTGTGGATCTGCCAAGCGTGCCTTCCTCTTAGCACGTCTCTCTCTTGCATCCTGAGTTTGAGTGTCTTCAAAGCCCATGACACCTTTGGTAAAGGCTGTTCTCCAACTGGAGCACTCGCAGGCCAGTATTTCCCAGTTGTCAGTGTTTATACTACATTTTTTTTAGATTTCCCTTGAGAGACTCTTTAAACCTAAATAAAGCCTCAGGCACCCAGACCACTGCCCAGGGAACAGAATGCTCCTCTCATATTGAAGCTAAAATTCGTGATCTAAGTGGACAAAACCATTGGAAAGGAGGCACCTAGAGAACGCCATTCCTTTTGATTCAAACTATATTGCTTTTCAGAGATGCAGGTGGCGCTGCGGGTTAAACCACAGAGCCTAGGACTTGCCGATCAGAAGGTCGGTGGTTCGAATCCCTGTGACGGGGTGAGCTCCCGTTGCTCGGTCCCTGCTCCTGCCAACCTAGCAGTTCGAAAGCATGCCAAAGTGCAAGTAGATAAATAGGTACCGCTAAGGTGGGAAGGTAAACGGCGTTTCCGTGCGCTGCTCTGGTTTGCCAGAAGCGGCTTAGTCATGCTGGCCACATGACCCGGAAGCTGTACGCCAGCTCCCTTGGCCAATAAAGCAAGATGAGCGCCACAACCCCACAGTGGGCCACGACTGGACCTAATGGTCAGGGGTCCCTTTACCTTTACCTTATATTGCTTTTCAGCTCCTTGGTGAGATGAGGAGAAGCCCATGTTGGAGAATGTCCTAGGCGAGAGTTGGGAGGCAAGGCAGCCCAGGTGAGAGATGAACTGCTGTCAGTTATTTGTATTCATGCACAGCCTTGGCATGGAGGATTCAGGGACTGAAGATGTCAGCTCATTTTCTATTGTTGTTATGCTGATTGAGATTAGGGCACTTGTACTCTCCTGTTTTACTGCATTACTTTAATAGACTTTGATTAATTTAATTGGCTTAAACTGCAACGTATTTTTATATTCATGTATTTTTCTGTTGCTGATATTTAAGCGATAGGGATTAGTTAGTGAAAGGTTTGCTAAATGTGTTGATTATTCTCATTTATGGGAGGAATTGTGTTTGACGTTTAGGGGAATTTAACTGAGGGATGCTACTTTTGTTAACCAGCTAATATGCATTAATTATATTTTTTTAAGGAAATTAATAATAATAATATTTTAAAAAATTTATATCCCACCCATCTTGCTGGGTTTCCCAGCCACTCTGGGTGGCTTGCAACATGTATGAAAACACAACAAAGCATCAAACATTAAAAAAACCCAAAATATCCTGCATGAGCAACGAACAAACCAATAAATCAATAGAAACCAATAACAACCACAACCACAACAACCAGTTTACAGTTATATACTCTTGCATTCACTGTGCCTGCAGAGGATCCTGAACCAGGTGGAAGCTCTACCTACCTGTAAGTAGGTACCAAGCTCTGAACATAGGGGGAAGCTATAGGGAAGCCAGGCAAGACAGTCATCTCTCAACAACAGTACGTCAGAGCATGTGAATTAGTACTGTCTGACTGGTACCAAAGGCTCCAGCTCAGATCTTCGCACTCATCTGACCATCATGTAGATTTTGGTGTTATGATAACCATTTGCTTCATTTTTGCCTTACTCTTCAGTTTGACACAAGGTGGACATGATACTATGGCACTTGTATTACTTCCCCTTACATCACACATCTCACTCGCTCACCTTGTTGTGGTGAGTGGGCTTGCATGTTCCTATGACCCTTGTGAGCGAAGCCATCGGGAGTATCGTGCTCCCAGCAGGGTCACCCAAGGCAGTAAGGTCAAAGGGGAGGAGCTAGACAAAGAATGAGTCCTCAACAGCAGAACAGGCAGAAGATAACAAGTGGCAAGTTACAACAGCTCTGAAGGTGGATGAAGGCTGCAGCAGATAAGAATGTATCAGTCATCATGATACTAATGCCATCGGAATAGAGCCTTACTGTGAAGACTGTGCATTGGTCAGAGTGCACTGATCTACACACATAAAACAAATTCACGTGCAGGCATCTTCCAAAAACCCATCCCAAACCCAAAAAGGTCCCATGGCAATCGACAAATGGTAACGGGGGCAGAACTGTGAAATCTGGAAGCCCCTAGTCCTAATGGGCAGTGGATACAGATTCAGTCATTTTGACTCAAGGAATGAGGCAGTTGAGCAGCTCGGCAGCTGTATCCATGACTGAGCAGACCTTTTTAGGATCCACTCTGCTCACCCCGTAAAGGGGGGGGCGGCTAGAAAAGGTGCCCTAGGAAGGCACGTTTGGCAAACCATCACCGTGATCAACTCCCGCTGGGAAACCTATGACCCCACTGTGCAAGGCCGTGTGGATTCAGAATTGGCCTCCACAGTCACTTATGGACTCACCGTTAAGATTATGTTCACGGAAGACAATCTTACTCAGCTATGAGTGATTGCCAAAGAAGAAGACAACAAGATCCACACATTTGCTTATTTACAAGCCACAGCACCCAGGCAGAGAGTAAGGGGACTGATAAGGCATATCAAGCAGATAAAACTTCACAACTAAAGGTCAACACTGCCCATTTCACTATGTCATGCTGCTCACAGCTGGCGGGGAGAGAAGGAATATGCCTGCCATTAATACCTGGAGTGCACACTCAATATTGAGTGTTTACCCTCACAGTACAGTGGTACCTCGGGTTACAGACGCTTCAGGTTACAGACTCCGCTAACCCAGAAATAGTACCTCAGGTTAAGAACTTTGCTTCAGGATGAGAACAGAAATCACATGGGGTGGTGCGGCGGCAGCGGGAGACCCCAATAGCTAAAGTGGTACCTCAGGTTAAGAACAGTTTCAGGTTAAGAACGGACCTCCAGAACGAATTAAGTTCTTAACCCAAGGTACCACTGTACTAACGAAGCCCTTATATTGGTCGTCTGACCTTCATTCCCTCAAAGGCTAACATTCCGGATTTAAGGGGGGGCTCAAGCCATGAACCATGCACTTGCTCCTTCATTTCCTTGAGTCAATAGCTGAAGACTCAGCCCATTACCTTTCCAAATAATCCACCAATGTCGCTTTGAGTTCAAGCTACAGTTCATCGGCAGTGATACAGACAGTAGGCACAAAAGAACAGACATTTTATTTTTATCAGAACTTAGTCTCTGTGACAAATACAACCATGTGTCAACGTTACTTCCAATGTCTAATGAATTACTACAGGCAGACGGCAGGCACATTTTGTCACAGAGTTAACAGCTGTTTTTAAGCGACAGCAAAGGCTATATAACTGCTAACTTTCTAAAGATGTGGAAGGCTAGCACGATGGCAGGCAGAGAAATAGCACTGTTACCTTGTCAACTTTAGCAACTTCTGTGAAGGATCTCTATTAACACCAAGGGCCATGATGTTGCAGAAATGAACGCACTTTGTGAATGCTTCCCAGCTACCCTTCTGTACATCTGTATATCAGTCAGGTTAGCACTCCCAGTGGGTTTGCACAGTACCGCTATGCTGAAGCCATAAGGTAACCTATTTAACAGGGGCATAGACCCTGTCAAAGGAACCAAGCAGCTCTGAGGTCTCCCTCCTTCAAATTACCATTGCCAGAGATCTGTTCTTGAAAAGGGGAAAGCGGGGGGGGGGGGAGCTGCAAAGCATGGATTCACCCCCTCCTTTCCTTCCTAGCTGTGTTTTATAGGCAGCAAATGATCCCTTCTAGCTCAGATTTGCTTCCCCTGCCTACCAGCTCCATTTTATTTAGACTCCTACAAGAACGAGAAATGCCTCTCTCATCCTTAAGCTAAATATAACACTCCATAAAAACAGATTATAAACTTCTTCTTTAAAAAAAAAAAAAAAAAGGGTATCATAAACCAAAGAACCAGCAACCATTTCAGACATTTATGGAAGTACTAGCCAGGAGTCCAAGAACTGCACAACTTGTTCCGCATGCCCAAAGGAGCTATGGGCTTATATTTCTCAAAACCGTAGCCCCACAATGTCACATATCAAGCCACTATTTATTACTAAGCATTTATTAAGCTGTATCCCAATCAGCACCAGCCTAGTTTCTCAGCATTAACTGCAAAATAACAATAGTTGGCTATGGGTATTTCTAGCTGACTTTCCAGGTGAATAGGTATGGCCCAGATTGGTCTAGAAGGGAAGTGATTTTCTGTTGTCAAATATACAACAAGCTCCCCAGCTCAGATCACCTCTCTTTCTTAATGTGACATGGAGACACAGGCTTTTTCTCACACATGCCTGAATGTGGAAACTCATGGGCAGTTGACGTTCATAGTTTCTACCACATCTGCACTGGCCAAGATTCAAATAGGATAAAAGTTAATTTGACGTAGTAAATAATTTTAGCTTTTTAAGTAATTTCAAAATGCACTGTTATTTAACCAAACAATATGAATGATATCCCCTTGCCTTTGGGCTTATTCGCCACAAAATTGGAAGTCAAGAGCAGACTTATTTCTTGGAAGTAACTGAGCAGAATACTGTCTGCGTATTTTCATCTTGAATTCCCATCAGTAAGAGAAAAGAGACTTCTTCCTTTAAAAAGAATCTAACATTCAGGGAACAGGCTGGATTATCCCTGAGGAGTTAAGTCCCCACACTGCAAAATAAAAATAAAACCACCTCTCTCATTGCTACAATCCTACTACTGCATAGCACTTCCAAATGAAGAGGCTAGGTAAGGACCACAATTCAAAGCTGCATGCATTTCAGCAATTTAAGGCTAGAGGTAGCTTAACCAGCGATTTTCCTACTCTTTCTCCAACTTTTCAGTATCATGTTATCAATGCACTTCAAAAACATCCTTTGTTACATCCCCATTGCCTTCTTTTAGCTCTTTTCCTGCCGATCAGGGTCCACCCCCCCCCCCCCCGCCAGCAAGATCACTATGTTGTAGCTGCCGTCATCGCGTGCTAAAATCTGCCAGTATGCTGCAATATCAGTTTTCAAGAAGATGCAGCCTCGTGAGTATGCAGGATTTGTCCTCCGTCTATTCTTGATACATAACTGTGCAATTAAGGCTGCATTGCTATGGCAATATCACCATCACGTCACATCGTCTGTCAAATTTATATATTCATTGATGCCGCATCAGTCACAAAGGTTTAAGAACTCCCAGCTCTGATGTCTTTTGTAGTCATTTATAACGTTGGACTGACAGTATAATTTCTAACAGGTAACAGACATTTGCCAGGTAATAATTTAACTTCTAGGGCACTATGCTAAGGTACCGGTAACTATGGCTTCCTACATACTGGGACCCTAAAATAAATTGAAGGTAGTCAAGGCCTACTTATGCAAGCCCACAGCAAGAATCACAGACTTACAGTACCAAACAAAGAAGTCCCCTTTTCAGAATTTATTAAAATAGTCCAGGTTGTCTAGGGCTACAAGCTGAAAACTGATAGCTTACCTGTTGTGAAGGTGCCTTAATTATTATTTCTGTGCCTTTTGAGCCAGCAGCTAAGTGAGTCCCATAGACTGATAGGCATTTTGCATTACTGAACTTTTAATAGAAGCCTCACTGTAAAAGACCTTCGTTTCTCCACCCTACTTTTAACTTCTAAGGTTCCATTATATGAACAATTGGAGTAGGTCCCTTTGAATTCAGTAGACCTCTCTTGTGAGCAAGTATGCATAGGATCAGGCCGTTCATCTCGTTTTCTTACTGATGTGATGTGATAAGCAACCCTATGCATATTCACTTGCCCAGTGAAATATACAAAAAATGCCTTATATTAAATGACTGCCATTGTACTTATCTCTCTGCTTTAGTGCCCACTACCTATAGTTGCTTTTGTCCCTCTCTGCTGATCAATTTGGGAGTTTGGAGGTTGATGCTAGAATTCTTGATCTGTAATAGATGTACATTTGTACTTTTAGATGCAGGCCATTTCAGTATATGGTTCATAGTAACCTGTAGGCAACTGGTTCCTTGAGCTACCATTTAGATTCTGACTCCATCCCAGTCACTGTTTCCTGTCAGTAGACCTTTAGGTTCTCGTGAAAAGCAGCTCATACAAGCCTAAAGACTGCTCAACCCAGTGCAGAACTATTAATAATAAAAAATATCTACACAGTTTTCCAAAGAACATCCTAACATTTCAAAGGTATCAATCAATATATCTATAAGGTGGTGTTCTTACCTGTACCAAATTCCATCCTATTAGGGATTCAGCAATGATGGATGTTACGGTTGTACATACTCCACCAAAAACCATTAGGTGTGTAGGTCCATATTTTATTGCATCGTAGAAGGCTTTAAGTCCCTTTGCATTGTCACACTGAAGGGGGGAAACAAAAATAGCTTAATCACTAAATGCAATTTAGTATTGGCAACATTAATATTTGATCAAAGTTAAGTATTTAGCTAACAAACCACAAAGATGCAGCACAATACTCAACAAACAACAAACTTTAAAGTGTTCCTATTGGTCACTTTGAAAGGTACTGATGCAAATGGCTGTAGCTTGCACTTCCACGTACTAAAACTGAAATCTCAACTTCACAACTAAAGGTCAACACTGCCCATTTCACTACCACATCATACCTTGGGGGGTATTGTTTTTATTTGTTACTAGTTTTGCATATTATTTTTTTGTTACTAGTTATGCATTTTTGTATTTTTATATTGTAAACTACCCTGCGATCCTTGGATTAAGGGTGTCTTAGGAATTTGATTGAGTAAATAAATTAAACAAAGGAACAGGCAGAGAACCGGCACGTAAAAAGCCAAGTTCTATATGATCAATTTAATTGTGTAACCAGAATCCATCAAAATAAACCACCCCCACCCCCAAGTTTTCCTCCACTGCTGGTTTCCATAGCACTTTCAATGCTGCTTCAGGCTGAAGGACACTCTCTTCAGACTTTTGCTGTAACAGTTCTTATGTCATATCTGTAGCTGGGTGAGGTGTTTGGGCATAAAATGCAAAATAATGCCCTAGGCGCCTTTGGGGCATCATCTCACTATCAACGGAGAAGAATGACCAAACTGCAAGTGGACAGAGACACGTGAGCCATCACCAATATAGCCACAACTCCTTCCTGCACAGACTTTACCTTCGTCCATAGTCCAAACAAGGAGAAGAAAAGCGCAACCCTCTGCCCTCAAAACCCTTAACCCAAACATTACAGCTGAGCTACATCTCAGGCAAAAGATCTTGAAGTTAGGAAGCTGCAGGTAGCTCACTGAAAATTTAAAATGTCATCATTTTAACAGAATACAGAAAACTTTCTTTAGGCCAGGTGCAAATAGGATTCCAAAAAGACTGTACTCCTTTACAGTGCAGACTGCACTAATTTCAGCATTGACAAAATTAAGCACCATTATTCTGGTTCTGATATGAGCTCAGGACAATTTATATCCACCTGACAGTGACAGAAGCTGACAGATCTGGTGCAGCCACTCATTGAAAAATGCACTTAATGCAGAAGGATTATCCAACCGTGCTTTATTGTCTGCAAGAGCCACTACTTCGTGTTCTGTGCTACCAATATATGAGTTTCTTCACACATTGCTTCTCCTGAATCATATTCCAGAGATTTAAGTACACACTTAAAACATAAAGATGATCAACAAGTGCTGGAAAACAATGCAACTCTTTCATGCACATACATCAGATAGCTAAGACTGGCTGCAGCTCTCTTTTGTGTGTCGGCTCAGGAATAAATCTGTAATGTGTGGAATAGCCCCACGTGGAATGAAAAATTAAATATACACAACCTAAAACATTTGTAGTAGCAATGCTCGCATCCATGTAGCTCTTCCATCTCATCCAAAATATTTTTTACTACTCTATATGATTTGATAATGTAGTGAATAAGTAACAAAAAAATTAATTTAATGTGTCTAATTAAATCAGTCGTCTCACTTTAGTAGTCCAATCTCTATTAGTTTTAGGTTGTCCTGGTGCAAGAGGACAGGATTCTTGCGCCTTTAACATCTGTGCAGATGAGGGGATTTCAGAAAGTGCAGCTAGCATGTCAAGCTATAACTGCTGAAATTCTCTCTTCTGTACAACTATTAAATGCGCAGGAACCCTGTCCTCTTTTTCAGGCCAGCCTAATTACAACCTGCGATGTCAAAAGGAACCACATTATTGTGATTCACAAAATAATATGTTCAGATTTGTCTCTGTCTCTCTCTCTCCCCACCCCCCACAGACCGTTTACCTCAGGAGAGGCCAGCTGGCCAGAGAGATCAGATGTTTCATATTCAGCAATTACACTAATGCTCTTGCTTAAGCCATATCCATTCACAGAAAAGAGGACAACGTGAATATGTCAGATTATTCAGATTAAATAGGCAAATAAGTAGGGACTTCTCTTTGAATTTAAAACAGTGCTATTTCCCACATTAGATACTGTGACAACCATATTAACAAGTTCAAAGCAGACACATTAGCAAGGGAAAAGTGTTTTCCCTGTATCTCTTGTGAAAGTGTTTGAAGTAAATTAACACATATTTGCATCTTACCATTCTTAATTAAGCCAGTGCTTCAACTGTCTTTACCAACACCTTAGAGGTGGTCTCTACATCAGCGCAGCAGTATTTCTCCCTGACAAGACAACTAAAGTGGGGGGAAACAATTCACTCAACTCCTCATACTTTCATAGACTGGTGCAGATGCAATATAAATAATTCCTTAACCATGGTTAAGGAATCAGAAATACTAGGGAGGCTTGCAAGCTCCATTCACCTGCCCCATCCTAAAGAAATTGTGCCACCAGCCTTAGCCGCGTTTAAGAGGATTGTGTCAACAGTAAAATTAGTGCTGTGCAGTGTTCATTCTTAACTATGCTGGCACAACTAGGATTAAGAGGGGTGCGTCAACCCTTAGTTAGTACTATGTAGACTTCACTCTTAACTATGTTTTAACCAGCATCAAGTCTTACTTTCAAAGTAACTCTGGTTAGCATTTACCATGGTTGATGTCAAGGCTAACATAAACCTGTGGCTGGAGGGAGGGGAGGATACATGAAAGACAGGAGACAAACTGGGGAAATCGTTGAGTTCACCATGCTTGTTCCCAGTCCCTTTACCTGTTGTTTTAAGATGAACCATGTTAAATCTGCACTGGCCATATGATAATTCATTTACTCCAAAACAGGACAGGAACTACTCTTCCTTCTTCCAATACAACATTCCTAGCTATGTCCACTCCAGAAGCATGAGGTCACATTACATTTTAGAATACAGTTCTGCTGATGTGCTGTTCCAGACTGTAGCAAGAAATTGTTGGCAGTGGAACCCAATACAGTGGTACTGTACCTCTGGGTACGAATGGGATCGTTCCGGAGCCCCATTCGCATCCTGAAGTAAACATAAGATGCGACTGCGCGTGCCGGCTTTCACCGCTTCCGCGCATGCGCATGATGTCATTTTGAGCGTCTGCGCATGCACGAGCGGCGAAACCCGGAAGTAACACACTCCGTTACTTCCAGGTCACCACAGAGCACAACCCGAAAATATTCATCCCGAAGCTACTTCAACCCGAGGTATGACTGTAATATAATGGGGCTCCCCTGCAAAGATACTTACTTAGATATGGCCTCATTATTATTTAAATCATAAAACAATGCCTCTCTGCCAGAGGCAAATTGGGGTGGGGACATATTTCTCAAAAACAAAGAGCAAGAATCCACAGCTCTTATCATTTCACCAAGGCCCCTTGCTGTCCCATAAACTTTAAGGACATAGGACAGAGGACGTACCTAAGGGCTGCCAATCACTGTTAAATGCAAGCCTTAAAAGTCTGCCTCTGCACCTTGATATCTGTGCTGTTTCTTAGCTTTGCAGATTAATTGCTTAAATGAAAAATAGAAATATCTGTTTCTCATTTAGATATTGTTCTTCCCTGGATTTCTACAACTCCCAGCTCAACACTTTCTTTTTTTTCCAAACCTAATTCTAAATTTCAATCTCTACCTTCAGTCTCACAGTAATGATAATGGGACTACTGATTGCTATCACTGAGCGCCGGGAACCCTCAAAAGGAAAATATTTGGCCTCTGTGAATAGTGGATCTTGATAAGGATTGTTGAAAGCAAATAAGTGTCTTCTTGTTCCGTTACCTATTTTAGTGACAATAACTATTTAATTGTCAACGAGAGACACCATAAACATAAGAAACTACTGAAGTGAACAAATATAGTCTGCCTGTGGGGTTTTGCCATAGAAGTGTTCTAATATGTACAAATCATTGGTGGAGGAGATGGCCCAAACCAGAGGCTCTTAATTAAGTCCTCAAAGCAGGGTTGGTCAAACGGCCAACCCACAACCCAGTGGCCCTACAAAATCTATGTTTTCACACTAAACCAACAACAACAACAACTCCAAAACACCTTGTCTACTCTGCAACTTAGCTAATATTGTACAATCGGGTGGACACTGTGAGAACATAATCAAGGAGAGATCAAAGCATGAATGAATGAAGCCACTGTAAAAACCATCAAAACTTTACAACCATCCCAAGCACAGGCATCGCCGGCCTAAATAGGGAGCCCCCCGATTGGTGGATGGTGAATCTCTGGCTTGGCAGGTTATCCCGCCCACCTTTGCAGCTGGCTGTGGGAAATCCCCAGTGACTGGCCACAAAATGAAGAGGCCTTTCTTCTGTGAGGGAGGGGGCCACAACCACAGCCCAACATTAGACTGGGTAAGCGGCCATTATAGTCCTGCAGCAAGTAATTTTCAGTACAATTCACATTATGCCTTAGTACCCTACAAAAGGCCCCAAGTTGTTGTTTTAAACATTCTCAAATAGGTTACAGCAATTATTAACATAGTTGGTCTATTCTACCAATGTTTGTATGTATTGCTTCTTGCTAAGTTTTTCTTTTGGAGAAAGTCCCCATTTAGAAGCTACTAATTGACTGTTGATTCTGCTTAGCTGAATAAAGCACTACTGGGTCACTGCCACCAAAGCAGAGACATCACCTTGCCAAGAAAGGTCCGTATAGTTAAAGCTAAGGTTTTCCCAGTAGTGATGTATGGAAGTGAGAGCTGTGCCATAAAGAAGGATGATCGCCGAAGAATTGATGCTTTTGAATTGTGGTGCTGGAGGAGACTCTTGAGAGTCCCATGGACTGCAAGAAGATCAAACCTATCCATTCTGAAGGAAAACAGCCCTGAGTGCTCACTGGAAGGACAGATCATGAAGCTGAGGCTCCAATACTTTGGCCACCTCATGAGAAGAGAAGACTCCCTGGAAAAGACCCTGATGTTGGGAAAGATGGAGGGCACAAGGAGAAGGGGACGACAGAGAACGAGATGGTTGGACAGTGTTCTCGAAGCTACCAGCATGAGTTTGACCAAACTGCAGGAGGCAGTGAAAGACAGGAGTGCCTGGCGTGCTCTGGTCCATGGGGTCACAAAGAGTTGGACACGACTAAACAACTAAACAACAATAAAAATTGACTGTTGCCAATTTATGTTTCAGTGAGTGAGTGCGTTTTCGATTTTTTAAGTGCCATGGGAGGGGGGCTTTTAACCTCCACCATTATAGTCCTACAGCACATTCTAAATACAACAACCAACGCCCCCCAAAAAACAATTCCCCAATTCCTTTGAATCCTCACCCTGAGATGAATTCTAATTCTGACAAAGCTCATATTTTTTTTCTTCACATATTGAACAGTGAAGAAAACCACAAGAACCAACATATTTCATTTAATCTGTAAGATATGGATGCTGCTCAGTATGTAAAGCCAGGATGTGTTGGGATCCAGTTTGTGTAATTTTCATCTTGACTGACTGGAATTTGTGATGCTTAATCCACCCCAAAAAAAACCCAACCCCAAAAAATCTCCTAGAATATGACCATAATCCAAGAACTGTTGCACTACAGTTGCATCCCTAATACGATGTCTGCTTTTGTTTCTATGCTCAGTAATGTGTTTTCAGAGACCTGTTTGTTTTTCCCTGTGGGAGATTCATTTTGTTATTCAATTTTTTGAGGTAAATTTCATTTTAAAGGAATGTATAAAAGAATTCATACTATTGAATGTAATGAGTTAACCACATATAAACTGTTTGACTTTTATATACAAAATATCAACAAGAGACTGGCAGGTGGCTGAATAAATGGCTAACTGTCAAATTGCATTATTTCCAAAAAAGAGCAGAGCTGGGAGCAAGGTACTTTATTTATATACAGACACAGGAGATTCAGAAGTAGTGGGATTTGATCGGCCATGTCAGCAGACATTCTACTTCATCCCACTAGACCAGAATAGTGAGTGGTCTGATAAGGATGGAGAAGTCCACCCAAAGTTTAAGTGACTATCTGCAGAGAGCCCAGCTGGAAATAAAAGTGCAGCCTCAATCCAAAATCAAGGCCAGAGGGTGGAAAAACCAAAAGAAACCAGCTAGTGTGCTGAAAAGAGGGCAGAAGCAGCAGCTGTGCTGGAAGTTTGAGCCAGGCAAAGGATATCTAGGCTTGAGGAGCCTAAGAAAAGCCAAAAGTTGGAACCACTGGCTGGAGCTGAGGTGGTATGTGGAGGAAAGCAACCGAACACAAAACAAAGAACTACCCCCTTTGCATCTAAAATGGTTAGAAATAGCAACAGTCCATTTAGGTTTGGAATCTAAATGCACACATTTTTTTCAGGCATCGCAGACTCTTATCGAGGTGGCACAGAACAACCTGGAACGCATCCTGCTGGCATTTAGTACATAATAATTTACACTGGGGGACACGGGTGGTGCTGTGGTCTAAACCACAGAGCCTAGGACTTGCCGATCAGAAGGTTGGTGGTTCGAATCCCCGCGATAGGGTGAACTCCCGTTGCTCGGTCCCTGCTCCTGCCCACCTAGCAGTTCGAAAGCACGTCAAAGTGCAAGTAGATAAATAGGTACCGCTCCGGCGGGAAGGTAAACGGCGTTTCCGTGCTCTGCTCTGGTTCACCAGAAGCGGCTTAGTCATGCTGGCCACATGACCCGGAAGCTGTACACCGGCTCCCTCGGCCAATAAAGCGAGATGAGCGCCGCAACACCAGAGTCGGCCACGACTGGACCTAATGTTCAGGGGTCCCTCTACCTTTATCACATTAAAAGTGTATGTCCTTTCCTCTCCTTAATATGTAACAGAATATGTCCAGTGGCAGCAATAGCCAATAATATGGAACAGGAATGGAGGCACATAGCAGTGCTTACCTTTTAATTTACACTGGATACAATACTTGACTTGGAATTAGGGACCCTAACCTAAAGCAAATTCATTCTGACAGTATAATTGGCACAGATGAATGCTCACCATATCAATGTGATATGGTCCAGTTTGCTCCTCTGATATAAAGATTCAGAAAAATGTCAGTCTTGTACATTGTTATCTGAGGGATCAGTGGAACTGAGCTTTAATCATAGAAATTGTCTTACAGGCATCTCCCGTTTAAAATGAATTTGATTGTGATTTGTAGAATGTAAAACGGTATTTCTACTAGCACACTGAACAAAAACTGATTAATATGTATGATTTAAATGTACACAGCACTATGCTGTCCCAGAAGGCATAGAAACAGAAGCAGAGTAAGAAGGAAATTTAACATGGTAATGTACAGGATTAATCTCAGGGGAGAAATATTGGTAAGTTTTCAATATTCCCAAATGCCAGAAAAATATCACCAATTATAATTAAAACATAGGATAATGTCATCATAAAATAAATTATAGACATTTAAAATGCTCCTCCAAAACAGTATTAGGAACAAATTAGGAACAAAGAGGCTGTCTATAGCAGCTCTCTTAAAACTGATTACTAAAGCAAGTATTTTTTCAAAATTATGTGAAACATCAGTACAAAACAAATGAGTGGGTGAAAATGGATTTTCATGTAAACCCACATAATGCTGCAACTCAGAATGGGCTCATCATGGGGAATCTTGATAAACAACATCTAATGAGATCAATACCAAATGCTCATCAATTACTTGGCCTTCTCTTTAAGAAATAACTTAACTTTTGAAGCAAGTGTTCTTAAAGCTTGTTGCTGCTGAACAAAGAATGAGGCTGTGTGTGTGTGTGTGTGTCTGTCTGTGTGTGTGTGTGTGTGTGTCAAAAGACATAGGAAGGGGATAAGATATGGGCTGGGCTGGGCAGAGACTCTCCTAACTCTGAGCTAAGAGAGAAAGGAAAAAGAAAGCATTTTACCTGTCTTCTTGCTTTTGAAAAGGATCACCGGTGCCTTTGGCTATGATGCCATTGCCAGGAAGTGGTCCTTTTCAAAGGTGATGGGGGAGAGAGACTTCCTGTTCTTCACCAGGCAATGTTGTTTTCACCTGTCTTGCCCCACCCTCCAGCCCTGGGAGCCTTTCCCAGGCCATGAAATTAAGAGCAGAAGCAGCTGGGAACAGAGGAGTTCAGGGGGTGGGGGTGGGTATGTAGATAGATAGATAGATAGATAGATAGATAGATAGATAGATAGATAGATAGATAGATGATAGATAGATAGACAGACAGACAGACAGACAGACAGATATAGATAGATGTGTGTCCTTGTTTCTCAGTTTGTTCCTTTTTATATGGTTTTGCATGTGTTGTGGTATTTTATGCATTGTGGTTTGCTGTTATTTTTATCGATTATCGATTGGTAATTCTTGTGGTTGATAAGTGCAAACTGTTTAATTATTATTTGCTGATGTTTTAATTTTACTGTTTAACTATTAGATTCCAATGGATTATTGAATATTGCTTTATTTGATATAAGTTGTTTATTTTAAAGTTATTGTGACTTTTTTATATTGGTTCAGATTGTTGCCATTGATGTTTGATGTTTTATTGTGGTTTTATATGTGTTGGACGCCACCCAGAGTGGCTGGGGCAACCCATCTAGATGTGTGGGGCATAAATAAAAAAAATATTACTATTATCATTGTTATTAAAGAGACATCCAATATGGGGAGATGGTGGTTGTACGCTAAAAACAGCTTCCTGCCTGAGTGCCTTGGACTTTTTATTCTTGCTTGAGCTCCAATTTTACTGTGAGGGTTGTTCTACAGAGCATAGTATCCAACCATCCCTGCCTGTGATATTCATTTCTTGAAGCAATGTACTTTTCAGTTCAAACAGGAGTCAGTAATAGACAGAAGATGGTCTGCTTTTTTCATCAACTGATTTCATAACTATACCTCCAATTTAGTCTAATCTTTTGGGAGGGAACAGTAGAAAATCATATAATGTTAACATAATTACACAAAGTGATTCCAACATAACTACATTAAGCCATTTCTGTCAAAGTGTTTTTCCTGCTTTGATTATTTGCATACTTTTGCATTAACAGAATTGCAGAACACAAGTTCTGGGACCTTATTTTGCATTTACAGATGAGACACTAGAAGAGGCTTGGGAAATAATTAAATCTTTTTAGTGCTTACTTGGAAGTACTTCCCATTGAGATCACTCATTACATTCAAATCTGGCCAGCATTTGATAAAAAGCAGTAAAATGTGGTGGTCCCAGTTGGAAGGGACACCAAGTGTCATCTAGTCCGACGCTCTACACAGTGCAAGAATCACAGCTGAAGAATCCCTGACAGATGGCCATCCAACCTCTGATTTGACTGTTTATCCTCAAGACTCGAGGCCTAATCACACTTAACTGGGAGAAAGCCCCATTGAACTAAATGGGTCTTACCAGTTCTTACCCAGGCCTACTGATACGTAGGCCCTATTGAATACAATGATGCTTACTCCCAAGTAAGTGGGGTTAATGTAGCAGGGTTATGCACTGGGTCCACATACTATATTATAACAATAGCAAGTTGGTTAAGTTACCTGCTAGAAGTTTATCATGTACAGTGGTACCTCGGTTTACAAAGTTAATCTGTTCCTGAAGTCCATAGTTAAACCAAATCTGTTCTTAAACCAAGGCACGCTTTCCTTTCCCTAATGAGGCTTTCCGCCGCCAGTACCCTTCCACCATTCGGCTTCCATTCGTAGACCGAGGTAAAGTTCGCAAACCAGAACACTACTTCCGGTTTTGCAGAGGTCGTAAACCGAATAGTTCGTTAACAGGGCTGTTCGTAAACCAAGGTACCACCAGAAGTCAATAAAATAAATAAAAGGCAGCTTTTATGAGCCCATGGTATTCATCCATAGAAAGGGCTGCCTGGTGCACCTCTGTGGAACTAACTTACTTGCCTTCTTTCAGTTACTTAATTATGCTATATCTTTTCACTGTGTCACTGGACTATTTACTGTGCGATCCTATGCATGCCTAATGAGAAGTAAGCCCCATTGAGTTGCATGGAGCTTAATTTCAGGCAAGTGTGCATAGGATTGCAGGCTCAATCTCTCCCGCTTTACTGCTGGTATACAATGGTCTTTCCGGCATCCCATTCAGTAGGTTTGTTCAAAAGAGTAAACTGCGCGGACACACAGGGAGTAGGCAGCCTTCTTTGAGGGTGGGTAGCAATTCTTACTTCTTCACACTCTGAAAGAACTTTTCGGGTACAAGAACGGTGCGCCCTGTTTTGATTCGAGGAAAACATGCCTCAGAAAACAATATTTGGGCAGCACTGTGACACTGGAACGACGATCACATGAAAACCACTATTCCCTGTTTCACAGTGTTGAACTAACTTTAAATGGGCCTTTGACAATTAGCAGGAATATACACATTTATTTCACACACACACACACAAAATGTGGCTGCTCCATGAATGATATTTTATCATTGCAACTCTGTTCCTTCCTCAGTTCAGGCAAGAACACATTAAGCTAATAATCCTCTGTCATACTTGCACTGGGAACTTAATGTCAGAATGTACTAACCTAACTGTAAATATATTTTGTGATGCAAATAATGATGAAGTGGGGGGGGGGGAGAGACCCAGCTGGCAAGTTACTTTTTATGCACAGTTCAGGAAAACATAAAAATGTTGCACTGAAAAGTCGGGCTGTAAACTGATTTGCCCCATGACCTATTTAAATAAGCTTCTAATTGCTTTATTCTCAATTTAATTCGATAACTGATTGCTAAGACCAAAGATGCTTGCTATTTCCTCAACAATTCTGATTAAGTTTTATGCCTTTCACACTCTACGTAGATGAAAAAGATGAAATAAAAGAGTTTTCTTAATTATTATTTTTTAATGTGAACAAAAGAAACACACACACACACACACACAAAACAACTGATTCTGTGCCCTGATACAGCTAGTGCAGGGCGTATACTATGAGAATGAGGAGATGAAGGCCGATTTTGACGTCTCTGAGGGGTATCTCCTGGCTTGGATTGCCAACTCAGAGCAATGAGGTAGGGCATGTGACTGGAGGTCTGTAGGCAACAGCAGCTGTGGGTTTGGGGCTTGCATGCAGTTCACTGCGAAGAATGGAAAAGACACACAGCCAAAACACACACACACTTCCTCAGTGATCATCTAGTAAAAGCAGCTGTAGATCAGTGGAAATGAATCAAGTTCGGGGAACCTAAAGCATGAGCAAAATACCCTTAGCTGTGGAACTGAGAGTTGGTACACACACGCTTGCCACTAAGGGCCACGGGTAATCAGCAGTGCCAGCAGTGTAAAAAGAAGCAGGTGTCATCCAGGACAAGGCCGGTCTTGGCATTTTGAGAACCATCCTAAGACCCTCTAGCATACACAACTGCAGGTTTCCATCGGCTAAGATAAATATGGGGTGGAATTCGGCTCCCAAGGCTTGCCAACTCCTTAAATAGCCCTGCTCCTGTGCTATTAGCAGCATGGCACACATAAATAGATGGAATTCTCCTACCAAATGAGGTGCTATGAAGAGCTACTTCCTCTTGCTTAATTTCTGCCTGTGTCAATGCAGGCTATTCTTAAAAACAAAGAAGCAGGGCCATTAAAAAAAAAGTGTCCTTGCTACTCTGCAGTGCAAGCATCAACTTATAAAACATAGTCAGTGGCCTTGAAGAAACCAAAGCCTAGTTTTTAATGAGGTGGTGCAACCAATGGCTGACTGGCAGCATTTCATCTTGCAGGTTGATACAAAAGAATAATTCAGGCACATAGAAAATTAGCGTGTTGGTGGGAAAGAGCCCAGTCTAGTTTTCTATGTGCAGGTTATAATGTATCTGTATATGTTTGAAAGCACGTCAAAGTGCAAGTAGATAAATAGGTACCACTCCAGTGGGAAGGTAAACGGCGTTTCCGTGCGTTGCTTTGGCTTTGCCAGAAGCGGCTTAGTCATCCTGGCCACATGACCTGGAAGCTGTCTGCGGACAAACGCCGGCTCCCTCGGCCAGTAAAGCGAGATGAGCGCTACAACCCCAGAGTTGTCCGTGACTGGACTTAACAGTCAGGGGTCCCTTTACCTTTTTATCAGTTAGGCTTCTTCCTGACATGCTAATTTTATGTATAGAAGAATTCAATCAGGTAAACCCTCACCTTCATCCTCAAGTAGCACAGCCCAAACACAGGACTCAGTTCAGTAGAGAAAGAAGATAAGGTAAAAAGCAAGCAGACATCACAATTTTGTCACATGTTAATAAATGAGCAAAACACAACTGGCAGCACTATCCAGCTAATTAACTATTTATAAAGCTTATTAATTGCTATTCCATTCCATTAAAGCACACAAAGCAATTTACAGTTAAATACACATAAGAACAAATAATGAAAACACCTGAAAGCTAGCCATAAAAAATGCTGAGAAAATATCGCTGCTCAGAGCACAAGCCCTACAATCCATTCCTTAATAAGGCGGGGGGCAGGGGGCTGTCAGAAAAACAGAAAAACAGCAGAGAAAGGCCAGCCATGCTTCCCCGGGAAAAGGAAATCCAATGGGTAGGGGCTGCCACTGTAAAGACTCTGCATCACATTCTGACCAGAAAATAAAGGAAAAGAGAGCAAGCCTCTGTAGGATGAACTAATAAGGCAGAATATTTGGGAGCAGATGCTCACTAACGTAAGAAGCAGAGTACTGGATTGGCCTTGGAAGTTAACAGGAAGCCAAGACAATTATGACCATAATCCTATACACTCTTACTGGGAGTAAGGCCCATTGTACTCAACCGGACTTAATTCTGAGTAGGCATGCATAGGATTCCACTGTGTTTCAGACTACCGTAAAGCTGACAATACAGTAGAATCACTGGACTTTGGACCAATGCAAGTGGAATGCTTAACACGTGTCTATCACATTAAAGGGACGCAGGTGGCGCTGTGGGTTAAACCACAGAGCCTAGGACTTGCCGATCAGGCGGTTCGAATCCCCGCAACGGGGTGAGCTCCCGTTGCTCGGTCCCTGCACCTGCCAAACCTAGCAGTTCGAAAGCACATCAAAGTGCAAGTAGATAAATAGGTAAGGTAAACAGCGGGAAGGTAAACAGCGTTTCCGTGCGCTGCTGTGGTTCACCAGAAGGAGCTTAGTCGTGCTGGCCACATGACCCGGAAGCTGTACACCAGCTCCCTCGGCCAGTAAAGCGAGATGAGCGCCGCAACACCAGAGTCGGCCACGACTGGACCTAATGGTCAGGGGTCCCTTTACCTTTACCTTTATCACATTAAAAGTGTATGTCCTTTCCTCTCCTTAATATGTAACAGAATATGTCCAGTGGCAGCAATAGCCAGTAATATGGAACAGGAATGGAGACACACAGCAGTGCTTCACAAGCTATCTGATATGGTGGGTCGGCAAGTTCCCACCCCACCAACATGCCTGGGACCCATCCTGTATTTGGTTCCTGAAGAATTCCACCCAACCTGAGCTGTGGTGGAGGCTCTGGGGGCCACTAGCTGGTGGATTGTGGATTGGCGCCAGTCCACGGACCACCCCTTTTGAGTCGCACTGACGTACAGGACACAACGGCATTAGGATACAAGCACATTTTTTTCTAAACTCAATACATTACAGAGGAGTGTGCAGGAACTGTTTTCAGAGGCAGGTGTGTATTCATCATCACGCCAAGTTTTGCACCCTTATGTTGCTACATAAAATTAGTGCTTACTTACCTTGTCCTCCCTATTTTTTCGTAATTTTTATTACCTGCCCCACACTTCACACCTTTTAAATTAGACAACAGGTCCAATTAAGCCTGTGCAAATATATATTGGGGAACATACAAGCTCCTTGGAAAATGCTAACCTTTTAAAAATGTGCTTGATATAAACATGACACCTGAAAAGCTTCTTGTGACATTCTAGTAAGGTAGTAATATGCCTCCGACAACTGCCACCCCACAAATAAGATTAACTGTTAACGCCAATAACAAAGGAATGCCCTAAATACTATTTAAATAGTCTTCTAAATAGGCATCTTGTCCGTGGAAGCAGTTATGCTTCAAAGTTCTTGAAACTGCTCCATATAATGAGTGGGAAAAAAAAATAATAATGATGGGGAAATAGTCCACGTTTTGTACAAAAGAAATATTAGCGCAGAGTTCAAGTTTTGTCTTACGTATAATCAACACATTTAAGGTTTTTGAGCATGAAGAAGAGAACAGATGAAGCAGAGCAGAATGGAGCAGGATCTATCACTCCCCAAATCCTAGGAATTTTAGTTCATAAACACACTTGCCGGTGGTTGTGGGCAACCATCTACTTGATGTAAAGAACTTAATTTCAGTATAAACTGGCTCTGGGCAGCGCCGTTGATGCTGAAGCTTTGAATTGTAGCAGCTGTAATTGTGAATATTTCTGAGATAGTGAAACATGGTGTCCAGTTTTCTATTGCATTTTTTCAAGTGGAAAAATTTAACTGAATGGTTGGCACACAAGTGGTGGAAAGAATTGTGCATATGCCAATTTTTGTAACCTTTTTACTTTGAACTACATTGCTTATGAGATATTGCTGGATAGAGAGCAAATCTGTCAGATCACTGTTCAAAGGTACCAGAGAGTTTTCGCTCAAGTATCACATGCTTCTGTCTTATTTTCAGGTGGTCTTTGGAATCTCAGTAGTTTGTGCTTCTTTCCCTCACTACCAGCCAGGTTGCATCTATCTGTGGTGGGTCTGTCTAAGATCAGGTACACCCCTAAAAGTGTGTTTTTCCCCCATTTCGTTTCGTTTCGTTGCAAATGCTACTACACAATAAAGATCCGTGGGAGTTAATGAATCCTCTCCCCAAGTGGTAAATGCAAAAATTTGAAAAGTTTGCAAAGAGGATTAGGCATGTCACTTGTTGTCCAGGAGCTAATGCCCAGGCACTGTCCTGACTTCCACCCGAAACAAGATATCAGAGGCTCTTACTTGCATGTATCAGAATCACATTCTTCCATCTGCGCAAATGTTTCTGTTTGACTATCGGGACGTTCTCCCCTCTCCTCCCCCTGTGTGATGTTCTGGGGGTTCTCCAGATCCCCTATAGCATAGGAGTGCACAGGGGAAGAGAGGGGAGAAGTCCCATTGCACTAGCTGGACAGGCTCCTGCTAGCACACCTACTTAGATGAATTTGCTCCTTTGTGTTCACGGCAGGCATTTTGCGGCTGGCACCCTTAGCACTCCCTCAAATTTCAAAATGTGCCCACATGCCCAAAGAGGCTGGAAATGACTATGTTAAGGATAGCAAAGCATATATTTCATGGTGAACCCTTATATAAGTGTGTGGTGGTGGTAGTGTCATGATATTTTAGTTGTGTCCCCTATAATCATATGTAGCAGCTCAGCACAAGAGAATACAACAACCATGGACTGCCAGGGGCAAGATGAACTGCAGGAAACAGCGCTGGTCAGCAGAAAAACAGGCAGGTTTAGGAAGGAATATGGCCAGGACAACTGAGACTAGACAGATGGGGAGCAGGCTTGGGAAAGGATCTAAATGAAGGCTGAGGACAGGGTAAAGGAGGCCAAACAAACAGTCAAGTATTGGCAGTCCAGCAACTGTCAACACAAGCTGCTGACTAACCTTACCAGCTGCATGTTCCTGCTTCCTTTTATACGTGCTGCTGATAGACTTTGCCCCTTCCTCAAAAAAATAAATAAATAGGGATCCTCCAGTGCCCTTAGATGAGCCTGCATCATGAACACACTTCCAAAGCATTTCCTGATCATATTCTCGGGGGGGGGGGGGCTGTAATTAAGAGTCGGCTTTCTTCCTACTTCAATATTCAGAGAATGACACCTCCAGCAGATTCTGCACCATTAAACCCGATGGAATTTTATCATTCGCTCCAAAGCGTTCAGGTCAAATCTGTGGGCGGAGGATTTGACATAGGGTTTCTCAAAGAGCAGAACATTTAACTTCTCTGTAAGTAAAATCCCTGGTTTTTAATCAGAAAAATTAGTCATGGCACCTATTTACCTCACAGCAAGAAAATGTTAACATTTGCTTATTAATGCTTTTGAAGCGTGTTCAAGGTACAAGAAAACACTTTAAATGCTAATGTTTGGTCTGTTGCTGCACTGAACTGTTGCCAGTGCGGAACTGTACATTCTTGCTTAAGCAGTTTTTAGAAATCAAAGAACCAGATGATTTGTTTTATTTATAATTTATATACTGTCTTTCTTCCCAACAAGGGTTTCCATGTGTGCTCTGTATAAGCCTCCTGTTAAAAATAACATTAAAATGGGGAAAGAGTATGACACAGTTAATAACTGTAAGGCAGCACTCCACAAGACTGGCAAGCTTAAGTGCACGTAATGAGTCCAGAACCATCATCTTTAAATGAGGTCAATTGTGACAGCAAAAAAAAGGCCACCATCCATGCTTCATTCAAAGAAGCCTTTGCACATGTCAGCAAAGTAAACTGGCAAATTGCCTCCACCCCTTACGCATCTGCTCTCTCACATCAGCCATGACAACCAAGGTTTTGAATTCTAATGGCGATTTCATTTTGCAGTGAGGGCCAATTCACATTTTAGATAGAAAGTATTTTTGCTGCATATGCATCAGCATTCACAGTGACAAACATCAGCAAAGCACAACATTGAGATGTGGATTTGTAAATACAATAGTCAGTGTGGTGCAGTGGACAAAATGTTGGAAGACCTAAGTTCCAACTTCACTTGCACACTTCACTGGGAGAACTTGGACCAGTTACTGTCTTTTAGCCTGAACTACCTCACAGGCTAAGGGACGCGGGTGGCGCTGTGGGTTAAACCACAGAGCCTAGGGCTTGCCAATCAGAAGGTCGGCGGTTAGAATCCCCACGACAGGGTGAGCTCCCGTTGCTCGGTCCCTGCTCCTGCCAACCTAGCAGTTTGAAAGCATGTCAAAGTGCAAGTAGATAAATAGGTACCGCTCAGGCATGAAGGTAAACGGCGTTTCCGTGCGCTGCTCTGGTTTGCCAGAAGCGGCTTAGTCATGCTGGCCACATGACCCGGAAGCTGTACGCCGGCTCCCTTGGCCAATAAAGCGAGATGAGTGCCGCAACCCCAGAGTCGGTCACAACTGGACCTAATGGTCAGGGGTCCCTTTACCTTTACCTTTACCTTTACCTTGGTGTGAGGATGAAATTTATTTGGCACTGGGTGCATGGAGAAAAGACAGGATTCCAAATCCAATGGAAAATAAAATAAAACAGACATGGGGAACACACACTGGGATTCTCAAACCAACTGGGGGCTCTCCACTGCGTGTTTACAGACACCCAGCTACATTTTACACTCTGCTGTCTACATCAGTATATACATAGCAATCACCCATAGTTTTAGTATAAACCTCATATGCTCCAATCTGAAAATCCTTTGGCAACGGCAGAGTAGGGTAGGTGGGACTTAGCAACTGAAATGTCATTTGCAAATATGTGAGGGTCGTTGTTCATACCTGATGCCTATCTCCTCTTGACCTGATGAATCTGTGCCTGTCCTTGCCCAGGGGACTCACACCAGAGCTTTGTTGTGGGGGGGAGGGGCCGAGTGTTTTCGGGCAAGTGGAGCAGGAAGGTGACTTTTGGGCAGCGTGTTGAGTTGGGTGTTGATGCCGCTGGTCCCAGTGCCATCAAGACAGTTCTTGTAGATGACAGGGAATCTAGGAAAGCAGCGAGTAACATGGATATCAGTCTGATTGGCAGGCTGGGATTCCTTCGCTTTCTCCCCACCTCCCCTTGTGTTAATGCATTGCAGGGCACACGTCTATTCTAGGCACACTGAATAGCCTTAGTAATGGATATGTTTAACTCGCATGAACTCAGGCTGAGCTGAACAGCTTGTTGAGTCTGTATTGCTGAGAGATCACATCTCTTGAAGGACAGAGGTGTGCTTTATCCCTTAACGGTCTTACTAAGTGTTAGTACTGAATAAGGTGAGGGAGGAGAGATTTGAAAAGAAATGTGCTGTTTAAAATATGTATTTATGGCATACAGTGGTCCATATACCTGAACTTCTAACTTATAGCACTTCGTATCACAACTTGAGAGACACAGTGGTTTGATTTTCTAGTGTGTTGTACTACTGACTATGTAGATCTGTTGCGCCATTTTGTCATGGAATAATATATGTGACAATGCTTTTGGTTCCTTTTTCCCATCAGGATTTTGGAAAATCCTAAAAGGTTTGTACAGTATATGGAGTATAGCTAATAGTTCTGCAGCATCTTAAATACTTAACAAATTTATTGCAGCAGTCGTTTTTGTGGATCAGAGCTCACTTCATCAGAATATAATGGTCAAGTTCACAGTAGGACGGTTCAGCTGCAGTTAACATAACTCTGGGGAAATATTGGAGATTTCCTAAAAATTAGTGGTATCAGGAGAAAGGCTGACCTCCCAACAGCCTGGGAGGCTGCTTCCACACAAGATGTTTAGTGCAGAGTTGTCATGCTTCAGTCATTCACATTTTATGGGACATCCAATTATCATCATCCAGCATTATCCCTGTGGTTCTTGTGTCTTTTCTCAGACTGCAGGAAGCCTGACTCCCCCCCCCCCGAAAAATGGAAGGGTAGCAGTCTCCATAGGTGTAAATGCCTCTAGCGTTACTCTGACATATTTTTAAAATGTCAGAGTTTCCATGTAGGCAGTGACATATCAGGACAGTTAACTTATTACAGTTTACCACACATTCATTATAATTTTTGTCGTGGGTGCCATTTTATCACTCTAAAATGCACCAAAACAGTCTTTTGTCCATATACATATTTAAAATTAAAATAAAATGCCTCATAATGCTATCACAAAAATATTTTTTAAAAAATAATAATAAGTATGATCACTTCCCAAAACCATGATTGGAAAGTGTTTTTACTTTAGCCATATTGATCACTTAAAAAAAAAAATACTTTAACATTACAGCTTTATAGCACTATCTTCATCTTTTATTTAAAACAAATGCATTCCAAGTCAAATATAGTTCAGTTTCCAGTGATGTGGTATAATTTTATGCATGTTTACTCCCATGCTCTGACTTCATTTGGATTCACTCCCAAGCAAGCACAGGATTGCAGACTTACATCTTCTATTATACAAAAGGACTGTTTTTATTCACGTAATTTATACTCCGCCTTTCTGATCCAAAGAGTCAGCAAAGTAGATTTCGAAGTTCTAAAACTCAGCTGACAATACTGCTGCTTCATCCGACTGATATGTTTACCTTTCAAGAGATGCGCTAATGTTGTGTTGTGTATATTCACATTTTCTTTATTGCTGCCATGGTGGTTTTCCCATGAAAGAACATTAACGCTGTCCGTAATTTTGCATACCTATTATAGGTCCTCTCAATTGTCTTTTCACTAACCAAAAAGTCACAAATATTTCAGCCTTTGCTTGTGGAATGAACATTAACCAGCTTCACATATATATTTTTCACATTTAATATGAGTATTAAAAAAAATAAATCTCAGCATCATTCTGTCCAGTATTCAGAGGCAAGATTAGGGAAACCTATAGCAGTATTATACTTCATAATCAAATAAAGACTCTGATTATGAAAGAGGTTAACAATTGCTGATTAATTTTAAATCAAAACCAGGTAAGCAGCTCCCATAGAAATTCTAATCACCAAGAGACATGAATACAACAATTTTACATAGCACAACAAAGCCTTGGCTATCGTAGCAAATCATGTTTGGTTACTTGACCAGTTCACGATTTGAATTTCACAGTGAAAAGGAGAGGGAATCCCTGCTGCTAGCTAACTTCATGTGAACGTACGGATGGAAACAGAGAGAAATTTCAAATATCTCTGATGTTCCTTTCTCAGTAGACTAATACGGGGAGACTTAAGAAATATCACTCATAAAGCTCTTAAGAACCTGTATCTTAAGTGACAAGGACCCATGGCGGCTGATGCATAAGCTCAGAAGCCAGAGACTAGTCAACAAAGGAGAGATTGCGTTTACTGTAAAGCAGTTGTGTTTGTCTTCTGGGTACAGCTTCTCCTGAGGACAAGAACCCCTTGCATGTCGGCCACAGAACGCTGCAGGGGTGGGGGTGGGGAGGGACGGACATATATATCCATGATTTTTTCAAACTGTGTTCCGGGGAACCTGCAGAACTTCGAAACTCATCACAGGTTCCTCGGTTAGGTGAACAATGCCGAACGAAAGCTTGTCCCACACAGCAGATCTTCCATGTGATGCGCAGCCACGAGGGAGGGAGCATTTGGGTATGTTTGAGGTTGCACTCTTGAGTTCATGCAAGGTAACAGGGAGACCCTTCAGACCTGGCCAGTGCCATATGTGAGTTGAGGGTGAACTCAAGAAAGCACCCCAGAATCATCCACAACGAACACGAGTTCCACAGCAAACATGCTGATGTGAAAAAGGCCTCCCTCTCGTGACTGAAAGCCTCAAAAACTCAGCTCCTGTCGAATGAAAGACACATTTTCCCACATGTATCTAATCCACTTAGATACTATTTCTTCAGAGGGTGAGCTGCATACAGACATACTGGGGACCAAAATACAGGCAGAAGCAGAGTTAGTGTGAGATGATGAACCTGCGTAGTACCCAGGAAAATCCTGCTATTTTTATTTTTAAATCCTACCTCCAAGAAAAACCTTTGCATGCATGTTGCCCTCAAGATACTAACAAACAATGGTAATAGAGAACATCTTATCAACAAGAGCGCTCACCCCCTGGAGCTAGAAGTTTATCTGAACAAAAGCAAACACCTTTCTGCTCCCCGCTCCCCCCTTGATGGCTAAGACCTAAAGTGGAGGGCAGCACTATAGAGGACTCCAGGGGCCACATACCGGCAGTGACCTTTGCCAAAACGAAAGTAGCCATGGTCAAAATGGCCCCCCCAGGCCTCCTCTACTATCAAAAAGTCCTTTCCCTCAATCTACCATAAAAAGCCATTCAGATACAGCCGTGTCTCGCAGAATACATTTTGTCAGTGGTTCTAGCACCTGACAATTACGTTGTGCAACATAATTAGAATGAGATATTTAGTATCACGCTGCTCCAGCACCGACTAATAATCTGTTGTGGTTTTAAACATACGAATTTCTCATTTCATAGCACTTTCCCATCAATTGCCTGCTGAAAACAAAAATGAGCTGCAACCAAAGCTCCCAAAGAGAGCTTTAATGCATACCTCCTGAAAACCAATTCAGAGCCTACAAAATCATCAACCTGATAAGATTTGCCAGTAAAAATAACAGATGCAAAAGAGGGCAGTGTTCCTGCATATTTCTCAATACATGTAGAAACGAAACATTCAACAAGCGCAGCTTCATCATGACATGTTGAACCCGCCAAAATTCACTTTTCTATACAAGCATGAAAAGACAGACTAGCCCTGTCTGTCACTGCATACTGATCACTTCTACTTCCGAAAAGCTACAGAGACAGTTGTGGATCAGATTTAAAAAGCAATGCTTAATTCAGTCTATAACAACCACTGTATATTATATTATTATTATTATTATTATTATTATTATTATTATTATTATTATTATTATTATTATTATTTTGGACACATATGAAGCTGCTGTGCACTGACTCAGATCACAGACCCATCTAATCCAAAGTCTTTTCCTGGTCCTTTTTTTTACCTGAGAGCTTTCAAAGTTTAATTAGAGGAGCTAGAGACTGAACCTGGGACATTCTACATATTTTCCCATACCACATTTGCTTTTTGTTCCATGGGCTGATTCCTAAGTAAATGTGCACATAACTTCAACCTTAATGTATTAATGTCTTCCTCATTAAGGGTGCCCTTTTAGGAGGCAATCATCACCCACCCACATGGTTCAAACCCCATCCTTAAAAGGGGGAAAGTTTATGTTCATCATGTACTCATCACATTGCTTTTAAATACCATTTTTTTGCTATTATTATTATTATTTGAATGCATCCAAGAAACAGACCTTTGAAACATGCTGTAGATCTTGCGTCCACCAATCTCATTGCTCTGCTTTCCCACAAATGAGGCAATGCACATAAATGATTTTTAAGGCACACTTGAGACATTGAGACATACAAACTTGTATTTCATTGAATAGAAACTGTGCAGTGGTGCCATTTTGATAAAGTACCGCACCTTGTCCTTTGATATGACATTTATATACCACTAGGACAGAAAGATACTATAGATGAAAAGGACTCCTCTGCTTTCAGCTGCGTGAAACAGAGAATTCCACAGGGTGCAAATGCTTCATATATAGAAAGTGTCAGGTTCACTCAGTAGCATCTCTACGTAAAGGTATCACAGGTAACAGTGCTGAGGAGTGGGTTGGGGGCAGGTCCTTTGAGGAGCTGCTCCCTGGGGGTAGATAATTCTAGATTAGATGGATCAATAGTCTGACTTAAAATTATGAAATGTCATATATTAGGAGATAGGCAGGATAGCTGTGGCTGTACAAGAGCCCTGCCCTGCTTTGCATTTGATCATCCTAGATGCTATTTAAAAGTATCTCAGGTTCAGACACCACTGTAATCCACAACAGAAAGTATCAGAGAGAAAATTAAGGACTCTAGAACTAATTTGCCTTGTCGCACAATCCCCTTGTATATGAGGGAACTGTGGGGGAGAGGGACAGTAACAAACTCTAAAGGGTTTCGAAACAACACACAACCAAAATGTTTTTAACAAGTGCATTAGAATTTACCTGAGTGTCCTTTAATGTTACTTGGAGTTCGTAGTTCTTCAGAATCCAGTGCCTGCGTAAATGTTGCAAGGCTATATGAACTGCAGGTAACACACCTGCTGTTAGGTTACCATGCCCTGTAAAATGACTGACAGGTAAAAGCCCAAGAATGGATATGAGAGTGCGAGGTCGAGCAGTAGGTCGCTCCTCCGAACATCTGATCATTAGCAGCACGCAAATTACCAAAAGGCCCGTCCTCCATTTCCAAGTAAACATATTCCTCAGACTTCCTCTCTGACTTCCTTCCTCCCTTTAGAGCTTTCATCTCTAGAGCAAACAGGCCCCAGCTTGTCTGTCAGTCTGACATTTTGAAGTTGCTACTTCCTTGGGCTGCTGTGTCTCTCTAAGAACAGAGCTAATTGTTATTAAAGGATAAACTGCTCTCCAAGGCTGGATTTTCCAATTTGGACAGTAATCCTGCTCACAGCAGTGCTGCTGTGAATCAGTTCCTCACAAGAATAATTCTTGAGGCAAACTGTTCTGCCAAGTCTAATTTTAAATATTTGTCATTTTGGACATTTCGCTAGCACAATTCATCACCCCCTAGTTGACAAATTTATAAACATATTAGAATAATAATTCTTCAGGATACAGATCTGTCTGTTCATGGGAATTTTCATATTTTAAAATATCATTTTTGATGTTTCTGCACATCAGCAGGCATGCAATATTGTACGAAAATGTGTGCATACCACCTGCTGACTTCTTCACATCAAGCTGCTGCTAATATTTCTCTAGCTCCAATGGGAAGAGCTCCGCACCAAACATGGCAGTCTCAAGCCTTTATCTTCCCTCTTGCTGCTGCTGCCAGCAAGCACTGCAGCTCATCTGTGCAGGCTGTTTAATGGCTCAAGCTTCCAGCTTGCTAACAGGAGAATCTTATTTCCCACATGGTCACCATTTACTTTGGCCTGTCGTTTCCTGCTTACAAAAAAAAAGTATAAGGAAAGGGGTTGTTGGTTTGTTTTTAAATGCCTTGGTGAGAGAGCCTGAGATCTGCACTTGCTTGTGTGGCCATACGCTGCTTCGCTCTTCTTCACAGGGATTATGAAACATTCCCTGGTTACATGACTACATACTATTTTTCCCATCAGGATACTTGCCTAGCAGAGAGGAGAATTAAAGTTGCCTGGGAAACCACACATTTAGGACATACAGGTTTCAAGCTGGCTGGTTTTACAAACTCAATTATCTTCTCTTAGTATTTTAGGCAACTGTACTCCTATACACACTTACCTGGGAGTCCATCCCAGTGAACTACAAGGGGCTTTCTTCTGAGGCTGTGCACACCCTACTCTGAAGCACATTCTTTCTCCCGAAAGAATTCTGGGTACAGGAGTTTGTTAAGGGTTGCTGGGAACTGTAACTCTGTGAGGAGTGAACTACAGTGTCCAGAACACTTTGAGAGAAAGATGTGCTTCACAGGTGCTTTAAAGGTGTACTGAGTACACGGCCTGAGTGGGCATGTATAGCCTTCCACTGTGGACAACTGAGACCTGATGAAAGGCATGCAGAATAAAGTCACTGGCACTGGATTCCACATAACTAAATTCACACGGTATTGGTATGCAAGCCATCCATGGTCCTGGAGCACTTTGCACAGACTTGCTAACGCAGCAAATGTAAGAACCAATAGCCTGACTTATACATGATACAGTCAGAGAGAATTCCACATGGATAAGTGTTTTGTTAAGTTTTTCTCACACTACCACACACAAAATCACTTATAAACTGTGCAATGATGTGGCATGGAAGATTTTCTGTTTAGACATGCATAGGCTCATAAAATTAATTAGAAACATAATGAATAGATACACTACCAGTCAAGTTGGGCACTGGGGATTTCTTTTAGCTGTCAGATTTCAGTATCAGGGTCATAACTGCATTCAATTACGTGTTCAATGGCCAATGTTGTCATAACTATTAAAGTTTTCAAGCAAATGTAATTTGAAGTTTGCCAAGCAAGATAGGATTGTGACATCACAGCTCCTCTTTCAATGCAGGAATTAGTAGAAATTGTGAGGTGCTATCTGGCACGGATGTATAGAAGAGACCAAATAACTATTTCTTCCTATATACATAAAAATGTAAGACAGTCATCATGCAGCCTCCATTGGAGGATTTGTAGTGCCTCATCAAAATCCTAGAGTTGCATGAACACAGGGCAGGCAGGGTTGGCGAGAAATGTGAGCAGGTGCAATAGCCTACCATAAATTCACCTAGTCTGCCATACATCTGCAATAAAAAAGAAAGAAAAGTATCCACACACTTTACCCATACAGTGGCACCTCAGGTTACAGACGCTTCAGGTTACAGATGCTTCAGGTTACAGACTCCGCTAACCCAGAAATAGTACCTCTGGTTAAGAACTTTGCTTCAGGATGAGAACAGAAATAATGCAGTAGCGGTGGGAGGCCCCATTAGCTAAAGGGGTGTCTCAGGTTAAGAAGAGTTTCAGGTAAAGAACGGACCTCTGGAACGAATTAAGTTCTTAACCCGAGGTACCTCTGTATTCCTGATTGCATGAATGGCAGCTCCTCGTCCCTCCACTGATATTCTGTGCCTTTAGAGAGTTGTTTTAACCTTCACTGAAATAATGTGCATAAAGCAATGGAGCACTGGGGAGGGAAAATGTACAATTGTTAAAAGCAGCACATCTTATGGGGAAAGGACTGCAAACTTCTTATCCTCCAAAGGCCTGTTATGTCAAGACAAGATCTTTGTGGCCTGCAGAAAATGGCAGGTTGACCAGAATAGGCAGGAGAGAGAAAGTCCAGTTAAGAACGGAATAGAGTCCCCATCTTCCTCATATCTAATACTTCACCTTAATGAACTAACAGGTGACAACAGAGCTAACCAAACGGCAGAAAACAGAACAGAATAAACAGCAAATGGATCAACAATGGCCACAGGATCAAAATCATGATGCCAGGGAAAAATGTTTCAGTCTTTCCTAATCTGGGCGCCTCCACATGTTTTGGACTACAACTCTCAACAGCCCCAGTTACCAAGCTAGGCATTACTGACCTACAGCCATTATTCTTTTTAGTACAGATACTGATTGAATGACTGTTGGCAACATATTTGATTCTGAAATTAAACAGGAAACCCTGTTAGATCAATCAAAAATACAGTCAAATCAAAACTGGAGGGTTTTTTTTTTTTGTTCAATGTTAGTCAGGCCATATTGGGATGCAGCCCTGAACTTCATTTTAGAACCCTATCTAGGGACCCAGCTACATTTATTTATTTTACCTTATTTTATTTATATCCCACCTTTTCTCCAATGAGCTCAAGGCAACATATATGATCCCCATTCCCAATGTTATCCTCACAACAGCTTCATAGCCAAGTGGGGTTTGAACTTGAGTCTCCTGCTTGCTAAGATAGTTTTTCTCCAGTTAAGAGAGAAAAGGTGCAACCAGGCATGTACTTCATTAACCACAGATTTCTCCCAAACAGCCAGCACCAGGCATCATGGGATCCAGGCAGGAATGAACCAGAGCACCCCTTTATAGATACTGTACTAATTCCTCCCCAAAATGCATGAAATTCTGTGCATAAGCAAAAACAGTGCTAATATATGGAACACCATGCCCCTGATTCTAAATATGTACGGGTTTCTGTAACTGTGCCATAAACATGAGACCAAATCCTCAATTTACTTTTCTCTCCAAATGGTGTACAGAATTTTCATAAGGCCTTAATCATGCTTTACAGAGAAATTAAAGCAACTGCAATAGATTAGGTCCTGATTTAGAAACATGGCCATATTATTTCAACTTTCTTTTCAGTGCTATTGATTAGTAGAAATACGATTATTTGTAAGCGCATGCTAAACTTATTTGCTTGCAAGATGAAAAATGCTGCATTCTATTCCTCGTGTGCTGCTAAATTTAATCTCTTTCATTAACGCATTTGTTACTTCATTAATTCATTCGGGCTTGTAGCCCATCCCACCCCAAAACCTTAGGATGGATAACTTTTTTTAAAAAAAACCTCTTTAGCCTTGCCACCAAACATGACCCTGAACAAAGATGGTGCTTAATGCTTTTGAATAAAAAATTCATTAAGCCAATTTAAATATTGGGTTTAATTCACTGAAATGGAACGACTTCAAATTCAGGCACCACACTGAAAATGACAGCATGTCACAAATCATTTTTAAGATAAATTTATTTCACATTCAATATTTTCTGCACAGTGTTTAAAAGATCCTTGCCACAACCCTGCATACATTTAGGGTGTTTAAATCCCGGTAATTAAGTGCTAAGCAGTCTGTCTGCGGATTTCAGCCTTTGAGTTCAACAGCCCAGTATTAGAGCACATTAAAGGTAAAGGGACCCTGACCATTAGGTCCAGTTGTGGCCGACTCTGAGGTTGCGGCACTCATCTCGCTTTATTGGCCGGGGGAGCCGACATACAGCTTCTGGGTCATGTGGCCAGCATGACTAAGCCGTTTCTGGTGAACCAGAGCAGCGCACGGAACTGCCGTTTACCTTCCCACCGGAGCGGTACCTATTTATCTACTTGCACTTTGACGTGCTTTCGAACTGCTAGGTTGGCAGGAGCTGGGACAGAGCGACGGGAGCTCACCCCGTTGTGGGGATTCGAACCGCCGACCGTCTGATCGGCAAGCCCTAGGCTCTGTGGTTTAACCCACAGTGCCATCCACGTCCCGTATTAGAGCACATTACTTCAGAGGAAAGAGAGCTGGTGCGTCTCTTTTCTCTTTCCCCTCTCCAAGTGTCCTCCTGAACTTTCCTGGAAGGAAGATGATCCAGCCACCACTTCTCCTGAGCAATGAGCTGTCATTTCCAGTGCCCACCCACTGCTTGTCCCATTGGCTTCAACCTATTGAGCAGGGCAGTGCAACACTGTACTTTCCTGCTGAAGTTCCCGTGGGGCTAGCCTTATGCTCTGTGAGTAGATACACGTGAATTACTACCAAAGTCCTAAATTCAAAGCCTAACTTTTTGTTCCCTGTGTTAGGACACATAAACTGTCACGTGATGTCCTGACAAAACTGGACCTGACGACTCATAAGCCAGTAATAGATCATTCTGGCTATCAACCACACTTTCAAATAATGAGACCAATGTTCTCGAAACTATGGAATGTTAGCCAAAATTTGTCAGACAACATGTAGGGCCACCATAAGATCTTGTTATTATCCCAGGAATGGAGGAGAGAGCGCTTGTGCTGATGCCTCAACAGAAAAACAAAATCACCTTTTAAAAACAATTTTTATTCAGTATTTAAGAAATAATCTGTACAATTTACCACTCACAGTGCAGTACAAGGCACCAAACACACACACCCATTACAACTCAGTTCAGGTAAGCACAGCATATCACTTTTTCATTCATTCCTTATGTAACGGAGCAACTAAGAAATGGACGATATTAACCTTTCTGCACATAGAAACCTCTGACAAACTTCTGTTAACAGCAATCACTATATATCGAGCAATTTATAAATGTTTAATAAATGAACCCTAATGCAATAAAGCAAGAATATATTAGCAGTATGTGATTTTTACACCGCTGGGCAGCTCCACTTTGCCAGCACAAGTCTCAAGAGATCTAGCACCACGGACAGCTCCACAGTCATTATTTCATTTTGCATTTGCTTCTTATTTCCTATATGTATATCATTTTTTGCCTTGTATAGAAGAAGAGGGCAGGATTCAACTATGTTGTTGCATGAGCAGAATGAGGTGAGCTCATGCAATGGGGATTTCCCCCTTCTCTTCCCTCTGCACCCCCTAAATCTGTTCTGTAAGGCTGGTGAAAATCCATCATGGGTTTGGGGGCACACATAGGAAGAGAGTGGGGGAAAGTCCCATTACGCAAGTTGACCTTGTTCCACTCATGCATACCCACTTAGCTTTACACTGAAACCCACCCATGGCATCAGATGTTTTAGCCACAAGATCTGCCTTTAACCCTAGCCAGCAGCAATAGGACCCGCATTTTCTGTTAGGGGGCATCATTTGGTATTGTTCATATCACAACACAGTTCAGTCAGTAGAACACAAGACTCTTAATCTTGGGGTCATGGGTTCGAAGCCCACATTGGGCAAAAGATTCCTACATTTCAGGGGGTTGGACTAGATGTCATTGTTGTCCCTTCCAACTCTACAATTCTAGGGCAAACAAATTCATTGGGGAGGAAATAAAGGACACAGTCTTGCTCTTGGAAGTACTCAAAATTAGACTGTAAAATACAATGTGCACTTTAAGAGCAATTGTTCTGAAAATAAATCTATACATTACCTATATCAATCCAAGTCAAAGAGTCACAGTCTTTTGTTGTTTTATATCAGGGTTGGCCAACTCTCAAGAGACTGCGATCTACTTTCAGAATTAAAAACCAGCAGTAATCTACCCCCGTTTTCAGCTCAAAGTTGTTTAGCTTTTTTTTAGGGGAACCAGAGATCGACCACGATCTACCAAAACCTCGCAGGGATCTACCAGTAGATCGCGATCAACCTGTTGGACATCCCAGTTTTATATAAATGGGATTGTGCCCTTGGCGTAGACACCTATTGAACAGGTTCAGCTGATAAACCTGTTTAATAGGTATCTATGCCAAGGGCACAAATCCATTCAGAGTGAAGTACAAGTTGCTAGCAAGCAACAGTGCATTCCTGGGAAGTAATTGGTGGAAAGTAAATACAAGGGAAAGCAATGCCCCCACCCATGTCATCCATTCATATACACAACCTCTTTATGTTAGAAAAAGGTTTTACCAAAAGAAAAAAAATGAGACATGCAGTGCTGGGTGTCACTGGTTTGTGCTAACACCCCACCAGTTGAAGACCAATGGTGTAAGATTGTGCATGCTCCCCTACAAGGCCACCAATCATGGTAAGCCATTTATACGTGGAGAGACTCACACTCATGCGCTTGTCACATGTGACATGGCTCTCAGAAACTATACAGTTCCGTTTCCTACATCATAACTAGCTTCTTATAGTAAAAAATTCATGTGGCAAATACTGAAAAAGACGAGATAGCTACATCTCTTCACAGATGCAAAACCTGCTTAATGCCTAGAACACACACTTCCTTCCTTTTCCATATTTCCATTAGCTCAACTTGTACATTTTTTCCTATTAATAATATCTGTTTAACATCAGTAAATGAGTGAAATGTATGTTAACAAGCATGAGACTACTCAGAAGATCAAAGTCTGCCTTGGTATTTTACAGGAATTCTTCCCTGGAGTACAAAAAAAGGTGCTGGTTTTTTTTTTAAAGGATTTTACTAAACCTTCATGCTCCACTTGGAAAAAGGAGATCCACACACAGAAGCATCTTCCATGCATGGATCTCTGACAGTGGATCGGGAACCTATGGCTGAACATGAAAATTCATTCAGATGCAGATGCCGCCTCACTGCATTTAGCAATACACGCATTCAGATGTGCAACCCATCCACATTCTACAGCAACTAGAATCAGAATGGCAGAGTTGGAAGGCAACACAAGGGTCCTTTAGTCACATAACTACCTGTATACACAGCTAAAACTGGAATGGGAGATCAACAACAAAAAATGCATTTTCCTTAATATTGAAACATGACAGAAAGATTATATATACTTAAACTTCTCAAAGATGTTGATGAGATATTTAAGTTCTGCCTGTGGTGTTCTGTCTGTGATGGTAACATTCACATGTGCACACTCTCAGCTGATGCTACAGTTATCAACCAAGGAATGCATGTGAGAATCAGTCTTGGGTCTCACTTTTCCAAAACTCCACATTTTGCAGATTGTTTAATAGTGGGAACCGATGCATGACTGCTCAAAAGTAAACACTATTAAGATCAATTGGATTTACTACCAGGCAAGCAGGTCTAGGATTGCAACCTATATCTTCTCATATATGCTTATAGAAACATATTCCTCCTTATTTGAATTTCAGATTGTAATGAATGTTTTCAAAATCCCAAATGGTTTTCAAGTAAATTTGACTTTTTTTCATCTGGCGTATGAGGAAAGAAGCATCGCCTGCCTACTTGTTACCATTGCAATCTCATTTTCAAGCCATCCATTCAAATAATTCACACCAAAGGTGATAATTTATGGACAAATATTTATATTTGTACAAAAATAAATATCATAATCACCCTGCTTTCAGTTTTCTACAGATAAGGAATTACAGTCCTGCTATGACCACAGCTGTACCCTTGCTCAACACATAAATTCCACATAAGATGCGTATTTTAAATGCTACTGTCCCTTGATTTCCTTTCTAAGCAAATGTGGAAAGGGCATTACGTTGAACGATGCAGGAAAATATTTAAATAAAACCAGTAATTTAAAAACCAAAAGGTGCAATGAAGTATATGACAGCGAAGCATGTTCGTTTGCTCCTGATTTGTATTTCTACCAAATACCAAGTGCAAAATGGAAGAAGCCTACATGGTGTCACCTTAAGACAAATTTTGGACGAGGACAGTTAACCTTTCTTCTCAGTAGTCACTCTTTTCAGCAGGGTTATCTTGGCAGTGATCGCCAGGCATAAGTATTACATAAGAAACTGCTGCCACCTTCAGGAAAGGTCCAACATTGAATCAGCATTTATTTGCCGCAAACACGTTTGCTTGAATTGTGACCAAAAAAATCCAAGCACAAAACAATAAGCCTCCAACGTGTCCGCAACAAAGCCCCTCGATAACTTCGTGTGAATGATCAGGAAACGAAAACTGAACAGCCTAAGGAATTCTCTGCTGAGCGCCCTGCAACGGTCCCTTGCCCTTGGCCCACCCAGCCTAAGTGCACAAGATGTGTTACCCAGCGTTTACAGGAAGAATTATGCATGGCAGGCAAACGACAACGACGACGAGGGGGGAACTGCAAAATTAACTCTTTCTGGGCACTGGCTGATTGGTTTTGCACAACCGACTGGTGAAAGAATGCCAGCCAAATCCTCGCGCACTTTCCTCTCCATCGCTTCCCCGTTTTCCCAATGAGCCTCTCTGTGTCTTGTGCGCCACCGTACCTGCCAACCAGCTAGGCGAACTGAGACAAGAGAGGAGAGTGCGCCAAGAGGAGCGCAAAGGAGAGGACGCTCCAAAGGGGGCAGCGTGTCCACGGATCACAGCAGCTGCTCCTGAAAGACGAAGGCACCGGCATCCTCCTCTCTTTGCCCCCTCGCATCGCTAAAGAGGGGAGGGCAAGCCACCCCACCCGCTGCCTTCCTCTCCTGCCTGCCTTCCCCGCTAAGCGCTAGAAATCCGACTGGCCTCCCGCTCGCCCTTCAGGAGTTCACGGAGAGCATCAAGTGGCGCTCCAAGTACGCAAACGCTGCAGCTCAGCTCAAGCTCAGCTATGCGGGTGGCCAGGCGCCTGCTCGCGGCTCGCCAACCACAAATCCCTGACGTGCATCTGTTGCTTAAATAACGGGCGGCGCTTTCTCGGCACGCCAAGGGCTGCAGGTTTGAGCCCAGGCTGCTGGGCCAGAAAGCAGCTGCCCGCGGGAAACCAGCTGCAAATTCGCTAAACACCAGCCTCTGGTGGCGTGGTGGAAGCCAAGCCACTGAGCATGTCAAAGGGGGTGGGGGCAGCGCGAATCAGATCCGAAGTGATTCCGTTCCAAACAGCTGGAGCCTCTTCGAAATGCCTTTTTTCCGCCTCGCATCGTTTCCATCCAAGGCCAGCCTCTGCTGCTGCTGCAGACTGGCAGCGGAGGGAAAGGGCTCTGGAGAGGTACACAAACACGGATCGGAGTGATTCCCTTTGAACCAGCTGGAGTCCCTTCCAACGTGATTTCCTCTTTCCCTTTTGGACTCGCACAGCTTCTGCCCAAGGCCAAGCGCTGCTTCTTGCAGCACAGCATCTAAATTATATATGCATTTAAGGCACCAAGGAGGAACCCAAACAGGAACTCGAGTGACTCCATCTAAACGGGTGGCCTCCCCTTGGAAGCACTCATCCTGCCACCCCATGCCAAACAGCTGGCTGCAGGTCGACATCCAAGGGTCTGGCAGCGGCAGGTCCCACCTTCTGCCCCATCCATCAGGCGTGAAGGCAACGGGACTGTGTCGCCCTCCTCCCCCCCCCCCCCCACCGAAAGGTGCCCGGCGCTGGCCACGCCGAGAGAGCCCCCTGCCGCCCCACTCACCTCGGTGTCGTAGTAGCGCAGGTCCAGCGAGTAAGGGTCGAGCAAGGACTCGTTGAGGATCTGCTCCATGGCCAGTTGCATGGCCGGCAGGACCCCCCGGCCGATCCTGCCCTTCTCCACCGAGTCGCTGAGCGGCATCAAGCCCATGATGGCGATGGGGGTGGTGGCGGCGGCGTTGGGCAGCGACCCCGCCGGCGCCCGGGAGTTGCTTCGCGACCAAGCCGAGGAGACCAGCGGCGGCGGCGGCTGCAGGAGCAGCAGCAGCAGGAGCAAGGCAGAGGTGGTGGCCGCGCTGGGCCGCCGGGGCAAGGCAGGCATCCTGCGGGAGAGGTCAGGGGGGCACAAGCACGAGGGCGCCCGCTGCCCTCTGCCAGGCAATGGCCCCGGCAGGGAGGAAGGGGCGCGCACGCTGCGGCCCCCCCGGCTCTAATCCTCCTGGCAATGGCGCCGGCTCCTTCCTCGGGGCGGCCAAATGGAACCACTAAGCAGCAGCAGCAGTGGCGGCGACGGAGCCGCTGCCCGCCACCCCCGTTTCCCACCCACCCCACCCCCAAGTCCACAAGCGGCGGGCGAGGGCGCCTCCTCAGCCCCTCACTCAGCCGCAGCCAGGCTGGGCGAGGGCGCGCGCGCTTGCCTCCCTGCTCCCGGGCAGGTTCCGGAGGCGACGCGGAAACGCGACGAGGGCTGAGGGGAAAACAATTGGGGCGGGAGGGGGGTTCTCGGCTCTTCCACAAGGCTGGGGACGCTAGTGCCGCATTCCCCCGGAGCCCTCCCGCCGCTGCCGTGCTGCTCCGTTGCCGCCGCCGCCGCTGCTGCAAGCAGACACCACGCCGCGCCACACAGCGCGCGCAGAGTGGCGCGCACAAACCGGCCGAAAGGGGGGAAACGGCGGCGGCGGCGGCTGGATGTAGTAGGCGAGAGCCCCTCCGTGCGCCCGCCCAAATCCTTCTGCCACCTCTCGGCTCCCGCTACTGGGCTTCTTGGCTCGCTCGCGGCGGCGGCGGGAGAGGGCTGGTCGGCTGCCGCTGAGGGACGGCGGCTCTTCTGCTGAGGAGACGACGCACACCAACGCGAGACGCAGGAGGAGATGCAGGGTTTGGGCACGTCCAGCAGCCCATTGGAAGGCGGGCTGGGGCGGGTGGGAGAGGAAAGAGGGCCGCTGGGGAAGGCGGGAAAGGGACGGCTTGGCGCGAGGCGGGGGGCGCAGCGGCCTCTGCCCCTTTCCTCGAGGCGGTGGCGTGCTGAGGTGCCCCTCTCTTGCCTCTTTCACACACACGTGACGCACAATTATTATTGTTGTTATTATTATCATTTCTTTGTTTTGGTTTTTCAAAGTTGGCTGGGCACAAGCCGAGGGGCGCTTGGGGAAGACTTGAGGCGTTTGGCTAGGGCACTGGCTCCACGTTCAGAGTTCCATCACCTATTCTTTCGTTTCCCTCAGGAACAATGCACTTTTTCCCCATTAACTTCCTCTAAACACGCAGAGGTGAACCTGTGCGGCTGCCTTCTTCTCATTTATCCCCACGTCTTGTTCCTAGTCTCATGGCCTAGCCCCCAGGCCTGCACAAGGCATGGCTTGCCAAGCCAAAGGCAGCCCATCAGCCATGTTTTGAAGCCTGGCAGCCAGTGGCGTAGCGTGGGGGGTGCAGGGGGGACCGGGCACAACATCTGGGGGTTAGGGTTAGGGGGCGCAAATCCATGGGTTAGGGGGGCGCAAATTACTTGCCTTGCCCCGGGTGCTGACAACCCATGCTACGCCACTGCTGGCAGCACCTCCCTGCTTTCCTGCTCTCTCTCTCTCTTCCCGCATCTGAGGAAAGTAGCAAAAACAGGAGGCAAATCAAGCCCTGGCAAGGTGCCACTCATACTTGGGGACATTGTTTGGATTTATTCTGGTTTGGGCAGCAGCACCTCAAGTTCTGTTACCTGAGAGACTTCAGTGAATGAAATATAGCCGGGACTGAGCCTGGAACCGTTTTTTCCATGCCAGGCATGTGCTCTCAGCCTCCGAACCAATGTCCCTCCCACATGTCAAGTGTCCTTGGCAATGTGTCTTTGCCTACACCAAGCACAGCATCACTGCACACCATCTGTGTACCAAGGAGAGCCAGTCAGCTCTTCTTTTCGGAAGCAAAACTAAAAGGTTTTTTTGTAGCCTCTAAAAAGCCGCCAGATACAAGCTGGTGGGCTGATCTCAGGTTATTGGGTCGGAAGTCCCCATTTACTGGGCGTTTGCTGCCTTCCCAGTGCTGGGTTTTATAATTCAATACATTCTACCCAAAATGCTAATGAATCCTGTACTTTGCTATTAAAATTCCACAGTTTGGAGCACTGTTTCTCAAACCAGCTGGAGCCCTTAAACCATTCGCAAACAGAAACAAATACGACACTAAAGAAGCCGTGCTGACGTGAACAGCTGCCTGGAAGGGAAGGAGAGCTGTGAAATGCACCAGGGAAAAGCAGCAACTTCGCTGTGTTATTAAATCATAGAATTGCAGAGTTGGAAATGACCCTGAGGGTTATCTAGTTCAACCTCTTACAATACAGGAATCTCAACTAAATAATACATGGGAGATGGCCACCCAACCTCTGCTTAAAAACCTCCAAGGAAGGAGATTCCACCACCTCCCGAGGGAGTCCATCCCACTGTTGAATGTTTCTTACCATCAGAAAGTTCTTTCTGAGGTTTTATTGCAACTTGAAGCCATGGGTTCGAGTCCTACCCTCCAGAGCAGGAGAAAACAAGCTTCATCCTCCATGTGGCAGCCTGGTAGATATTTGAAGATGACTATTGTAACCTTTTTTCCTATCCATTCATTTATCTCCTTTTTATCAGGCTTTACTTTACTAAGGCAGTGATGTGAACATACCCCGGTCACTGGTGACATTTTGCCACATTGAGAAGGGGCTTGTGCACAGTTTAGCCCCTCTATTCACACAGGAGTTGTACGTCCCCACCTCAAAAACACTGATTGGTTTCCAACCAACAAGACGCAAACCGCCATGCAAAACCGATCCATCCTGTAAGTTCTGTGTAGAGCTCTATTCACATTGCTTGGCAACAATAAATAATTAGCCTGTGGAATTCAGTGCCAAAGGTAAAAGTACCCCTGACTGTTACGTCCAGTCGCAGACGACTCCGGGGTTGCGCACTAATCTCGCTCTAAAGGCCGGGGGAACCGGCGTTTGTCTGCAGACAGCTTCCGGGTCATGTGGCCAGCATGACAAAGCTGCTTCTGGCGAACCAGAGCAGTGCACGGAAACACCATTTACCTTCCCGCCAAAGCGGTACCTATTTATCTACTTGCACTTTGACGTGCTTTCGAACTGCTAGGTGGGCAGGAGCAACAGGAGCTCACCCTGTCGCGAGGATTCGAAACGCCGACCTTCTGATCGGCAAGCCCTAGGCTCTGTGGTTTAGACCACAGCGCCACCCGCATCCCTCATTCAGTGCCATAGCATGTGGCAATTGTCACTGTTTGTTTTTGCTTCTAAGAGAAATTCACAGAGCTTCTAGGGAGTTGGAGTGGGGGAATAGCAAAAACGGGTGGCAAATCATGTCGTGATAGCTAAATGGATACATGTCCATTAAAATAATGCAGGAGGCATTTCCTCTGCACATGACTGTTTCATTCTTCCTATCTACCATGGCAAAAGCAATGGATCAGATCAAAGTCTGATAAGTCTAGCATGCTGTTTGCAACAGTGGCCAAATAGGTATCTCTGGAAGTTCACAAGCAACATATAAAAGCAATAGCCACTCCATTGTTTGTCTTCTGCAACGACATCTCTTTGCAAACAGAATGCTGTACTGATACTGTTGTTGATCTGATCCAGCAAGGCAATCCTCAAGTATTTAATAAATAAACATGTTTCTTACAAATGCACAATGAGTATCTGTAACACTGCCAGTTCCACAGCCAGTTCTGTTGCCCTCAAGACCCTTCCACTTAACATATGTCCTACGTAAAAAAAAAAAAAAAATGAAAACATTCCCGCATACACTAATTCACACATCTGTGCACAAAATTAAAGATTGCCTAGATCCCATTATCTCACAGGTCTACTGTTTCCCACTTTTCAAGCTGACTGAATAAGCCCTTTTGATAAAGACAATATATTTCACAAACAGCCTGGCTTGTTTACAATTTGATATTTTTAAAAGATTTAATTTCATTTTCTCCCTGCAACGTATGCAACCAGACAAAGCAAACCTGCAGGGGAAAAATGTTAATAGAACATAGCAGAAGTTAAAAAGGTAGACCAAAGGGTTGTAAACTATGTCAGTTGTACTACAACTGCCTTGACATCAGACTTCGTTCTAATATGGAATTCAAATTAGAAAAGACAGAAAAAAATATAATTAATGCCATAAAATATAGCTCTGTGAAAAACAGATTGCGTCAAGAACTCGGGTATTTTTAATATAAAAAGTATAAATTGATTGGTAAATTAATGTGGCAGAGTTAATTTATTTGTAGAAAAACCATTTTGTTTCTATTTGGATTTCTTATGAGCTAAATTCTAATGGGTGTTGATAAATTAAAAATGACTGGAGGTAGAGTAGGACTGTCAGTTCAACTATACCAAAAGAGTTTGAAATGAAAATAAAGGGAGTATTTTCTGTTTTTATTAGCATTAACAAGAGATAAGGAAGGGTTCGGTTTTAGCAAGGAAGAATGTGAAAGAGGGGGTTAAAATCCTAACAATTAAAAAGAACAAAAAGTTTAAAGACCAAAACATTTGTTGTTCCATAGGTTTTCATGGGCTAGAGTTCACTTCACCAGAAGCATGTTTAAGCACAACAAGTAAATCCTTATAGAACTGTGTCCTTATAAAGTTGAAATGGTTGCTGCATTGTCTAAGTTTGATTATTTTGTGGAAACATTCCTTGTTCAGGCTCTGTGTGGTAGAACATACCGTATTTTTTGCTCTATAAGACTCACCTTTTCCCTCCTAAAAAGGGGAAATGTGTGTGCGTCTTATGGAGCAAATGCAGGCTGCACAGCTATCCCAGAAGCCAGAACAGCAAGAGGGATCGCTGCTTTCGCTGTGCAGTGATCCCTCTTGCTGTTCTGGCTTCTGGGATTCAGAATATTTTTTTTCTTGTTTTCCTCCTCCAAAAACTAGGTGCGTCTTATGGTCTGGTGCGTCTTATAGAGCAAAAAATACAGTAGCTACTCCTTAATCTGGCATTATCCCCAGTAATAAGACTTCACTATTGGGTCATAACTAATAGGCCTCATCCTTTATTTATAGTAGTACCACTATGTGAATGTATGCTGACTCATTATTTTTGCTTCATTTCCGGACATCTTCAACATGATAGAATGGATGCATTCTTGTTGCAGTACTATGTCATCATTCTGTTGACAGTTTGGGAAATGCCCATACACTGGGTGCTGAAGATAAGTAATGAGAATTAATTTAAAAAAGCATTCAAGAAATATTAGTAAATAATATTTAAATGAAAATATTTTGTCTTGGGGAAGCAGTGGAACAGTAAAAAGAGATAAAAAGCAAGGCGAGAGAAGGATAGAGACATTGTGCTCATCAACACGTGGCAAAACACCAGAAAGCAACCAGAATCTTTAGCCACGAAATTAAGTGGCGCTGAATGTAATAATTGCACAAGTGGACATGACAAGAAGGAAGGGACTGAGGAAGAAGTGTAGGTGGCTGTGGTCTGCATATTGATTGTGGGCTTTTAACAGGAGAGAAACCAGATCTGTCATGACTTCACCAATTCTGCTGAATTGGTGGGAAGCAAAAAGAAAGGGGGGGTGAGTAACAGAGGGAGAAGGGATGCGGGTGGCACTGTGGGAGTCTAGGACTTGCCGATCAGAAGGTCGGCGGCTCGAATCCCCGCGGCAGGGTGAGCTCCCGTTGCTTGTTCCCAGCTCCTGCCAACCTAGCAGTTCAAAAGCACGTCAAAGTGCAAGTAGATAAATAGGTACCGCTCTGGCGGGAAGGCAGCCGGCGTTTCCGTGCGCTGCTCTGGTTCGCCAGAAGCGGCTTAGTCATGCTGGCCACATGCTGGCTGTACGCCAACTCCCTCGGCCAATAAAGCGAGATGAGCGCCGCAACCCCAGAGTCAGTCATGACTGGACCTAATGGTCAGGGGTCCCTTTACCTTTAACAGAGGGAGGCAGAATCAAGTTATTCTGTAGGTTTCTGAGATTAAGACGATGGTATCATGATGCCAGCAAAGTAATTTATAGCTGTTATCCTTTGCTTCAGGAATGCTTGTCCAGCTCCTTTTTGTTTAGATTTACATGCTGCTTTCAGTCAATTGTGAAGGTGGCTTACATTGCAATCATACAATATCCGTCCCCCAATATGTGCCTACTCAAACACTTTGATCTTGCTTGGTATTAATAGGTGAGGAGGTCCAAAACACAGGTCTTGTCACACTGAGAGTTTGGCTCCTCGTGAATATGGAGTGAACAGCATATGGTATTTGTGCTTTGGACCTCCTCACCTGTTACTATCAAGGAGAAACCCATATTATATTATGGGAGTGGGGAATTAGATATGGTCAGAAGGCCAGAACTTTATATCCCTATTGGATCACCCAACTGTCAATCAGCAGCTGTCATAATGTAGTGAATGATGCCTCTCAAAGTTCAAAGAAGAAAACTTTAACCACTGATCAGCTGATTGGGAGTTGCAGCAACCCACACTGAAGACATTCTTTCAGCACCAGTCAGGTGACTGGTGCTGAAAGCACACTTTCAAAGGAGCTCCCTGTAACCTTAAATCAACTACAAGACTCTGCACAGGGGAAAAACTGAGTGTTTTCTTCTTCCCAAATGAAGCAGCTTGGATTGAAATCCTTAGAGGAAACCCATGGGAAGATTTCTCTGAAGAATTATCCATTTTTAGGAGCACTTCTGCCTCTACAGAAAAAGCATTCCAAACCATTTCCTCCACCCCAATGGTAAACTCCTTAGTGGAGCCAATCCCACCTGATTCTTGGGGCTGTGCTTTGGCGGCTGGTTGATTGTCAGTTGCACAGGGCTCTTTGCAAGCACCAACAATGAGCTGATTGTTAATGTTTGCACTGTGCTCCGAAGGCTCGACAATCAGCTGATAAGTCAGGAGTACAGTGGTACCTCTGGATACAAACGGGATCTGTTCCGGAGCCCCGTTCGCATCCTGAAGTAAACGTAAGACGCGACTGTGAGTCTGTGCGTGCGTGGGTCACGTTTCGATGCTTCCACGCATGTGCGTGATGTCATTTTGAACGCATGCACGAGCGGTGAAACCCGGAAGTAACGCACTCCGTTACTTCCAGTTGCCGCGGAGCTCAACCCAAAAATATTCATCCTGAAGCTACTTCAACCCAAGGTATGACTTATAAACTGCCTTGCAAAAGTGTTTGCAGGTGCCGCTGACCATATTTCTATGCCATGTGCTAAGAAAAAAATGTAAAGAAACAAGTAAATTTTTTTATTCATACAATTTAAAAAATATTGTTTTTGAAAATATATATTTTAAAGTTAGATATTTCATTATGAAACCAGCCTTATTGAACATAAATTCATCAGAATTTATTCTCCACTGCATCAGCAAAACACATGCAGGGACACACAGAGACCGACCCCCCAAGCATTGTTCTTTAGCAAGTTGTTAATGCCAAATCAAATGTGCAAAGATTTCATTTCAGATAACTCTACAAAATGTTAGCTCTCTGACTATATTCTGCTGGAGTGTTTTATCAAATTACAGAGAAGTCTGCTCAGGGGAATTGGCTGAAACCTCATCACATTTATTTTAAATCGGCAAAGGAAAAGAGGGCATGAAATTTGAATCATGGCCTATCCATCTCTTACAGTTTGCACAGAAATAAAATTCTTGTCACTTCATCATTCACTCAATGAATCTGTAAGGCTATAATATAAAGGTTATTAGAAGTGCAACAGATCCTATATTATTAATGGAATCTTTCGATTAAAACAACAGGAACTTCCAAATAAATATATTTGGGAACAGGAGACCAGTGATGTTAGGTTATCTGAGTTTTTAAGGAAGTTTCACATATGCATACAAACATATATAATTTATGTAAACATATAGGAACAGTGTTTTGAATTGCTCTTGGAGTTGTGCCAATTTCCCCCCAGAGAGAACTTAGATATTCACTATTAGATGACGGCAACCTCAAGTAATGGGCCACAACTGTGTCCTGATCAAAAGAACATTTATCACATAGAGATAAATCAGACATATATAACTAAGGTAATGAGCCTTCCTGGTAAATGTGCTCACCATATTAAAAAGTGGAAGACAGACTGTCTTCTCTTTGGACTTGACCTTCATTTTCGCAATGAAAGCCAGCCATGCAAGGTGCTGACTGCCTGACTCTTGTGAGGTTACAACACACACACACACAATACACATTCACACTTTCCTGGAACAATTTTTCAACTTATAAAAAAGTGTGGGTTTCCCCCATCCTTAAATGAGGCGCCAAACAAACTTTTCAGTCAGTCAGCATACATGCTACACTTCAAATGGATGCTCCACTGGAAAAGCTGCCTACAAATATTCAAAATAAAGAAGTGTGAACTGCGACAAAACATTGCAGCGTAGGATGCTCCAATTAAGAATGTTCTAGTCAGCTGGCCATCCTGTCTTCCACGACACTCTGTTCTATTCCATTCCTCACCTCAATGGACATCATTCCATGGCGAATGGAATGTTTCAGGCTTTTCCTATCTTTGGGAGGTTGGGGAGGGATCTAAATAAATGTGTACTTCTACAAACCTTAAGGGTACCCAAAACCTGCTGATACCTCTCTCTTGTGCATTGGTGGTAGTGTTTTGGCTGCATAAGGATTGGCTCTCAAAGAATTGATTTTGCTATTTGTATTTGCAAGTGGGCACTGTAAGGGATGCGGGTGGCACTGTGGGTTAAACCACAGAGCATAGGACTTGCTGATCAGAAGGTCAGTGGTTCGAATCCCTGCGACGGGGTGAGCTCCCGTTGCTCGGTCCCAGCTCCTGCCAACCTAGCAGTTCGAAAGCACGTCAAAGTGCAAGTAGATAAATAGGAACCGCTCCGGCGGGAAGGTAAACGGCGTTTCCGTGTGCTGCTGTGGTTCGCCAGAAGCGGCTTACGTCATGCTGGCCACATGACCCAGAAGCTGTACGCCGGCTCCCTCGGCCAATAAAGCGAGATGAGTGCCGCAACCCCAGAGTCGGTCACGACTGGACCTAATGGTCAGGGGTCCCTTTACCTTTTTACTGTATGTGCCATGTTCCTTTCCACTGCCCTCTTGAATACTTCATTCCATTCTCCCTTCACCTGGTTTTCTGCCCCACAACCCAACAGTTGGCCACTAAGTGTGCTTTGCCCATACTGGGTGGGATTGGGTTTCCTCAACACCACTAGTCCAGGGACAGGGAACCTGTCAAGCCCCATCAACACCAACTAGCAGGGAGAATGGTTGGGGATGATGGAGTCGAAAAACATCTGGAGGGCCACAGGGCTGTCATTCCTGCACTCCTCACTCTACAGAAACAGTCTTGCTGCTTCTTTGAACCTTCGAGATACAAAACCATGTGGAAACACAATTTAAAATACACAATTTACACATGACCAAGCTACTGATATGCAAACCCTTTCATGGCAATCTCAGCATTACAAACTTGTGGTCTTTCTCATATGTGCGTTTCAGATATGGATGTATTTTTTGGGGACCAAACTATTATTCTCCAGCTGGTTAATTTCCCCAGCTCCATGGCCTGTTGCCCTGTATTAAGAGCACTGGCATTGAGAAGCTCTGGCAAATCCTGCTGCTAGGGAGCAGGTGCCTTGATAAATGCTAGCCTCCTTATGTTCCCAGAGGATGGAGAGATGCACCTGCGTGTTGCAACTACACCAAGCAGGCATTTGTAACAGATATTGTATGGTGAATGCTTTAGAGCTAGCTATTTTCACCTCTACAATTCTCCATACCCGTGGTTTTTATAGCCTTATGGCTCAGCTTTGCAGGGCTTCTGAAATCTCTGGTTTCCCACCAAGAGCTCCCCAGAGAACTTCTTTCCAGGCAGTGTTACTCAGACAGGCCATAGGTAACTGCTTGTGTTTCAGGTAACAATAATGCTTCCTTGCTGGACTAGTAGTTTCAATGTTTCTGACTTGGGATACTGGAGCAATGAATGCTGCTCTGTTTCAACCTAATTACCCTTCTCCTGATGAAGTGTGTGACATTATGCTTACTTTTGAGGCCAGAATGTACATAGGTTGCCTTGTTTAGGTTATTAGTTACTGAAGAGTTGTGTGCCTGCTCCACAAGAGGTCCAGAGGGTGGCAACACAAGAACAGGCCTTTTCTGTGGTGGCTCCCTGCTTGTGGAATGCTCTCCCAAGGAAGGCTTGCCTGGCACCTTCATTACATATCTTTAGGTGCCGGGCAAAAACATTCCCCAGGCCTTTGGCTTATTAAACAATCTATGGCCTTGTAAATGTGGGCGTATTGTTTTTATTTGATACTATCGTATGTATTTTTGTGGTTTTATATTGTAAACTGCCCTGTGATTCTCAGATGAAAGGCGATATAGAAGGTTAAGATAAACAAACAAACAAAAATAATAGAAGGGTGCAATGTTGCACCTAGAGATAATCTAACATACAAAGCCATCAAATGACAAAGATACAATGTTAAAAAGTGGCATATATATATTAATATTGGGGAGGGGAATCTGTCAGACCCCAAAAGAGATGATGTACACTGTATAAATATTGATATGATATGTTCCAGCATTTCACCAATAGAAAGACACAGAATGAGGATAAAATGTGTAAGGCTAAGCAGATGAGCTGGTTTGGTTCTCAGTGGTTCACTTTAAATTGCATGGGTCAAAACGATGAATATAACTTAAGTTAAAAAGACGCAAAAGCTCCTATCTGTCCCAGATAATGGAGTAATCCAATAAATTTAGCTGCAACTCTTATGGCATATGAGTGCACTCTTTTACTTTCTGCCACTTAATCGTATGTGAGGAAAAATAAAGTGCTGCACTTAGGGGACAAAATGACTGTCGCAGCAGAGTCATTTCTACTACCATTGAGATTGAATTGCCTGGGCTACACCATCAAGGTTATCTGTGCACACAAAAGAAACACTACAACCTGCAAGGGGTCTCCGTAGGTTACAAGCATTCCCCCATATGTATCTGACCTACCATCATAGCAGGTGTTTTTACAATGTATTTTGTGAGAAATGCCTTTATGAGATTACTGGGTTCCAGGGTAGTGAGCAAATTATCAAAATAATAAAAATAGCAGAAAGTCAAAAGCATAAAGAGTGCACACAAACATGCAAGAGCATCATTTTTTTAAAAAGTCCAAAATAATAATAATAAAAAGGGCAGACTTTGCTGGGCAAAGCAATGACAGCAATGAAGTTCCACAATTAAGGTGCAACCACAGAAAAGGCTCTGTCTCTAGTAGCTACCTGTCTAATCTCTGCTTTAAGTAGCTAAGTGGAAAATATACAATCAGGAAATAATGTTCAGTTGTTTCTATTGCTCTATTACCAATACTGACATTCCAGGGGGTTTTTGTGTGTGTGTATATTCGTAACAAAACTCTTATCCTAAGACTAAAACATTTTAAATGGCATCAAAAGTGCCTATTTACCCTTCACACTGCAATGACCTCTCATGTCTGTCTTAAAGACTCCTTAGATTTCATGGGTCAAAATCCAGCAGTTATCTAAATGCAAATGTTGTAGAATAATAAAAAAGAGGTATTTTGCAAGGTAGTGCAATTAATGTCAGTATTAGATTCAAAAGAATCTTCAAAGTATAGTCTTTCAGAAGACTATACTTTCAGAAAAAGGAAACTGGCAGGCAACGTATTTCTTGTTTTACCTGCCTGCTTCTGGCAGATAAGGCCTTTAGGAGATTAAAAAAAAGGTTAAAAGGAAAAGTTGAAGGACAAATCAACAAATAGTTTATTGGCTTTTGTACTCACTACATTAATTGAACACAGAACTTTATACAGTCTTATACAAACCTCCCACCTATGCTCACATTCCTAGAAAAAGTTGGATATCTAACCATTATAAAACAGTCTCACTATCATTTATAAAGTTACTAAACAACATTTATCATACTTTTAAACAGTTTCAACAGCCGTGTGATAACACGAATCAAAGTATAAGGTGAAGAAACATCCCAATATATCCAACAGAATAAGACTGCTTAATTTTTAAGGCACTTAGGAAGAAGCAGCCTCCAAGAACTGTGTAATTTCATAGCACATGATGCATGTCAACTGTGTCTGATATGGATCAGAATTATAGACCACTTTGAAAAGCAACAAAAAATCACGCAATTTTGGCGCTGCAAGAAAAATACCATCAGTGAATCGAGATGCTACTGCTTCACCCTTTCCCAAGTTTGCAGCATTGCTTCAGATGCCACCTCCCCTATGCTTTCATGTTATCCTGCTTCCCATATATTTGTCTTCTTCTTCTCTGATATACCCAGCAAACTCCAGGGGTAGAGATTAATGGTAGGAAATGGTACTCCTGAAGCATATTTCCCAAGGAGCATAGTGTATACCCGGTGAAATAGACAATCTAGGCAGGTGTTGCTTTGGGCTATCCTTCATGAGACACTGAAGAAGTTGATAAACCTCAACTGAAGTACAAAGAGGTATGAGATTATGAAGCTTGATCTGTGGAAACTGGCAATGTATCAATTGTTGTTGCCTGAAAAATTCCAAGACTGGTGATTCATCACTGACTAAGAATTGTTTCTGATTAAGCTACAATCCTCACGCTCTCTCAAAGTAAGTTCCACTTACGCTGTTGAGAAATATTTCAAGTGAGGAAGCTGCAAGAAAAGTATCCCCATCTTCTGTTTAAGCACACAAACAGAATTGTAGGAACTATCTAGGGGGAGAAAGAAAGTATAGATGCTGTGCAGGATCCCTCACACCAATAACACACCTCATCTTTTCTGTCATGCAGATAAGTGGAGTTAACAGGTCAAGTGGGACTTTGGCACTGTATGGCTTGAAGATTGGTTATGCCCTAAGTAGAGCAGCCAAAAATTTGGTACATGAATGGCTCAAGGCAGAAAAATCCCTTTGTGTTGAAGTGCCAACCACTACAGTTAGTTTTTCTTCTCCGTAGTGGAGAACCAGTGATGGAAGCTGGCTACTGAAACTTAGTATTAACATAGTATCAATTGCCTAATCTGGTATACTTAACTTTATGTTAGTAAACTGGTACCCTCTGGTATAATGCAATACTTGCTTTATTGAAGTTGGCTGCTATGTGCTAGCAGAGCATGGGGACATTTCCTATCATGTTTTTCAAAAGGAAAATTCTCATATTAAAAAGTACCATAAGATTAAAGCCCAGTTCAAAATTTGTGGTCTGAGGTAGTTTTGTTGGTTCTTTAAAACCCAAGACTCTGGGTGATATTCAACTAAGTCATACCCAAAGAAAACCCATTAATAGCAATATTTCACTTACTTAGGTTCACTAATTTGCATGGGTCTATTCTGAGTATAACTTGAATGTACGAAGTATAGAAAAAGTTTCAAGTTATTTTAAAAGCTTTAAAACTGAATGCTATCCTTGGTTGCCTTAATTAGCAGGGGCAAACTACCCATTACGTCACAAACATATGAAACAAACCCAACATCTCCTTCTCCATTGGAAAGCACCTTCCAGAGCTGGAGATCTGCATTAGAAAAAGGCCAGGAGGAAATGAGACGCTTAACCCTTCCCTTTGCAGCAACTCTCCTCCTGGAACATCCCACCCCTGCAGCTGCCTTTGTACCTAGAGGGCTCCAGACCTATTTGTGAGATAAATGCAGCTTCCGAATACTAAAAGCACATTGGAAGGGGAAGCTTCAGAGGATGGCAAGAAAAGGGTTGACCGTTCGCCTTACCTCACCTGAATGTGCTTGCCACATAGATGGGGCTGTCAGCGCTTTGTGACACATGGCTCCAGTGCAACACATAGTTTCCCCCTTAGTAAATCTGCTCCTGCAAATTCTTTCCCCCTTCACTAATTCTTCTGTATGCCAGAAATAGGCCCCCAGTACATCTAGTTCACCATTTTTTGCCAAAATAAAGCTTATGATGGGTGCTTTAAAAGGCTAATTTCAATCACTAAATGATTAGTAATTTTAACCTAGCATGCCATGACACAGCATGATTGTTTGATATTTTATATTATGATTGCCTATGGTTGAATTTCCAGTATGTACCATCTGTATGGTTCTCCAGTGTTTGAGCAAATGTACTAGCCCTAAAGCAGGGATAGCCAACAGAGTAGCCTCCGGATACTGTTGGACTACAACACCCATCATCCATGACCATTGGCCATTCAGGCTGAGGCTGATGGGAGCTAGATTGAACATCAATTGAAGGCCACCATGTTTGCTACTCAGTCCTAAGATGTCAGGTGTACACAGAAAATAAATCTACTTGAAATCTCCTGTAATCACACATTTCACAGCAAAATTTGGCCCATTTTAATATCTCTTAGAGGGGCACAACTGCAGAAAATCTTGCTAAAAAAATAAATATTTATGTTGTCAAATGTTAGTGCAATCATTTCATTACCATACCTAACAGGTTTATATAAATACATGGCCTTTTGGCAGGGGCAGGGGTGGGATTAGGACACTTTTGGAGAAGTCATATAGCTGCCAAGTAAGGTACGGATTTCTTTTGTAGGAAAATCTGTACCAATTTAATATATACATTACAATGCCTGCTAGTATTCCAGGAAAGTAGAAAAGGAAAAGTGCAGCCCTTCTGCATAAAAAAATAAAGGTTTTCTTTCTTCCATTTCAATTATTTTCTTGCACAAAATAGTGGAGTTCCACATCAGCTCCTTTCTTCGAAAAACCACTTCTGGTATTCTGAATTGGAACACGGCCGTAATAAAGGTGCTGAATTGCCATCATAAGCATTAGATTCTGCTTGTATGCACTTCTGGGTCTGCACATGGAGTAACGTTCCATCCTACAAAAGATGGTACAGAACACTTTATACTTTACAGTAAAGAGAGTATAATGATATTTGAGAGTCCAGCTGATAATGCACTTATCAGCATTGCTTTTTAGCTTTTTATTAGTCTAACTGAAAGAAGGAAGACTAACAGAAAAGCAAAGAGGCGTGAGATTCTGTCAATTTTTTGTGTGTGCGGATTCAGAAAATTATTTAGCAACTGCAGTCACTCTTAGTAAGCAACTGACTCTCTGTCAAGACAATGGTAATTAAGGAGAACCCTTTTTCTTAAAACCCTCCGAAGGCAGCCTTCGCTGATCAGTGTAGAAATTAACTTTAACATGAGTTCTGGCAAAACTATTTCATTCTTAAATGCTGTTTATAAACATTAGGAACAGACTCCCACAAGGGGTAGTGCACTCTCCTTCCTTGGAGGTTTTTAAGCAGAGGCTGGATGGCCATCTGTCATGGATGCTTTAGCTGAGATTCCTGCTTTGCAGGGGGTTGAACTAGATGACCCCTGGGTCCCTTCCAGCTCTAAGATTCTATGATCTAGTTGAGATTCTTGCATTGCAGGAAGTTGGACTAAATGACCCTCAGGGTCCCTTTCAACTCAACAATTCTCTGGAAGTTCTGACAAAGTTGTTGGTACTAATTATCACAATGTAGCTGAAGCAGTCTATGTAGTAAGGGATCGACAATTTAAACATATACCTACTGAATAAAGTGAAATAAAAAAAAAGGATTTTAATCTGATATGAAGTTTAAAATTTGAGGGCACGTCCTCCTTTTCCTTAGTCAATCAAAAATACTTTGATGAAGGGCTGCAATGGCCTGGATCTGCAAATCACCAACAGTATACCACAGTTTCAGATAGCATATCTGCCTTAAAAGAGGAAGGCATATTATCATTCTTTGCAGTCCAGTATCAACTGGGGTTGCACAGATCAAGTGGTGATGCAATCTACAGTGGAAGCTTATCCAGGAAATCCACTCAACACTCTGTTGTAAATACCGTATTTTTTGCTCTATAAGACTCACCTTTTCCCTTCTAAAAAGTAAGGGGAAATGTGTGTGCATCTTATGGAGCGAATGCAGGCTGCACAGCTATCACAGAAGCCAGAACAGCAAGAGGGATTGCTGCTTTCACTGCGCAGCGATCCCTCTTGCTGTTCTGGCTTATGAGATTCAGAATATTGTTTTTCTTGTTTTCCTCCTCCAAAAACTAGGTGCGTCTTGTGGTCTGGTGCGTCTTATAGAGCGAAAAATACGGTATCTTTCCTGATCTTTCAGGTGCGGGGGGGGGGGGGGGCACAGATGGGCAACAGCTTTCAGACCCCTGACCCTCACATTGTACTAAACCAACCTTCTTCTTAAGCATGAATTTGAAGTAGTTTCAGTGAGTGAAGGGAAATAAGCAATGAACTGCCACCCCACTATTCTAGAGAGCAATTCTGTTTGAAGCTTCTTTCAGGGACTGAGCCTTAACCCATTAACTCATTGCTAATGGCTGCTGGCTGTACAGTGCAAGCAAAAAAACTGTGCTGCATCCTTACCTCTCTGAATAAAATTTTCTGATTTTCAGGAATGTTCTGGATACCTTCTTGGCACAAATACATTTTCAAATAATCAGATCCCGGATCAACCGCTGCGCAGACTTCAGGTTGCCGTGTGTTGTAACGTATTTCATTGTGGGAGGTGTATTCAAAAAACTGTAAACCCCAAACGGAAATAAAATCTCTACTAAACCTTTAGGTATTTATGTGTGACATTCAGACAGACAGCATTCTAGAGCTTAAATGCAAAAAAAAATTCATATTTTTGGGGAGGTCCTCCAGACCAGGAACTAAATTAACATATCCAGTAGCGACAACTGTAACCTTTCTCAATTGCTACCCTGACATAGATTGTTTTTGGTAATTTGTTCATCAGGTACTAACTACTGCCAATATAGTAACAGTAGTTAGTGGTAATGAATATAAAGGAACACATATAAAACTATCCAAGAAAATGACAGGGAAATGGGTAGAAAAAGGATTAATGAAGGACTAGTCAGGGGCAAGTAGTTAGTGGTATTTTGGCAGCTTACAGAGGAAACCTATGCATGTTTGCTAAGAAGTCCCACTGTGTTCAACACAGCTTCATCCCAGGTAGTAGGGTATATAGGGATGCAGCATTTTATATTTTTTAAAAATACTATACCCTGCCTTTCTACCAGGTCTTCAAGGTGGCTTACAATCCAAGACAAAATATAAAATTCACACAAGTTTAAAACAGAAACAAATCAGTAACAGAAACTAGCAGCAGGAAAATTGGCACACAACAAACAACAAAAGGATTGTGCTTTTACTTACCAAAAGCCCAAGGGAAGAGAATAATTTTAACTCTGCACCTAAAAGATAGGATGGTAGGTGCCAAACAAGAATCTCTGGGGAGGGTATTTCATAATCAGCCAGGACCATGAGAAGAAAGAGGAGGGAAAGAAGGGGTTGTGGGAATTGGGGCAGGACAGGAGGTTTACAGCGTTAATAAAGGTTTGTTGGTTTGATCCACAGAGTACCGAGCCGAGAGAAAGCAGCTGAAAAGGCAAAAACCTTCCTCCTCCATTTAGCCCTGAGTGAGTTGGAAGACCTCAAATGTGAGAGCAGCTGTTACAGCAGAAGAAGCTGTGGGGCTAAGAGCTTCAAACAAAGCCTGCTGCAGGCTCTGCAACAGCAGTGAAGAGACATGCAGCCAGCTGGGAAAGGCAAAGTGCACACCAATAGACTCACTCTGGCCTTGCCAGGATCCAGCCCAGGAGATGAATGCCACCAGAACTTAGATCTTAGACCATAAAAACAAAGCCTCCTGCGGTTGCAATCAGTGAAGTGGGTTTTGCAGGGGAAAAATTGTAGTGGAAAAAGTTGTATGCAAATTTGAGTAATCTGCATCACCCTAGAGAGCGATCCAATTTAGCACTTTGAAACAACTTTAGACTTTGAAACAACTTAATTTACCAGTTTGCATGTCACTTTAAACCACAGTTAGGCTGAACTATGGTTTAAAGGTGTACACCAGGCATAGGCAAACTCAGCCCTCCAGATGTTTTGGGACTACAATTTCCATCATCCCTGACCACTGGTCCTGTTAGCTAGGGATGATGGGAGCTGAAGTCCCAAAACATCTGGCAGGCCGAGTTTGCCTATGCCTGGTGTACACAGCTTTCTGGTGCATAGTGCTAAAACTACAGCGGCTTTGCTCCCCCACACCCCCTGCTGCTGGGAACATGCTTCATATAATATCTGTATGAAGCCGCTGGGTGAAGTTTAGAGTTGGGTGCCATTAGCACCCAATCCATATCTACCAAGTTAGGGGAAGTTGTGGAGTGCTGGATCAGGGTCTGCATATGAAGTAAAACAGACTGAATCCCAACAAGACAGAGGCCTTGTGGGTTGATGGTTTCTGTGTATGGGAATTAGGCAAACAACATGGAAGCATTTTGACACACAAAACACCCTGCCCCAAAGGAGCAGGTGTATGGCTTGGAGTCTGTTTGGCCAACTTCAGTATGATCTACCAGCTACAGTCGTTCTTGATCAGGGATAGCATCTCCACAGTAATTCATGCACTGGTAGTCCCCAGTTCAGTGACTGTGATGCACTCTATATGGGGCTGTTCCTGATGAAGACATTGAAGTTTCAGTTAGTGTAAAATGTGGCAACTAGGCTGCTAAGTGGAATTAGATATTGAAGCCAGAGTTAAGATGCATTGCACTGATTGCAAATACACTTCTGGGCCTATTTCATAAATTTGGAGTCAATAAAACCCGAAAGAAATGGAAACTTAGGTATTTGAAGTAGCATCTCTCTCCACTATGGTGTTAAATGGTTGAATTTATAAACAAACAAACAAACAGCCTGAACACTGAGATTGGCTCATTAAGATACCATCTTTAGGCGATGCCCATTATGTTGAGATGCAGAAAATAGGCCTGATGCCCTGGTTATGGAATGGCCTCCTTTCTGAAGTCTACCTGGAACAACTTCAGTTTTGTTTTGGTGCCAGGTTAAAAACTGGTTATTTACTTAGGTATTTGTGCACTGTCAAAATTTGCTGCCTGCTACTACAATCTGCTTTGTGCTTTAAGATTAGTGTTCATTGTTTATTGTTTTGTGTGCGTTAATTCATTAATACAACACTTCAATATACAAAGTAGGTGTCCTGCCTGAGATCAAGCAGGATGGAGTGGGCTGTAAATATTTTAATATCAAAAAACATGCACAAAGAAAGGGCAACTACATTTCGACCCTCTAATGGAAGTAAAGGGAAAATCTTACCTGATTTTGTCCCATGCCATGACAAGGATATAATATGACTACACGTCCTGTTATATCATGGTCATCAAGAGGATTATAATCAAAGCAATAATTTGCCATCCCTCTGTTCTTCAGCTGAAAGGCAGCAGAAGGCAGTTAAGAGATACCAGCCCACAATCCAAACATCCCATCAGTCACTGCACTTTAAAAACTATTAATTTAGCAGCTTATAATTCAGTATCACATCAGATGCAGCAATAAGAAATTTTTTTTACGAGAAACCATCACAACTAAATAGTAGGAACCAATGATCTTAAGTTAGTCCTGACTAGTAACTTAAGTCTACTGATTTCAGGGGCTCTACTGTGAATATGACTTAGTCAGGTACCACACATAGAATGCAATTATATTTGGGGGGGGGGATTTCCTCTCCAGATTGTGTTGGTAACTGCCTGAAAATATATGCCCTGGAGCTTTTTAAAATATGCTGACTGTTCTTTGTGCCAGGGAAGACTCCCATGTTCTATAATTGGTCTTGAAATGTCAAATACGAGCTGGTGATGAAGACCAATGGTCAAAATTCACTCACCTGGTATATGAACTGTTTTTATAATCTAACTTTATATTCACTTTTTTACGTAGAATGAGGTAGCAAATGAGAATTTGCTGTTGAGAAGTGTCATGCTGTTGAGAAGTGTCATGAATAATAATAATTTCAATATGAATTACTATTGACCCTAGCTCCAAATTTCTTTAGGCCAGGTCGAATATAATGTGACTGAATCTTCATTGGAAGAACTTTCAGGTCTTCTGTGTACTAATTTGCTGGGAAGCTGTATGTGTTGTAAACATAGTTCTCCCCAGTGAAAACAAGCATGGAATGAACTGATTCTTTCTTTATTTGCATTGAACTCAAAATGTCAGACCCAAGAGCTACATAAAAAGAAGAATAATTTTCCCTTCAAGGAAATTCACAGCAGTATCACCCAAAAAGAAAAGAAAAAAGGATTTCATAAAGAAAGGATCTGCCAAGAACTAATAAAACCAGTAGAGGGGAGGAAATATAACATAAAGCAAGCATGACTGGGCAAGATGTTTTCGGCTATGGGGAAGACAGCCAAGACAATACTGGATAGGTACCCTCTTGGTAGGCAGCAAAAAGGAAGCCACTGGAGGAACATTTGTTAGCCAGTCATCTGATATATTACATAATACACTTACACATGACATATGGTGAATGTTAACATATTGTGGTAGCGGCACACATGTGAAGGGGTATTCCCAGAAAAAAGCATGGCTCCTTTATAGTGGCATTATACCATGGGTAGGCAAACTAAGGCCCGGGGGCCGGATGCGGTCCAGTCGCCTTTAAATCCAGCCCGTGGACAGTCTGCGAATCTGCATGTTTTTACATGAGTAGAATGTGTCCTTTTATTTAAAATGCATCTCTGGGTTATTTGTGGGGCCTGCCTGGTGTTTTTACATGAGTAGAATGTGTCCTTTTATTTAAAATGCATCTCTGGGTTATTTGTGGGGCATAGCAATTTGTTCATTTCCCCCCCAAAAAATATAGTCCGGCCTCCCAACTGCTGAAAAAGTTTGCTGACCCCTGCATTATACCATCCCTATCATGGGATCTACTTAGTGGGAAGCATCTAGCTGATTACAGTCGTACCTCAGGTTACATACGCTTCAGGTTGCATACACCTCAAGTTACACACTCCGCTAACCCAGAAACAGTACCTCGGGTTAAGAACTTTGCTTCAGGATAAGAACAGAAATTGGGCTCCGGTGGCACGGCGGCAACAGGAGGTCCCATTAGCTAAAGTGGTGCTTCAGGTTAAGAACAGTTTCAGGTTAAGAACGGACCTCTGGAACGAATTAAGTACTTAACTCGAGGTACCACTGTATTGCTGCAAATACGATTCTGGACCCTTGATGTGCTCCAGAAGAACCTAGTTATACAGTGGTACCTTGGTTCTCAAACGCCTTTGTTCTTAAACGCTGAAAACCCAGAAGTAAGTGTTCTGGTTTTCAAACTTTTTTGGAAGCCGATTGTCCGATACATTGCACATTATCAGTACTTCTTACACTAACTCTGTACAAGGTAGATGGTATTATTATTGACACAGAGTCCAGTGCTGAGAGACAGTGGATTACCTAAGGCTACCTAGTGAATTCATGTCTAGGGTGAGATCTGAACTTATTACACTTTCTTCTGATTTCTGCCTTGCCAAACTATCCTGAAGGAGAGATGTCAGTCTTACGAAAAACCCACCTTAAAAAAACATTTTACTTACCATCCCAAAAAAGCCAGGCCTGTCCTCTGGCACATGGAGTTCTGGGTAAATATTATCCAAGTACCACTTGAAATCCTTGCATTTCAACTTCTCTCGAAGAAATCTTCTTTCTGTCACATCTCCATAAGGCTCCTAAAAAGAAAACCGAAAGTAAATTAAAATTTCAACATAAGGAAAGCTACAGCAGAAACTTTGAAATGTCAGGAGGGAAATGGAGTCCATCTGCATGGAATATTTGTCAGGTTTGTACAACCTGTGACCTACCAAGCTGAATTCAGCCCACCAGTCATATAGTCATAACAGTCTGCTACTGGGTTGAAATGGCAAAAATGGGGTTGGGATAGGGGAAGCTATTAGATTCTGGCAGGCCACAAAACATGGCTGGTACACCATGGTTTTTTCCCCTGGCTAGTCACAATTTGTGCAGGCCTGAAAGTAGAAACAGATAAAATGTAAGGCTAAGTATAGAAATCTCCTCCTCCTCCAGCCTTTTAAAGTATGGTCAAAATAGGACATCAACATACAAACATCATTAAGTTAATATTCTATATGCTTTTTCTACTTGGATGTTCTGATTTCACATCCAAACTTTAGTTTTGCTACTGCAATAAAACTGATGCACATGTTCACAGCAAGTCACTGAACTTCAAACACTGTTTCCTAATACTATCCTGATAGAGCAAAGACCATATTTAGTATGACCCATGGATGCCAGATTGAATTAAATATTGGGGGGATGTAAGCCCTGCCTTTCATAATCAATCACATGACATGCCCCCCCCACACCATTTGAATGGCAATGCACCTCAACTTGGGGAGGGGCTGGTCCCCTCAAATATTTAGGGGGGGTCAAAGGGACCTTAGCCCCTAGGGGTTGACTCCTATGGTATGACCACAATCAAAAGAGGGTTAAGGTAAAGGTAAAGGTACCCCTGCCCGTACGGGCCAGTCTTGCCAGACTCTGGGGTTGTGCGCCCATCTCACTCAAGAGGCCAGGGGCCAGCGATGTCCGAAGACACTTCCGGGTCACGTGGCCAGCGTGACGTTGCTGCTCTGGCGCGCCAGAGCTGCACACGGAAACGCCGTTTACCTTCCCGCTAGAAAGCGGTCCCTATTTATCTACTTGCACCCGAGGGTGCTTTCGAACTGCTAGGTTGGCAGGCGCTGGGACCGAGCAACGGGAGCGCACCCCGCCGCGGGGATTCGAACCGCCGACCTTTCGATCGGCAAGCCCTAGGCGCTGAGGCTTTTACCCACAGCGCCACCCGCGTCCCTAAAAGAGGGTTAGTTACCAGCAAAATTCCCTATAGTCAAGCATCATAGCTTATAGTGAAGGACCCAAACTCAGACAAAATCTGTGTGAAGTCTCACAAAGGTAACTCAGTACAAACATCATAATCCCCTTTATCTGTAGTACCAATACATACTACAGATTTCTAGATCAGGGAGTTTGTGTTCTTACCTTCATTAAAAATGTGTGGGATTTGATTGTATCCAGCCCATTAACTGAGCCAGATTGTTTGGTATCTCATATCCCAACCTAGCCTCAACATTTTTAGTACCAGCTGTAACCTTGATCGTCTGCAATATTACTATTCAAAATCATTAATAAACCTACTGGACTAGATGCAGGTTTCCCCTTCCATTTGCAGAAGAGACAGAAGTCCAGTGGAGGCTCCTGCTGCAGAAGGTGGGGATGGAAGGAAGCTATTTTTGCCAATTCCCCCTTCCTAGTGCTCCCACACTGTTTCAGAGGGTTCTCTAACCATATGGAACAGCTTTTTTGAGGATACAGGTGGCTTTGGCAAAATTGCCTCTCCCTTCTGTAGGACTACCTGATGGTAGCAGAGATCCAACCTATGGAGTTTTGAATTAGAAACCCTCAAATGTCCCGACAGAAGGACCCTCATGATTTCATGTAATGCCACCAGGAGCTATTGGGTACCAGAGTAATCCTTTTTCCTGCGATCCTTCTTAAGTTTTACCTCTTCTAAATGAAAATCAGATTACTAGAACCAACTATTTATAGTTATCCAGCTGATCACATTTTCTCAAGATTATAAATGTATTTGGTAATACTAATCCTGAAACCACATTGATTGGCAATAATTATAATTGTAATAATTATAATTCTACCATCAAAATCTTTCCTTTAATGTAAAGTTATGTATTTATCAACAGTTCAGTTATTCTAGTCAGGATAGCTAACCTATAATTATCAAGATTATGAAGCCTATTCTTTTTCAAACTGGCAAAACAATAAGGGGCAGTATCCAACAAAGTAGATCCACTACTGCATGGGTTTCCACTTGTGCAATGGAATTTCCCCTCTCTGTCCTCTCTCTCTGCACCTTCCCCAAATTTGCTTCAAGGGGGTTGGGGAAAACATCAGAACAGATTTAGGGAGGCAAAGTGTGGGAAGAAAGGAAAGTTCCCTTGCACAGCCGTAAGTCCTTGTGCTAGTGGATCTACTTCATTGGAGACCATTTCCATTCTTTAGGAATTTTGTCACTTTTGTGAGATGAATTAACAGCCCTGCAATAAGTGCTCTGTGTTCTCGGCATGTTACAAAAACAGACAAGCACCAAGGCAATTCAAATTATGTGCCTGGCATAAATAATACCCCTTGCTGCCTTGGCTCTCCCCTTTTCCCTCTAGAGTAAAAAGTTAGGTGACAGGCTCCTCAGAAAAGTGATCTCAACAGTAAGCTTACCTTGCGTGCAAGTGGATTTCTGTGGTAATAAAGCTCTTTGTATGCATCCATCCACACTTCTGCAGCACGGACAGAGTTAGCCAAAGCCTTTGCCCTTGAGTAGGGAGCTTGCTTTGGGAAAACATGTCCCACGTGAGAACAAGGATGGATCTCAAGACTTCCTCCGCACTGCCAGATCTAAATGAAATAAAGAAAAACCAAACAAAACAGCCTGTATTATATGCATGCAATATTGCAGCCCTATCCTATGAACTGGCTTAAGCAGCAGCTGTTTAAGAAGCTACTTGTACCACTGATGCTCAAGGTAATGCTTCAGAAGTTGAGCAAATACTCCTGCCACACTTCCTCCTGAATCCCTTTCCATTACCAGTTCTGGCTAGCTCTGCTTTGTGTCAGCCTCTATAGCTTAGTTTAACTCCATGCATATTTCAAGATCTATTCTATGGGTGGTATTCAACTAAGTAGAACTATTGTAATTAATGGACCTAACTTAATTTCAGTGGGTCTACTCTGAGTAGAACTTAATAATAATAATAATTTTGATTTATTATTCAACTTAGTTGAATACCACCCAATATTTATGATTCCTCCCCTAAAAATCTGCCTAAAGTGTGATCTCTCATGCCGTGTGAACACAATCAAATATTGCAAGTACCTTATGTCAACAGTCTAGCACAATTATTACTGGAAGCATACAACATTGATATTTCCTACATTTGGATTTCTTCCTTGTGAACTTTGAGCAGATATGCACCAGCCTTAACTTTTAAGGAACAGGACAAATGGGCAGAGTCATTGAGTATCTTTACACAGGATGTAATTAGTTGAAGAATGTATTTTATACACGGAGTCAGTGGGTGGCTACAGAGGACACTTCAGCTAAGAGGATAGAAGAGATGCCTGGGCATTTCACAGCATAAAATAATTATTGGCTCATTTGTGCATTAGATCCGTTCAATTAGATACTATATTAAGATCAAAGAGTATATAATTTAAGTAGTGGTATTAGACTGAAGCATTACAGTATCTACGTTTTCTTTATAGGCAGATGCAGTACGGAGTGTTCCATACAAGTTCCATACTTAGTATGACATCTATATTCTCAGATGTTGCTCTATTCTCCAAACAGGCAGGAACTGTATTTTGCCATGCAACCTACACTATTTACATATAACCAAGCTTGATAATAACATGTGGTGCTACCAAGAAGAGAAGAAGTGACTTTGCAGTTATGGATCATACGCGTATGACTAGACATTTCAGTCCATACAAAACCCAAACACCCCAGTCCAAATAAAGCTTGTATGTTTGTGCCCCATTAATTTTAAGTAGGGAATACATTCATCTTTGGGGGGAAATGTTTAGGGACGCGGGTGGCGCTGTGGGTTAAACCCCAGAGCCTAGGACTTGCCGATCAGAACGTCAGCGGTTTGAATCCCTGCGACGGGGTGAGCTCCCGTTGCTCGGTCCCTGCTCCTGCCAATCTAGCAGTTCAAAAGTACGTCAAAGTGCAAGTAGATAAATAGGTACCGCTCTGGCGGGAAGATAAACGGCGTTTCTGTGCGCTGCTCTGGTTCTCTGGAAGCGGCTTAGTCATGCTGGCAACATGACCCGGAAGCTGTACGCCAGTTTCCTCGGCCAGTAAAGCGAGATGAGCACCACAACCCCAGAGTCGGCCACAACTGGACCTAATGGTCAGGGTCCCTTTACCTTTATTTTCCTTATATGGGGCATAGCAAGTACAATTTTACTTCCATTAACGTTTGGTAGGACTTGCCTGAAACTATGGAATCACCAGCTAGTTATCCATCAGAGCCCTGGACTACAAAATATGAATGTTATTACAACTACCTAGTTCTGGAAGACAGAAGCAGCTCAGGAGAATGAACGAGACTTTGTATTCATAATAGCACTGGCAAGGACTGGTTTGATTAACAACTTACACTACACTACTTGCATATTTCCTTTAAAACACAGTTATTCATGCAGGAGACATAAGGAGCTTAATGAGATTTGCGTGGAGGGGAATGTTTCAGGGCTACTTCCAATAACGTTACTTACCCGGAATGAAAATTCAAGGTTTTCTCCTCCCCAGACTTCCATTCCTGTGTCATAAGAGCCAAGGTAGCTAAAATAATGCTTACTGACTGCAAAGAGCCCACCAGCCATAGTAGGAGACCTATGAGAGGAAAGTAACTCTGACATTAGGGAACACATTGTTTTCCTGTAACAAGCATCATTATGTGGCTCAACATATCAGTGCCATATTATTAATGGTACACCTTTTACAAAAAATGTCCATGGACCAGAATGCAACTTATTCATACCTTACCAAGAAAACAAGGAGGAAGATATTAGCATTTTACAAGACAAATTTTGTGATAAAATACATTCTGCTTTCACAGGCTGCTCGATTACAACTAGGCAACTAGGCTAATAAATCCACATTATTTAATACTTTAAAAGAATAAGGGTTCAAAGGCTGTGATAGATGATAGATAGATAGATAGATAGATAGATAGATAGATGATAGATAGATGATAGATAGATAGATAGATAGATAGATAGATAGATAGGCAGGCAGGCAGATATCTTACTGAAATAAGGTATACACATATACTGTATTTATTAAAATCTAATGATCACATTTTTTAGCCAAATTACGGTACATTGCAAAAATTAAGGTGCACATTAGATTTGATGGCACATTTACATTCTCCAGCAAATACTTTTTTTGGTTTCAAGGTTCTAAAAATTGAGCTGCACATTAGAGTTGATGGCACGTTAGAATGTTATTACACAAACATACATTTACTGAATGGTACTACTTATATTCTAACTGACCTCCAGACAAACTAGAAAGATTAAGGCTGCAACCCTAACCCCATTTACCTGGGAGAAAGTCCTACTGCATTGAGTAGGACCTACTTTTCAGTAGACACTGTTAGGATTCCTCTGTAAACCAAGCACAGTCACAGCTAATTTACAGCAGGGGTGGGGACCCTTGGATCCGGGGGCCAAATGTGGTCCTTCATTCTCTCTATCCAGCCCTCAGGACTCTATGTAGGCCATGCCCCTCACAGGCCCTGCACCCTCCTCTGATGATTTTTATTAGGATGGAATGTGTCTTTGAACCGTGATTATACCTCTTTCTTGCCTGGATTGAGGATTGTATATTTCTGGCCACACACACTATTGGTATGCAGCCCCTGGAAGGCTGCCCATGAGGGAATGTGGACCTCGGAATGAAAGGGGTTTCCCAGCCATCCCCTGATTTATAGGTAGCACTGTGCCCAGAATGGCTAGCGGGCTTTTTTGTTTTTTGTTTAATGATCAAACTACAAATACAAGATACCAAAACCCATTTAGAGAGAAAGGTGAAGATACCAGAAAAACAATAATTTTAACTAATGTGACAGATCCAAGAGCAAAAAGGGCAGATTGTATTGATAAAAGATATCGAGTATGAATGCCCTCCATTTTATCCCCCATTGTTATTTATTGTTATCACAGTGTACTGTTTTATTTTGTTTTTAAGTTGCCTTTTATTATATAGAAAGGTGGGACATATATTTTGAAATTAACATTTAAGAAACGCTCAGAATGATCCTATGAATAAATTAGATATAGACACAATGATTAGCCCATGGTGACCATCATGACTGGCTTTGGTCACAGTCCAGCCCTCTAACCACTGCACCACATTAGCTCCTAGAAAAGGCTTTAAGTGCAATCCTAACCATGTCTATTCAGAAGCAAGTTCTGTTGAATTTAAAATGGTTTATTCCCAGGTAAGCGGAGTTAGGATTACTGTACAGCCTAAATCCCAAAAAAGAAGGCACTAAATGAATTGCAGATAGACAAAGACACAACCAACACAAAGGAATTTGTATTAAATGTGTTAGAAAAGGAAATGGAAAACAAAGACAACACTGGATATTTCCTCAATACAAAAGAAGGCACAGTGAGGATAAAGAGGCAGCTGAAGTAATCAAAGCCTATTTGTTTTGGTCTTTACTAAAAATGAAAGCAGTTCTGGGTACTCTAGTTCAAGAGGGATGTTGAAAAGTTCTTAATGTTTCAGAGAGCTACAAATCATACAAGGAAAGTTAAGGAAACAGGCACGCTCAGCCGAGAAGAAAGAAAATTTGAGGAAAACAGGTTGACAGTTTCAAACGTTTTTAAAAGAATCTCAGAAGGAAGAGGGGGAATAATTATTTACCTCGCTACTAAGGAAAGGATGAGAAAACCAATGACTTCTAAGCAGTAGAAAGGTATAGTAATAATGCATGTTAAATAATTTGGTTTCAATTCAAAGTATGTTTCAAATTTTATTTATTACCTTGTTTATTTAATCTACTTTTACTCTGTTATTCAGCCATGTCCCCCAAAGTAGCTTACATCAATCCATACAACAAACCAGCCTATAATCAAGATTGATTACATAGCATTATATCACTGGACAAACAACCATTTTCACTTGGCACTTAAATACACGCAAAGGAGGCACATGACAAATAGATGTGAAGAAGAGCCCTAAATGGGATGCCACCATATTTCTGATGATGGGGGTCCCTCTGCTGAAGATGTTACAAGGGAGCAAGCAATTCTGTTTGGGGCATATTAAAGTAATCTAACAGGGATATTGTCAGGGCATGGAAAACAGCGGCATGATATCTTTCCAAGTAGGACTGCAGCTGACACACGTAACAGAAGTTGATTAAAAGGCACTTTGAGAACTACGTCCACTGCAAGACTGGATCTACGTAATAGCACCCCCTACCTATGGTCTTGGTTCTGTTTGAGCAGTGCAACTCCATCTAGAACTGGCTAAATCCTAATTCCATGGTTCGTCAATATGCTGGTCTTGCATTGACTGAGATCCAGTTCTGCAGGGCCAGCCCAGGATATTTTGCTGCTTCAGACAAAACTGAAAACGCTCCCCACTTTGCTGCCATTGCCTCTTCTACACACATGTGCTGCCTTTGCCTCCTCCACACCTGGCTGCCCCTTTTGCCTCCTCCTCCTCAGCAGCCAGTGGTGCAGAGGTCAAGGCAGAAAAGGGAGCAGCCAGGCACACAAGAGGCGGCCATGGTGGCAGGCATGCATGGAGGAAATCAGATCTGCCACCTGAGTTGACTGCCTCACATTGCTCATTGATGAGCCAGCCCTGCAGTAACTCCAGACACCTGCTCAGAACATGCACATCCTCGCCTATAAACTTATTTTGAACGAGTTTGCTCACACTTTGGATGCAACACTAGGGAAAACCATGGCTTAGTGCAAATGAGCAGGTTCCTACAGCACAGACTGTGGCCCTGCTGCTGCTGCACTACCCAGGGCTAAGCCATGGTTTGACTTAGCATTAATGTCTGAACCTGGTGTGGCGATCACACAGGGTCCCCGGACGTTTCACCGTCTATTGATCCCTGTGCCACCACTTTATTTCTCGCTGCCACCACCCAGGCCCTACCTGGTACAATACTGAGTCCAGTCAGGGTTAAATTGGAAAATAAACTTCTGTTTATTTATTGCAGTTTAACAAGCGTGTGGTTTTATAAATGGTCTCAGTCAATTACAATCATGGGCTGCCTATCCAGACCTATAACTTCCGCTACCTGCTCTCACTCACTAAACCACCTCTCAGATATTTACTTGTCTTCCTAGCTTCTAACTGTTCCTGACTCAGCTTATTTCGCTACACTAACTCAACCTACCCCCAGACTCTATCCCAATTCACTCCCATGGCAACCAACCATCCAACTCCCAACGAACTCCCCTTCGCCCCTCCCAGAGTTGGTTTGATAGTCCCTCTGACTCCACCCCCCTGGATTCTGATTGGGTAACTTGTTTAACTATTTCACCTCCAGCACTCTCATATGTTAACGTCACACCTGGGCTCATGGTTTGCTTCACTCCACACAAAGAATGAGTCTGGGTTTGGATATAACATGAAGCCAAACCATAGCACAACTCTGAGTAGCATGGCAGAGCCAAACCAGGGGAGGAGCACAATGGCTGCAATCATCACTCTGGAAACTCACACGCTTGTTTGTTCGCACAAAGCCACTGTTTGGCTTGTTATTATGTGTAAACTGGGTCACCACAATGCTTGGAGATGCAGGTACTCCAAAATCCTTGTTGACAATTTCATTCGGGAATTGGGCCATCAGATAGGAACAAAACGTCCATTGCACAGTGGCTCTAATTTTCAATTAGGAAGAAGAATTACGTTATTCTTAACTATCTCCTAAAATCTTGACATTCTAGCTTGTTCTCCGCTAGTAACCAATACATCTTAACCTATTGTTTCGGTGTAAAATTAATCCCATGGAGATAGGTCAAGACTAAGCTTATTTCATATTAGCTCTAACATTTCTGAATTTGCACTAGGAATAGCTATCTTCAGTGCATTATTAATACTCTTAATACTTTGGGTTAGAAATGAACACTGCCTTCCAAAAAACTAGCATGTACATAATTCTCTTTAATTGTTGGTGTCTGGAGGAAAGTAGAATGCAACTACCTTAAATGTAAAGGGGAAAGCGGAGTTTAAATCCTGTACAAATTACCAGCACATAGAAGTAAGATTTTGCATTACAGTGGAACCTTGGTTTGCAACCGTTTTGGATTACAACCACATCAAACCCAGAAGTGTGTGTTCCTTTTTTTGGATTACAACCCTTCTTTTTTAATTCTTCTTTTTTTTTGGAGGCCCCATTGGCGAAAGCGTGCCTTGGGTTACAACCTGTTTCAACCTGTTTTGGTTTACAACCAGACCTCCGGAAAGGATTATGATTGTAAACCAAGGTTCCACTGTACTATTTCTGAATGAGTTTGTTCAACCCTGTTAAAGGGTAATTTGGAAAGAACATTTTAGTATTCAGTGAAGATGACTGTGAAAAACCTATTCCAGATATGCCATAATGCATTTGTAACCAATATTCTGTTTGCCACGGCCTTGTGAACTGAACAGCAGTTGATTTTCTCTTTGTGGCCTATTGATGTGTAACACACACACATACACAAACAAACATATATGTACTGGCTTCTCACCTCCACCACCACTGGTTAATATCTCTGTGTTCTGAGAATTGTACAGTATAAAACTATGTTTACAAATGAGGAAAGAGGAAGATTTACATATGTGATTTTAAAAGCAGAATTTATATGACAACCTACACATTTATATTATGTGTTATAGATAGAACATTCAGAATCCGTGTTGAGAAGCAAATTTCAGTTTAGTCAGCCCAATGGGTTTAGCAGTTTAAAATATATTTCAAAGAAAGTAGAAATCAGTCTGACCTGATGACATCAACCTCGGATCTCCTCTGTTTTTGTTCCCTCTCGGGTACTACATGCCAGGTGAAGACCAGTCTCCAGTCAAACCCACCAATCTGTGGCTCCCCAGGATTTCCCAAATATTCAAAAGTGTTCCAGTCAATCACATCGATCACAGGGCAGACAACAGCTGATGGCTCTTCTTTAATTCTAAGTAAGTTAATAAAGAAATAATATTTGGATGATGTTCACAGAAGCAAGAAATATCAAACAACATTAGGGAAGCACACTAGAGTACGTATATTTATAGGTTACGGTAAATGGTTTATTATTTTCCATTGTGCGGCAGGAAGCTTTTATAACTTTTTAAAATAAAAAATAAGTAAACATAAGCTAGCTCAGTTTCCCTGAAACCTCTTGAATCCATCCCCTTCCTGTACTTATTTTGCCTTCTGCTCCAACTACTGTTTGATGGATGAATGTAAGCAGGTTTGTAAAACAGCTGAGAACATACAGCCCACTGGTGGCATGAGGATTTATGGAAGGGAGTGACAGAATTGTTGTTGTTTAGTCGTTTAGTCATGTCCGACTCTTCGTGACCCCATGGACCAGAGCACGCCAGGCACTCCTGTCTTCCACTGCCTCCCGCAGTTTGGTCAAACTCATGCTGGTAGCTTCAAGAACACTATCCAACTATCTCGTCCTCTGTCGTCCCCTTCTCCTTGTGCCCTCCATCTTTCCCAACATCAGGGTCTTTTCCAGGGAGTCTTCTCTTCTCATGAAGTGGCCAAAGTATTGGAACATCAGCTTCACAGAATATTAAGGATTTTGTCTAAAAAGACAAAGCAGGAGTGTTCATCCTTTATCTTCCTCACCCCATCCTCTTTATTCTTTTGCCCAGCTGCTCTAAGGATTAACACCAAAGCACAACTAAGCATCTCCTGCCCCTACCTACTGCTTGCAGAGTTCCCACATAGCAGCTCAAGCAAAAGAGAACATTTACCAAGAAGAGAAAAAGGCCCACCTGCCATTTGTCTTCTGACATCCATGGTTCACTCTGAAGTTCCAACATTAACCATCATTCCTAAACTACTGCAAGTATCTTGAAACCTACTGAAGGATCTTGCTCCACAACCTGAGAACCTGGCTTTAGTCTAATGCAATGCGACTGCCTTGATGCCAGGAAGTATATATTTGGGGAAGGGGTGTAGCTGAAGTGGAAGGGCATACCTCAGAGGAAGCACGCCTGCTTTGCTTGCAAAAATGTCTCACATTCAATCCTCAGCCTCTCCAGGTAGGGCTGGGAATGTCCCTTGCCTGAAACTCTGAACAGTTGCTACCAGTCTCTGTAGACAATACAAAGCTAGATGGAGCAATAGTTGGACTCAGTGTAAGGCAGCTTCCTAAATAAGTCACATAAGCTTAATCAATTCAGCAGTAAGCTTGAATGATTAGGGAACTATCCATTAGTTTAGACCAGGCACCCCCAAACTCAGCCCGCCAGATGTTTTGGGACTACAATTCCCATCATCCCTGACCACTGGTCCTGTTAGCTAGGGATGATGGGAGTTGTAGTCCTAAAACATCTGGAGGGCTGAGTTTGGGGGTGCCTGGTTTAGACAAAGTATGCAGTAACTGCAGGTGAGGCTCGACAACTGACATTTAACAACTGTACTCTGTGATAGGGAAAATTAGCACAAGTGTTCTAATTAACAGCTAGAGACTTTTTAGAGTTTAGTCACCACCAGAGAGCTGAAGAATAACCTCTTTTTGTCCTTTTCCTCCCCATTAACAACATCCCATGAGAAATGAGAAAACAATCCATGGTGGTTTTAGAGACAAAAATGGTTTTACTCGGTGTCAAACCACACCAGGTTCAGTTGAACAGAACAAATCTGCATCATAATGTTCATATATTTACTTTGCCAATGTAAAGTTGTTATACAGTGGTACCTCAGGTTACATATGCTTCAGGTTACATACGCTTCAGGTTACAGACTCCACTAACCCAGAAATAGTACCTCAGGTTAAGAACTTTGCTTCAGGATGAGAAAAGAAATCGCACAGTGGCGGCGCGGTGGCAGCAGGAGGTCCCATTAGCTAAAGTGGTGCTTCAGGTTAAGAACAGTTTCAGGTTAAGTACGGAACCTCCGGAACGAATTAAGTACTTAACCTGAGGTACCACTGTATTAATAGTCAGGATTTTTTCCTCTTTGTAGTTGAGGTAATATTTAGCAACTTAAACATACAAACAACAAAAAAGAGGGGGGGAAGCTTATCTAACTGCTTCTCGGCGTCTTTTTACAAAGTCTTTTGGTAATCTTCTTCAAAGAAAGGGATGGTAGCATAAGGAAAAAAGGCACGGCGAAACAGATACAAAGGCAAAGCTGAAGCACAACAGAACCACCACACACACAGAGAGCACAAGCAAACTCATTTTACTCACTCTCCAGTCCCAGGAGCTTCAAGAGTTCAGTGACCCGTCTTTCCTGACTGGGTCTGTCAGTGAGATGGCCACAATCCAGGCAGAGAGGCAAAGTGCAGGCTGGTTGCCAGACAGCCAAAGAAGAGAAAGGAGATGAAGTCAGAGAAGGCGAGGAAAGGAGAGCAAGAGAAACTTAATAGTAGAAGTGGGTTACTTACAGATATTAAAGCCAAGCGGTCAGAAGATGAAAACCTGCACCAACACATGCTCTACAATGTGTTAGCTCTCCCTTTACCCCTACCCTACTGGCCACCTGAAAGCAACAACCATGATGAGCAGTAGTGTACACTGTGATGCTATAAATTGGGGAGAGAGCTGGCCCAATTATTTCAATATATACAATGTCAATGCACCCAGCTATGTCCCTGTTCCCCATTTCTAATTTTTAATTGCCCCTTGAGTCATATCAGATCATTTGCAACAGAAAAGGGAATGTCCTGAACTCCTGCAATACTGCAGTCAATTCGTTTATAAACAAGGTTTGCAATGGTGGAAGAGCAGCAGCTTGAGGACAGGATAGTAAAAGCTATGACTGGGCCAAAATATACGAGAGTATCGTTAATATTATGCAGGAATACTCTACGGCAGCAGTTTGCACCGCTGCTGGTTAGTTATGGAGGCTGCTGCAGCTGAGACCACATGAGGCACCAGTTCATAACAATATTTTTAAGTGAAAATAAGAGATCAGGAAACATGTGAATCATTGCTAAGACTACATACAGTGTATATACAATAAACAGAACGCAGTAAAATATGAGAGAAAATATTCATTTTCAGACTAAAGCTTGCCCCACACTGCCATCTGGTGGATTAAATTGATAAGCATGCCTTTGGTTACTTCAAAAGAACTGAATAAATGTGGCAATATAGGCCTCTATAACCTAATAGTTCAAATTATTAAATAAAGTCAAAGCATTAGTTTTCCCTTCAAAATGTTTCCCGTTAAATATTAATTACATTCCAAGCATTATTACATGTTGTTTTTCACATCTTCATATTGTTTTTTGGTGTTTAGGCAAGTGTTCTGCCTAAAATTCCACTTCCCTGAATTATTTTTAGAGGTCTCGTTTTTTATTCTTTCATTCACAATGCAGAACCACAACCTCTGACAGCGGGGTTTGTGCTCATTTGTGGGTTTCCTTGCATTATGGTGTTAAGAATAGTCTTAGTCTCATACTACAAGTATGCTTTTAATGTATGTGGGAGAGGGGTTGCCAGTAAGTTATTATGGCTTAATGCTTGATGGTATTCAGTGCTTGTACAATGCATTTATGACATCACAAAATACGTAAGAGGCCAGTTTGCATGTATCACTAAGCAAAACTGTGACTAAGAGACAGTGGCGTAGCGTGGGGGGTGCAGGGGGGGCTGGCCGCACCGGGCGCAACATCTGGGGGTTAGGGGGCGCAAATCCACAGGTTAGGGGGTGCAAATTACTTGCCTTGCCCCGGGTGCTGACAACCCACGCTACGCCACTGCTAAGAGAGACACAGCAAAAGATGTGTCTGCTCTGCTCCTCCTCTGGTCTTGCTGCTGCTGCACTGCCCAGAACTAAGCAGTTTGGCTTAGTGTTACATCAAAACCTGGACTCATGGTTTGTCTTGCTCCAGAAAAACTACAAGTTGTAGCCAAAGTTCACTTAATGCTTGCCACTCGTGGTCTGGTTGTGGAAGACACCACATAGCAGCAGAGTGGAAAATGAGTGATCTGGGCATGATTTTTTACTATGAGCACTTTCATGTTTGCTTTTTCATGCTTCGCCACGTTTTGGCTTACTGTTATGTGCAAACTGGGCCACATGTATTTTGTGTTGGTTGTCAGAAACACATTACACAGCACAGTGTACCATCAAGCATTTTCTTCCCTTGCCATTCTCATTCCTTTATACTACTAGAAAAATCCCACAACATCTCCATCTTACAAGAAGCTGAAAATAACTTATCATCAACTCTCAGTCTCAGTGGCATCATCTCAATATAAGCAAAATGTATTTTGAAAAAAGGAGGGCATACCAATGAACAACCTTTTTATCCACAAATGTAAACACTATCAATTTAAAGCCAGCCCTGACTCACTCCCACTACAAAAACTGAGAATGTTGATGAGGCCAGAGACCATCTTGGCTGACACTTGCTGCAGACCCAGGTCATCCACAGTCCTGCTGTTGGAGTACTGGCAGCAACAGCAGCAGGTATGTTCTATGTTTAAGATAATATTTTGTTCTTTTGCTCATTATGCTGTTTTAAATGTATATATTTGACTTCCTTTAGTAATTTTTTCTTTTGAAGTCTTTAAGGTAATATTTTAGTTTTCTTTTAATTATGTTGCTTTGAAATTATACTTTATATTTGCCTTTATTCTATAATAGTTTATTCTGAATTGTTTTATTTGATGTTTTAACATAGGTTGTAAACCACTTTGAGATTTTATCTTACAAATATAAAGTGGTGTAGAAATGAAAGGAAAAATAATAATAATGAATCCAAGGGATTTAGGACTTATATTTTTTAAACAGATGTCCTTCCTTGATACATGGCAATTTCTTCTGAACTGTGGGGGATTTTCAAAAGCAGCAATCTATGGTTGAAATAGATATTAATCCCATTGGGCATGCATAAAGCAGCTACATGAATCTCAGTAAAGTACTGGAGGTTTACACATTATTTACGTTGGTTCTAACCAACACGTATTTGTTGAAATTAGAATGTCTTAAATCATTTTTAAAGTACTATTTGGATTCATCTAAAATAGCAGGTAGAAGAACAGAAAATATAGAATGTGAGGCAAATACTCTGGTTGCCACTGCTGAGAAACAAAATGAAAATCAAATGCCACTCACTTTTTTAATGCATATAGAAAGTATTTGACTGAACATTACCTTTCTAATAATGGTTCAAGCCATTCTTCATGGCACTCACAGTGGCAATCAAGAAAGGTCAGAACATCCCCTTTTGCTATAGAAGCTCCCAGCAGTCTTGCTCGAACCAATCCTTCTCTCTTATTTGCCCGGATAAGCCGTACCTTGCGCAAGTTAGCCACATAGTTTTCCAAATTCTCCTTTAAGTGCTCTGTAAAAAAGAGATGAATGAACTGCTGACGTACAAAGCAACTGTTAGCAAAACGGCTTTTCATCAAAACATACCCAGCAATTCAGTGTTGAAAGCCATTTTCAGTTCACCAAAAAAGTGAGCTATGATGAACCTCCCTTGGGAGGGTGTTCCAGATTTGTGATGCCACAACCAAAAACACCTACCTTGCATGCTCATTTGCCCCACCTCTGAAAGCAGAGCAGTGCAGCGCCCAAGATGCTGACCTGAACGTATTCCAACTTAATGTCAATCAGGGTTTCTGAATGGCCTGTACTCATTAAAGACGGCCTGTACTCATTAAAACCTGCCTGGTTTTTGAGATCATCATTGGAAGTCTGGCTCTGGGTGTTCCCGCCTTCTAAGATTATGTGGGTGGTCATCCAAGATTAGGTTTTCTTGATGCAAGTACCTTAGCTAATCAACCCACTCTCCTTATCTGCTCATCTGGCATTAAATTTGAGGACTTTGAGGTCCTCTTTTCACTGAGACGGTCCACCCATGAGGCAATATGAGGCAACAGAAGATCTGGCCTCCAAGGAATGTATCGCCCACTACGGCTGCTAAAGTGGCAGCGATGGCTGCAGTGTGCTCCATAGAGACTGCATCTGCCACCTCCTTTGCCACATCTACAGCCAGCTCTTGATGGAAATGAGACGCTGTCGGTCTCCTCCCAACCTTGTTCTCAATGTAGATCTTTATTTCCCCCCTTGTTCCCTATGTAGATCTTCCTTCCTCCCCTTGTTCCCAATTTAGATCTTCATTCACCCCTTCTTCCCTGGCTGGGGGAGGTGGCGCCATTTTGTAGTTCGCCTCAGGTGTCAAAATATCTTGGGCAGGCCCTGCCTTTTCATGGTAATTTACAAGTTTAAAGCTCGGTATTGGTCTTAAAAGGTTCTTCAATATTCCATTACCTTTGAAGACTGCTATTACATTTACTATTCTATTGTTTCAATTATTTTATTGTTATAGATTTAAAATACATTGTAATCCTCAATGGGGGATTAAAATGGAAAGACAAGATAAAATAGTTTACTACATATACAAAAAAGTTCTGTTGTTTTTCAGATATGGTCCTCAAAATGGTTCTGAACTATTGTGTGTCTCCCTTTCAGGGTCTCTGTTATCACCCATATGCTTACATCTCTCTTTGTGATCTCCTCATACAGGACATGCAGTGGCGTAGCGTGGGTTGTCAGCACCCGGGGCAAGGCAAGTAATGTGCGCCCTCTAACCCATGGATTTGCGCCCCCTAACCCGTGGATTTGCGCCCCCTAACCCTAACCCCAGGTGTTGCGCCCGGTGCGGCCGGCCCCCCCTGCACCCCCCACGCTACGCCACTGAGGACATGGAAGGTAACTTTACGTTATTAATCTTTTTAAGATGAGGAATGACTGTATCTGTGTAAACTACCTAGGGACTTTAAATTCTCTTTATTAAGGTTTTCTCCCCTTCTCCTTTAATTTGTCTATTTTATAAATAAGGTTTGTATTTTGGTGAAGCACTGATAAGGGTGAAGGCAGGGTAAAAATATTTTTAAATACAGTGTAATAAATCAGTATCTGAGAAAGGTACTACTCAAACTACATATTAGGGATGGCATTCAACAAAGTTTGACTCATAGGAGATACAGTGAAATTAATGAACATGACTAAGTTATGTCAATTAATTTCAGTGAGTCTACTTTAAGTAAACCTTAGTTGAATATCACTCTAAGAGTTAGTTTATACATATATTTTGAGAACATTACTACAGCAATCTGAGAGTGGAATAAATATCAGACTAACAAAAGACTCAGGTGTGCACAATCACTATTACCCTGTTTTGGTTATAGAAGAGTACAATCCAAGTATTCTAGGCTAAAAATAAAATTAGAAAACATTAACTGATTAGGTTTCCACGCATCAAAATACATATCAAATAGAGTTGTAAGGAGTGATGTTTTTTCTTCAAATGAAATGTGGGCTAAAATCTATACAGCAGAAATATCCCATTCTGCAGAGACCCCAATTCAAAATCTGACATCCCTTTTGCTTTGTTCCACTTTTAGATTTATTAAATAGTATGCAGAAGAGCCAAGCAAATGTCTTAAAATTCAGTGTTACCATTCCCATTTTATTTGACACGATCATTTTAGTTATTCAAGCTATAATTTTACATCTACAAGTCTTAGTTTTATATAACAGTAGGTAGACCCCCATCAGCTGTAAATTTTACAGTAGCGTTTTGTGCATTGATTCATTAATCTCATTCATCCTTATTACTGCAAAACTGGGATTGCTGGGTCTTTGGTTACTGATTTCAGCAGACAGGATAGACTTTGTCTGATATCACATAACTATCCAGTAGCCATCTGGACGGGGTACCTGGATGTATCTACAGTGGTACCTTGGGTTACATACACTTCAGGTTACAGACGCCGCTAACCCAGAAATAGTACCTCGGGTTAAGAACTTTGCTTCAGGATGAGAACAGAAATTGTGCTCCAGCAGCGAGGCAGCAGCGGGAGGCCTTATTAGCTAAAGTGGTGCTTCAGGTTAAGAACAGTTTTAGTTTAAGAGCAGACCTCCGGAACGAATTAAGTACTTAACCCGAAGTACTACTGTATTTGATACACTTGCATACCAAGGAGCTCAGAGCAGCATTTTTGCCTCAAACCCACTCTGTTGTGTAAGCTGGGATGAGAGGTAAGCAATTTAGCCAAGCATGACACAAGCCATTTGTAAAATGAGTACAGCTGCCGCTTGAACCAGCATGACTGAACTGCAGCTTGCCTACCTGTGTGCATCAGGCCCTGCCTCCTAGGTTCCCCTCAGCCTAGCTTTTTATTCTTAGGGATTGCAACCTGTGCAATATTCTGTCACTTGGTAAACCATTCCCAAAAATTATTAGTCAAGTCTCCACATCCTGTGGTGTCTCACATGTCCGCCAAGATTTTAAGAGAGGTGGGAAATAAACAACATTGTGGTATACCGACGAGATAATCACACTACGATTACCGAGAAGTAATTTTCAGTATAGAGCAAACATTACAATACAGGCCACTGACAACGCATCTCTATGCAAGCCAGTTTCAGTCTATGTTGTTCCTTGGAAATACTTCCTGCCAAGTTGCACTCTTACACCAATTATATCCTAAAAGGACTACGCTTGCCTCCAAGTGTAGTAGCTACTAAATGCCCTGTTCATTTCACAGAAAATCCTGTGCCAGCAGGGGGCTTTGTGGAGACACGGCTTACCTTTATCACTGTAATCATCTACAAGGATGACTTCTTCCAGAAGGATGTCAGGAGAAGTCTCAAGAACACTATGAACTGTTCTGAGAAGTGTTGACCAAGCCTCATTATAAAAAGCTATTATAACAGAAGTCTTTGGAAGGTTATAATAATCATACTTCTTTTCTCTGCATCTGTAAGAAAAGCATACATTTTAATTGAAAAATCAGATACATAATTAAGCAATACTCTGCCCAACAATTTATGCAGAAGTGAGGCGAATACACAAATACGTATCGTAAGTGTGCAGAGTAGGACCTGCAGCAAGGAAGTAATTTCTCCTAGATTTTCATCTTGCAGTTTCAAAAAGCGTATCAACTCCATTAGGAATAACATCCAGTTTGTGATACGCTCCGTACTACATTAACTATATTAAGGAATTCAATGCTACTTCCAAGCACACATCAGAATGTATATCCAAGTGTCAATACCACCTATTCATGATGTATTATTTGCAAATACCATCTCACTCCCAATTCTGTTGCTACTAATTGCATGTAAATATCTTTTCTAAAACAACAATTAGAGTTGGATGAGTGAGAACTTATTTTTAATATCTGCAGAGTTAACCATATAGGTTTTTTATTATTAAATGTTAAGCATATTTTCACAGAATGCAGTAACTGTTCAGATTCACACATGTTTTTCATTTGAGCTTCATTTTCCTTTATTTAAGCAGTTCAAATATCAGCTTTGAAAATCTGTGATATTCAATTAACTATACCAATGAATAGATTAAAACCTTACAACGAATTACTGAGGCAATTGCCACCCACTCATCTATCTCCCTCATTTACCAAACTGGGAGAATGCCAGGCACAGGCACTTACCTACAGAGCCAAAGGCAATTAAAGTAGAAGTCATTATGTTGTCACCATGTCAAGATCTTGACCTGAAGTATCCAACATGGTGACCTCCAGGTGTTGTTGGACTCCAACATCCATCAACCCCAGACAGCATGCCAATGGTAAGGAATGATAGGTGTTGTAGTCCAGCAACATCGGGAGGCCATCGAGTTGGCTACCCAGATCTACTGCCTGTCTTCATTCTGCTATAAAGAAACTACATGATTGAGGTTCTGTAGGACATTAGACATGTATACTTCAGAAGACTTCCCTTCCTTGCCCCACCAAGGTTAATCACAGCCAGGTCATATAAAATACACTTCCTCAATTTTCTGGTTTCTAGGAAATATATTTCATCAGATCATTCACTAACACCTCTCTCCTACCCAAAGGTGTTCCCATTTTGCTCACTAATACTCCTGCTGCTCCCTTCAAGGGCCAAATCAAATTATTGTTTTTGCGGTGAAAATTTCATCATGCTGATAACTTTCACATGCTGCAGTAGTCTTGAGAAAGTTCCCTAACACAGTGAAATTGCATGATACTCAACCAATTTCTGAGAAGTTGTTAGTAGCCAATAGGTGTATAACCAGACACTGAGCTTCACCTGTGTGGTGGAAATATATACACCATTCAGTTACGCTGCACTCACAGACATTGCAACGTCAGCAATTTACAATCTCTCTAGTCCAGGAAGTAAAGTGTAGTATTTTCTTCTTCTTATGAGCAATCTTGTTAGAATCTTTTTGTAAATAAAAGACTTCAGTTTCCTCCAACAAGCAGAAATGAACATGATAAGGCAGCTATTGGCAATGTCCATGTGTACTGTACAGGGCAGTTTATTGTACAGGTTGGGGTGGCAAGAATGAAAGGATTATGAACAGCTAGCATAAAGAGTGGAACTACATCCGGCTTAAGTCAGTTGAGGGTGCCTCACTTGGAAAATTTCCAGGAAGAAAATATTGTCAAAGGCTACCACTGTGCCTGATTGAGAACAGGCAGCAATAAAAAGAAAGCAACCATCTGTGTGATCTTAAGCATGGGACTGCAGCCTCAGTGATAAGCTTGGTTAACGATACATATAGGACTGGGTTCAAAGAAAGTGCTCAACTGAGGAATGATCATGGCCGAAATATCTTAACATGATATCAAACTTCCAAAAATGGTGGAATATAGCTGTGTGAACTCACATCTTTTTGGATAATTATTGGGGAGGCAGCAGGATGATGGTGAGAGATGGGACTCCCTGATAAAATATGGGAAATGGGTTAGGCAGCAGCAGAACTGGAAGCAGCAATGATTTTGAGAGGCTACAAACATTCTCACCAACTTACAGACATCTTCATTTGGGACACAATTTTCAAGTGGAGATGCTCTCAAAGAGGTGACCCTATACTTTAAAGCTAACTTGGCACAGGTCCCATTCACTGCTTCTGGCGTGGAGTTTGCTGGTTGCATTAACTTCCAGCCACAGGTACCACATACATTTGTACATAGGTAGGCATTATATATTGAATTATCCAATTAATTAAGGATTGGGTTTTCATATGCACTGTAGCTTATGGTTACCAGATTTTTTTCAATGAATCCAGAGACACTTTTGTTTTGTTGAAGCTGAGTAGCAACAGGGAGTCAGTAGTGGGGATGGTGAGGCAAAAGACCCTGGGCTCAAGCACACATGCATATCGTATAAAGGTGCAAAGCTCTTCCTTCGCACCCTATGAAACATAAATGCGCAGAGTTTTTAAAAAACTGGGCAAAGGCTGCCCGTGACTCCCGAGCCTCCCCCAATCTCCTCCCTCTTCCCCCTTTGTTTTGACTGATCAGGGGAGGCTTGCGAGTCGCAGGCGGGCGGCCATTGCCCAGTTTTTAAAAAACTGTGCATTTATGTTTCACAGGGTGCGAAAGAAGGGCTTTGCACCTTGCCCAGCAGAAAAACCAAGCACCTTGAGCCCCTCATGGACAATGGCCGCCCGCCCACAACTCCTGAGCCTCCCTTGATCTGTCAAAACAAAGGGGGCAGGAGATCTGTACAGCCACTTGTCCCCGATTCTCCTTTGGCAGTGGCAGCGAGCAGCTCCTGAAGCCAGCCAGAGCCAACTGCGCTACCAGGCTGGCTCCGGGCTGCTGGGGCTGCCGCTGCCACGTTTCCCAGGGACAGATATGCAAATCTGGGGACATTCCATGGATGGAATTTGTCCAGGGACAGATCTGCAAATCCGGGGACTGTCCCCAGGAACTGGGGACGTCTGGTAACCCTATTCTAGCTATTTATGCCACAAGTGACTTGGTTTTTTATGTATGAAAACACAGGCTCTGAAGGTATGGGACAAATCCTTCCAGGGCACCTAGGATGATGCAGTGTACTGTTGCAGCAAGTGAACAGGTAAATCTAGATGGATTAAATACCCGCAGACAGAAGTCTTTCAACTAACCAACCTTGTATCTGGTGAGTGACAGCTCTCCCACTGCACCATGATCCCATTCTGACTTGAACAGGCACTGAAAGAAAGGCCACGGGTTCCCCCCACCCTCCAAATTTTGTGTCTCTGTTTTCAGAGCAATCATAGTTGCATGCTCTGTTCCTCTTCTGACATAGTATTTACAGTAACACGCCAATATTTGCACACAACTGTATGGAAAGATTGCCATATGTTCACCTGTAAGGCGGGGGATGAGTTGCAGTAGGCAGGCCACGTTTAAGGAGGGGAGATTTTAAAATGTCTGAGAAAAACACAGGCATGATATACTGTTACAAGTGAAGAGTATAGCTGGGCCCCTATGAATCTGCTACCGAAAGCAAACCTTCTCTCCTAGGCGCTCATGTACACTATACAGTATAACCTTGTTTTGCCAACACTTCCCCAGACAGGCAGTAGCTCATATCCATTCTGAATGTGTTTTGCTCAGTGCTTCTTCTTTTTTAATAGAAAGAAATGTGAAGTTGTTACAGTAAGTGCTGCACTTTTAACATTACAGTGATACCTCAGGTTAAGAACTTAATTCGTTCTGGAGGTCCGTTCTTAACCTGAAACTGTTCTTAACCTGAGGTACCACTTTAGCTAATGGGGCTACCTGCTGCCACTGCGCCGCCACTGCGCGATTTCTGTTCTCATCCTGAAGCAAAGTTCTTAACCTGAGGTACTATTTCTGGGTTAGCGGAGTCTGTAACCTGAAGCGTCTGTAACCCGAGGTACCACTGTATGGGTAAAATGGGGGGCGGGGGGGGGAATTCATAACTTACTTTAAAAATCATTGCAAACTGTTAAAATCGTTAGTTGGATTGTAATAACACTTAAAGTCTAACGGTGAAATTTGGATACAATGGAGATGCAAAAGATGTGGATGATTAACAAGAGGACCCACAAAGGGGAGGAGGGGGAAGTCCGGGAGATCCTTTGGGGTCTTCTTTTTATGGTGTATGTTGGAAATCTGTTTGTAAAATTTTAATATGAAAGCCAAATAAATATTTTTTTAAAAAAAAATGCTGGTACTGGGTACCCTTGAGTACCCCCAGAAAAAAGAGCACTGGTTTAAATCTTGTCTGGAGCTCACCTCCCATACACCCCCCCCCCCTGTGCTCTAAGTAAGGTGGCCATTTCAGGTACCTGAGGAAGCAGACTCTCCAGTGCAATTACGGAATTGTAGAGTTGGGTGGGACCCCTGAGGGTCATCTAGCCCAACCCCGGGCAATGCAGAAATCTCAGCTAGATCGTATATTGACAGACGGCCATCCAGCCTTCCACCTGCCCCCCCCCCTGCCTCGACTCCCCTGTTTCCTTCGGGCAGCGCCCGTCCCTTTGCCGCCCTCCCTCCGCCTCACTCACTGGAGGTGGCGGCGCTCCGGCAGGCGGCGGTGCAGCGAGATGCGGTCGCTGAGGTAGATGTTGATCTGGTGTCTCCGGATGCTCTCCTCCTGGAGCCGCTGCTCGGCGGCGCTCAGCTCCAGGCGCACGGGCCGGCCCAGCTCGCCCAGCTCCGCTTCCCTGCCCAGCGGAGGCTTGTCGTACACGGGCCTGCGCAGGAGCCGCCGGGCGAGCTCGGCAGGCTGCTGCGAGGGCAGCGCGACTCCGCCGGCCTCGCCCAGCTCCGAGTCCGGCAGGCCGCGTTGCCACAGCAACAGCCAGCCCAGCGCCCCCGTCGCCGCCACCAGCAGGGCCGCCGCCGCCAAAGCCAGAGGCCCTCCCGCTCGGGACACCCGCGACCGCCGGACCCGCCGCATCTCTGCAGCGCCGCCGCCCGAAGCCGGCGCTGGCCTCGCTTGAGGAGCGCGGGGCGGGACCCGAGGAGGAAGGGCCGCCCCGCCGCCGCCGGGCCCGGAGCGAGGAAGCGGCCTTCTTTGCAGGATGAGGCGGCGCTGAGGGAAGGAGCAGCCGAGGTGCCTCAGAGGCCGCGCGGCTCCTGCCCTCGGAAGTTTGACAGCTCGCCACAGAAATACCAAACACAAAACACGCAACAAAACAAGAAAAACGAACCAGACGTCTTCGCCTATTTGTTTATTTAATTTTTATACGGCCCTTCATCTCAGGGCAGTCTGCGACAGAAATAATAATAATACATGAGACATAATAAAAAAACGCAACCAAAAACTCCCCACCCCACGAGTCCCACAAACATTTAAAAAGCCAGATTGTCAGTAGGCCTGGTTGAAGTGAAAAGTTTTTTCTTGCAACAAAGGCCTCAGGCTAGATTCCCCAGGGAAAGCATTGCACAAGCAGGGAGCCACTGCAGAAAAGCTCCTGCTGCCCTTTGCACCTCTGTCAAAGATGAGGGTGGAATGATAATTGTTGGGGTTAGTGGGGAATGCATGCAGATAGTTTTCAGCACAACCAAGAAAAGAGAAGTGAAACCACTATTTTCAACAGGGCCTGTTTCCTGACCAAGTGTGTTTGCAATCCTATGTGCCCCTTGTTAAGCTGTGGGTGAACATATCAGGCGACACAGCAATTCTTGAAACAGCTCTTGTTTATTCACAGGCCAGAACTGAACTGAACTGAAGGGTTCAGCCAGCCTGCTTATATAGAGCTCCACTACAACGCAACAGTAACCATTTTCTATAACTATCCAATCACTGAACATCACTTTCAATCCCTTATTTGCATATTTGGACCTGAGTGAAAACTATCTGCAGTATCCCCCTGCTGGCCCACAGTGAGAACTTAAGGACATAATAGTCCTAGTTCTAGGGACGGTTTCCAAGGACTCACTTCTGAGTGGAGAGCAGTCCTCCAGATATTAATGTAATGGGAGGAAAATCCTGGAAGGTTTCGACAAAAATCTGTTTCCCCAGTTATCCATACCAAGCCCTCCTGTTGCCTTCTCCTGGAGGAGTCCAGAGGGTGGCAACACAAGAACAGGCCTTCTCTGTGGTGGCTCCCTGCTTGGGGGAATGCTCTCCCCAGGGAGACTCGCCAGGCACCTTCATTATGTACCTTTCAGCGCTAGGCAAAAAACGCTTCACTTCAACCAGGCATTGGAGCTGATGGACATTCTGCGGCTTTTAAAATGTGCTTTTAAGGAGTGGGCCAATTCTTGGTTTGTTTTTGTTGATTGTTTATTTTGCGTTCTCATACTGTATATTAATAATAATAATAATAATTTATTTATTTATACCCCGCCCATCTGGCTGAGTTTCCCCAGCCACTCTGGGCGGCTCCCAATTGAGTGTTAAAAACAATACAGCATTAAATATTAAAAACTTCTCTAAACAGGGCTGCTTTCAGATGTCTTTTAAAAATAGGATAGCTGCTTATTTCCTTGACATCCGATGGGAAGGCGTTCCACAGGGGGAATGCCACTACCCCCTGTGGGTTGCTTTTCTTCTGTTGCAGACAGCCCTGGGATCTTTGGATGAAGGGTGGTATACTAAATAAGTAAATAAATAAGGCATTGGCCGTGGGAGGGTGGGCTTGTTGAGTTGTTTCCCCCTTTTTTACATACTTTGCATTCTCCTTTCATACTTCTTTCTATTGCGGGCCACCCTGGGATCTCAGGAAGAAGGGAGTTTACAAATTTAATAATCAATCAATCCATCAATCCATCCATCCATCCATCAATCAATCAATCAATCTGGTGTTGGCTGTGAGAAGGGGGGTGTTTATTGGTTTGCCTTTTTTTTATTCTGCATTTTGTGTTCTCGTTTGTTTTCTGTAGCGGACCGTCCTGAGATCTCCGGATGAAGGGCGGTATACAAATTTTAATAAATATATTTAAGCAGCAGCAGCACAGCGCTGGCTGTACGAGGGTTCTACAGTATTCTCCCTCTCGGGGATGGAAGGCGCTCGGGCGCTAAGCCAAACTTAACAAGCCAAATTAATGAATAACTAAAACTGGCGTCGTCGTGGGGCTGTGCGAGGCTCCCTTCTCCCCGTGGCGAAGCGAAGCCCCAGTCCTCGCCCGGAGGCCTCACCCCAGTGCCTGCCTCGCCTGCCGTCCCTCCCTCTTTCCCTTCCCGGCCGGACTGTGCGGAGATGACGGCCGCCCTCCCTGCCTGGCTCCTCCGCCTCCTCTGACGAGCGGATCCGGGGAGCCAAGAGAGGAGGTCGCCCGGCGGCGGCGGAGCGCGAGGGCCGCGGATGGGGGAGTGCGGGGTGGCGGCCGGCGCCCAGCTGCTGCTCCGCGCCTGCGACCAAGGCGACTGCGAGGGCGCCCGGCGGCTGCTGCTGGGCCCGCCGGCGGCCTCCGGGACTGGCGATGAAGCGGCGGCGGAACCCGGCAGCTGCGCCGCCGCGCCCGGCGGGTCCGGAGCTGCTACGTCGGGCCTGCCGCCGGGCTCGGTGCCCGTGGACTGCGCCGACGAGGCCGGCAACACGGGGCTGCAGTTCGCGGCGGCCGGCGGCCACGAGGAGCTGGTGGGCTTCCTGCTGCGGAGGGGAGCCTCGGTCCAAAGCCGCAACCACTGCGGCTGGAGCCCGCTCATGCAGGCGGCCAGGTCAGGGCGAGAGCAAAGCCAGGCCCGGGTCTTGTGCAACGTCGGGATGCGAGGGAAGATGCTGGCCGGGTTTGCCGGCCCTTGTGAATAGGTCCCAACCTCCTGGGTGTCCGGGCACCCACAAATTTCCCCACTGATGAGGCTGGGCACCCACAGATTTTGGTGCCAGGGCCTTGCACGTTGCATGGCAGGGTCAAACTGGCACTCCTGCTTGGGTGCATCGTGTTGGTTAGAAGGATCATCGAACTGTATGGAAGGGGCACGAGGGTCATCTAGTCCAACCCCCTGTTGTCGGCATGCTTCTGTCTCGAAAGACAGTGGAATGCACCTCCAAAAGGGAAATCAAAACTGCTATGTTCGCAGCACCAAAGTGACCTCCCTGAGGCGCAAGCCTAGGCAATGTGTATGGAGGTCCTGGATGGGCCAGAAAAACAGGACCGTCCTCTTGGCCTCGCTGATGCCAAAGGGATGAAGAAAAGCAGAGCAGTACGTTTGGCACCAGCGTGGCTGCAGGAGTTTGCCCGAACGAGGTGTACAACTCGCCATCCAACCGTCTTAGGGACTCTGCTCTGGATTTGTGTACCGTTTAGCACTTAGCCTTTCCTTTTCCGGAATATGCCCCACAAGGCAGTGGAGGTTTAGGATCAGAGAAGCGGAGAATTGCAGAGTTAGAAGGGACCACAAGGGTCATCTGGTTCAACCCCCTGAAAAAATTGTGAGTGCAGACCATAACGAGAGGTTTGCCTCACTTAAGAGGTCAGAAGGAGATTTGAACTGAGCAATTACCCGCTCAAATCCCATTCTCTGACCATGACACCACACTGTTTCTCTGCATTGTTAAGGCAAGACTGCCTTAAATCCAAACAATGCAGTTTCATCCTACTGGGTATCATAACGTTTTCTCTCTCTCGTTTTCCCCCCCCCAATCAAAGGTTTGGACATCTGACTGTGGCTCGCATCTTGCTAGAAAACGGCGCTGACCTTAATGCACAGAACAAACTGGGAGCCAGCGTACTTACAATGGCTTCTAGGGGTGGTCATGTCAGTGTGGTGAAGTTGTTGCTGGAATCGGGCGCTTACGTTGATAATTACGACCACTTGAGTACTAGCTGGGATAACAACAAAGAGGAATTGCCAGCTATCACCCCCCTTATGGCAGCTGTCCAGCACGGGCATGAAGCAGTGGTCCATCTTCTGTTGGACTGGGGAGCGGATTGTAATTATACCGTGAAAACTATGGGTTGGACTCCCCTAATGTTGGCGGCTGTTAGTGGAAGAGTGAGCTTGGCTCAGCAGCTTATGAACAAAGGAGCCAATCCCGATCATCTGAACACACTGCATAAAACACCATATGAAATATCTGTTGACTTCAAACATGAAGATATGATGGATTATTTGGCACCTTTAACAACAGTTAGACCTCAAACAGGTATGGGTCTCGCCATAGTTATTTTCTTGATTGGGAAACTCCCTGACTACAAAAAAAAAAAAAGGAAAAACAAGGATGATTTTCTTGGCAGGACTGATGGCAAAGAGGTCTTAGATCTTGTCTTTATGGCCATATTATGCCCACTAATAATGTCAGGAGAGGGGTGTTTAGCTCTCAAGACATTGTAATGCAAGGGGTAAGCAGTCAGTTCAAATAATAAAGTTGTTTATAAAGAGGAATACTAGCGGTCCAGTTTCTCAGGCTCCCAAGAAACATTGGTCTCTCTTTATGGAACCATCTAGTGCTCCTGTGTGATACATGATTTGTTATTCCTAATAGAAAACAAACAAGATTCTGGCTGTCAACCTTTTTGTACCAGCTGAATACCTTTGTATTCTCCCTGGATTTTCAGAACTATGTTTCGGTCCTTGGAACAGATTATTGCTGCCAGTTTTTAAATGCTGTTTTGCTACTTTTAAGGCAATAAATTGACTTGATTGATTCTTAATATCTTAGATGCCTTAATGTTTTAGTTGTTGGAATTCAGTGCAAACTGCCCAGAGGACATTGTTGATTGGATAGCCAGCAAATATTATTGATTCATGGATTAATCCATTCATTTGAAGTATGTTTACATGATGTATAATCAACTAGATAGTTATTTTCCTTTTGTAGAAATGACCACAGTTTTTGTACACAAAGTGCTTATTCATGAGGGGGCTTTGTCACTCACTATAATGGAGGGGGCCATTTTATGATCAGTTGAGTCCCCTCCCTTAGAATATATGAAGATGCTTCTGGTAAAAGGGAAGCACCATGTGAGCTTCACAGCTTCCACACTTGCAAGGAATTGCTGGATCAGAGGACTTGGGCATGGAGTTTATTTAAGTCCATAATTGATGGACTTAAATTGGTCTTTCAGCTCCCAGTCTTTGCTTTTATTTCATTTCCCTTTTGTTCTTTTCTGTATTTTAGCAACCTGTATCTTTTCAAAATCCTCATACTCTTTTTTTTTTTTAACCCAACTTTTTTCCATGGCAGAAGAACTTGAGAATTTCTTGAATGAACTTTAACGGAGGGCGTAGGGAGTAGTTGTCCTGGGACTGCATCTGTAGGAATGTACATAAGCAGTAAACAAGATATGATTCGATCCAAAGATATGATTCGATCTAAGGAAAGAGCAGTGCTTTGCATGCAAAATGTACCGGGTTAAACCTGTGACATTGCCACGTAGGGCTTGAAAAGACATCTGTCCAAAACCCTGGACAGCAACTGTTAGCCAGTGTGACAATACTGAGCAAGATGTGTGTCAATCACTATAGTGCAGCTTCTTGTGTTTCTGACAGAAGAATCTGGACAACAGACTTAAGGTGGAGAAAAACTGTACCAACCTGACTTATGTAGATGGTTTCTGCAGATGGTTTAGACTCTAACTCTCATCATCCTTTACAGTTAGCCATGCTGGCTGAGGAGTGTGTGTGTTGGAGCCCAAAACATCTGGAGGGCAGTAGTTTGGGAAAGACTGGTGATGTAAATAATCAAATCTTACCATACAATAAGCACCACCCTCCATCTTTTTCTCCTCCCTCCTTCAGAAGGGTGCTGGTAGCCAATATATTTTTAACGTTTTATTTCTTTTTCTCTTTCAGCTAGCTCTTTCATTCTTTCCATCTCTACAATCAGAATTTCTGCCTTCTTCAATACTGGTATTTCCTCTCCTTTTCTCCTGTCTTTTCCCTGATCCAGCAAGTCTGACGTCTCACGAGCTTCATTAGTACAAAAGATGACTCTCAGGAGTATAGGACTCAAGTTCTACGTGGGCTGCAGGCTTGCTGTGCTGGTTTCTGGTAAGGCTTGTTATGCCTTGGGAAAAGGCACATCACTACTAAATTCAGAGTTTCGCTCTGTACCCTGCCATAGAGCACCCACACCCCTGTGAGTCCTTATTGGCCTAGACCCACAAATTGCTCTGGGACAGGCTGCATATAGGATGCTGCCATATGCAAGGCTGCAGTGGGGGGGGGGGGAGCTGAGACTGGAGTCAGCCTTAAAGCTCCTCCCAAGCTTTCTGTGCTTAGTAGGGTTGGGGATAGGATTATAGGAGAAAGGAGCTGGCTAAAATGGGTGCTCGGGCCTCCTGGGTCCTCAACACTTGGATGGAGGTGGCCAGAGCATGCCATTCTGCTAGATCCTCCCTCCCCGCCTGCCTGCCTCACAACATACAGCTTGAGGGTGTTTGTACACTCAGGGTGTACTGGATGATCTAGTATAGCCTGGCATGGAGTCTAGAATGTACAAACATACCTGTGCTATTTCCCCTGACATGCGAAGGGCTGAATCATGTCCTAAGGTTCTGTTGTTGAAGGCTACAAATATCTTTCTGGGGAGACAGTGAGGAGTGTGCCTTTGTGGATGGGGTCAGACTGTTGGAAGGTTACAGTACCTGCTGTGGCTGTAAAGGCCGATGCAGGAGAGACATGTTTTGTTGCAGCTGGGGCAGATGAAGGCGTCCGGTTGTGCTGCTGCAGATGCACCATGGCGTTTCTTCCCTCTGTGCTCCTCCCAGCAATCATTCCTCCACCCTTTTGGAGAGAGGCAAGCCATTGCTGTAGCTGCAATGCCAATAATACACAGCTATCAATATTTGATAGCTGCATATTACTAATTTTCTTGTTCTTGCAAATTTTCACCTTATGTTTTGGGAAATGGTACCCCAGTGCTCCTTTGGGTCAAACGAAAATCACTACAGCTTTTCACACAGCAAACAATCACAGCCTCAAGAGACCAGGGGCAAGAGGAGGGTAATGGTACCTGGCTTCAGAGATGAGCAACACAGCATCACTATCCCAAGTATTTTCTCATTACTTTGGGTTGTTGTTTTTCAATCGTTTATAAATCAAAACACAAATTTTGAAGCCAAACGATTTACTTAAAATACATTGCGTTATTTGCTGTTGTAGCATCAGCTGCAGTTGTTTTATAAACTTTATACTTTTCTCCCCACCCCCAGATAAACAGAAGAGGCAACCAGATATTTTCCATGCCTTGAAAATGGGTAAGGTCCTTAAAAATATTCTAACACATCTGATGTATTCCTGGGTATAGTAACTAGAGGCATTCTAGTAGGAAAGAGCCCAAAGGTTTGGCTATTTCAAATGACCGCTCATATTGTTGTAGCAATATGGTGGACCTCTTTCACGTGCACAAAGCAGCTTAGTTCAGTCTCGCCCATACAGTTAGAATTAATCCCTTCGGCACTTAAAAAATAAACCTTTTAACTTCCTGAGCTCTTCCTTTGTTAACCATGTTAACCATCTCCACAGGGAATTTTCAGCTGGTTAAAGAGATTACAGACGAAGACCCTGCACAAGCCAATGTAATTAACGATGACGGTGCTTCTCCACTGATGATTGCAGCTGTAACTGGACAGTTGCCTCTTGTACAGCTGCTTGTTTCAAGAAACGTGGATATTGACAAGCAAGATACTATCCATGGCTGGACAGCACTTATGCAGGCCACATATCATGGGTAAATATCCTTCTCTCACCCCCTCCCAGTGTGGAGTAAGATAAGTCTTGTTACCACTGCCAAGGAGGTGTATTTGCGTTCCGGTTTTTAATTTCCTGCCCATGTTTAGGTATAATATTGCAGCCCCTGAAAAGGACTAGGAGTAGGTGGGCCAAGAACTGGGGGTGTTTTCCTGTCCCACCTACCTATGGCTGTGCATTGGACATAACATTATTATTACATTTGAAAGCATGTAGGCAGGAACTGTAAGGTTGTGATGGCATGGGGAATGAAGGTTAGCCAGCCATCCAACCCTTTCTCATCCCTGCCACCCAATGGATATATTTTCTCTCTCTGTCTGCCTCCCCTGAACAGCCCTTTTAATATTTTGGACTTTTACTAACCCAACCTATCATTCTTATGTAGGGAGCAGAGTGTTAGGGCATCAGCTTGTGGGGTGAATAACAGGGTCTCAGACCAGTTTCTCCCCCCAAAACAAACAATGTTATTACTTAAAGTTTTAGTAAGATAGCATGTTACTAGTTTTACACAAAACGGTTTTAGGAAGAGAAAATATTATAACTGTTTAGGTAGTCACCCATTAGAGCAAATCAATTTAACCAACAGTTAATTTTAGACACTTTCCCTAGCAAAGCCAACGTTTATCAGCTTGCATCATTCCTGACCATTGGTCATGCTGCCTGAGCCTGATGGGCTTTGGAGTCCAACAATTTTGGGAGGGCTATAGATGTTCCATCTCTGGTTTAGGCCATGTCAAGGTGCATTGCCTAAAACCAAAAATTCATCACTCTGTTCAGTCTTCTTTACTCAGTCTGTTCTTTTCTGCTAACAACCCTGATCTTACTTTTGAGATTAATATTTTTAAAGGAATGGATTGGGGTGAAATCATGGAGCCTCACTAACTTATGCCAATATTAGGAGTTCTTCACTTTTCTCTCTCTTATCCTGGTATAAGCAATCAGGTACATAGTACCAGGGTTGTTACCTCCAGAAGATGGAACTCACAATGATCTGCGGGTGATGCCAGAAAGTTAACAAGAGCTGTTGTTGGAAAACTCCAGGTGCAGATAAGGGTTCTTCTCAACCAAATAGTATAGGTACTAGGACAACAAATCTGGTCCCTAGACAGCAATGTTTGGATACTGAGTGTGTTGCAAAGGTACCTAAAATCCTGATGACAACTCTTGAGCTGAATTGCAAACCAACCAGGGCTAGATCAGTTGGTAAGTAGCTGGGCCATATAAGGGGACCTTAGCACAACAGACAGTTGTTAATAGAACCCACACAAATGTTTAGGAGAGATTAGAGGGAAGAGGCAGGCACGCAAATTCTCAGACCTTTCTAGTACCCTCTTCTAACCGAGCCGAGTATATATATATATATATATATATATATGTGTGTGTGTGTGTGTAACTTACCTTCTGTTTTCTTTGAAGAAATAAAGAAGTTGTCAAGTATTTATTAAATCAAGGAGCTGATGTCAACCTGCGTGCCAAAAATGGATATACAGCCTTTGACCTGATAATGCTGCTGAACGATCCAGGTACTTCTTTTTCTAGTGGGATATCCTTCTTGGAGTCTTGCAGCAAAAACAACAGAGAGTCTTTTGGGTGGAGTACTTCCCATAAGATAAGAGCCTGATTTTTTGCTGATGCACTTGTGGCGTAGATAATTCTTTCCAGGAAATTTGTGTGTGATTTTTTTTTTCAGATGCGGAACTTGTGCGGTTGCTAGCCTCAGCCTGCATGCAAGTTGATAAAGAAAAGAGCAAGCAGAACAACAAATCAGCTGTGACTTCTTCAAGAAATAAGCAAACTGTAGATATCCCAGTGTTGCCTGATGACAAGGGAGGACTGAGGGTATGCAGATTTTGTTTATTTCAGTAAGGCATTGTCTTCAGCTGGGAGAATCTAGCAGCTGCCTTACTTTTGCCCATTGTGGAAATTTGTTCGATGAGAAATCTGTTAACCTACTCTCTGCTACACGGTAGCACCACAACTGAGTGTGGCCAAAGATCAGGTCCCACAAAGTGCCAGTTGGGTTCCACCTGCTCCCATAAAGCTGCAACTCTGGTGAAGCTCCTCATCCTGAAGAATTTCTTAACATTTAGATGAAACCACCCTAGAACTGATGACTGTCACAAGTGCTTCCTGAACAATGTTCTGCTGCCATGCCATTGTGGTTATTCATTGTTCTTGGCTCCTAGGGAAAGTCTCCTCTTCTTCTTCATGAGCACTAATCTAGGGAAGGGACTCTGCAACAAACTCTTGCATTAGATTTACACAGCAGGAAAAAGGGATGTGGATATGTCTAGACCTTTTGGAGTTTTGTTTTGTTTTTAATTTAAAAAAATCAACACCAATAAATTCCAGGTCATTCAGCACATTATTTATCAGTGTTTAAAATATATCATTATGCATAATTATTTGTCTTTTAAAAAAACACCCGTATCATTATCTTTTATTATCTAGTCATGGTGGAACAGGATGTCCAATAGATTTCGCAAGCTGAAGTTGACCCAGACTTTAAATCATGGATTCTCCATCAATCCAGCTGTACCTTTTCCAGAAGAGTCAGCATCACCATTTGATTGCACAATGAAGGCCACATTACCAAGTGATAACAGTGTAAATTATGATGCCATTACAGCTTGGGCAACAAAGAGCAAGGATAATGGTAAAGATTATTCAACATTCTTTTCAAACAGATGTGAAGTTGTCCAAAACTAAGGGAAGGTTTTGGAAACTTTTTAAGGGATGTTTTTGCGAAAGCCTGTTAAAAAGATGTTTTTTGTTTGGTGTCGAGAGACAGGGGTTGAATGTGTATATTGACTATTAAGCTATCATACTGCCCCAGTTAATTTGTAATGGACAAGATGGTTTCTCACTGTGTGAATGAACTGCAAGCAGAGATGCATTCTCCTTTTTCACATCCACAAGTGGCAGATTAGAAGCTTTTGATTTCCAGCTAACCATACTGTAGTTCAAATACTTCCAAATGCTGGCTTATTCAGAAATGCTAAACTTTGCATGGTTTGGTCATTAGATTCAAAATAGCATTGTTTATATGTGAGGGTTTTTCCCCTATTCAGGTATAGGAAGCACAAAGGGAGGAAAGGATGACGAATTACTGACAACAGTGGTAAGTCAGAGTATTGCTGGTGCTCCAAGTTCTTGGTGTATTTTCTAGCAACTCTTGCCCTAAAACAGATTTGAACCAAAAGGAATCATGGATGTGCTTCTCTCTGTTATTATTAACAATTACTTTATTGTCAGATAGGTTATATAGACCTCGCCCCAAAAAGAAGCCACGGCGCTGATCAGTATTCTCTGAGTATTTTCATTTTTGTTTATTTAACAAAATGTATATACCGCTTACTAGAGGAAAATACCTCTATGCAGTTTGCAAAGAGTCGAAAACAGTCATTTAAAATACCAATAAGAAAAAATACTACAGACAAGTCACATAAACATGAATATATAAAAAGAAATCTGTAATGAACAAGACACGCTTATTAAAACCATGTATCAAGATTACATATTAAAGTTACACACCTGGCTGGGTTCCCAGATGGAAAAAAAACCCAGTAGGTGCCGAAAAATGTACAATGAAGGTACCTGTCTGATTCAGCGGGCATTAAATTCCAAAATGGAGGTCCTGCCACCTTAAAGGATTGGTAAAAGTGATAAAATGGTGTTCAGTTTCATTGGTTCAGTGTTTATGTTGCTGGGTCTACTTAAATTGATTAATACCTATGTTTATGAGCAGCATCTATAGCTAAGAATGCAATCCTATGCATGCCTGCTCAGAAGTCAGTTCCATTGAATTCAGTGGAATTTACTTCCAGGTAAATGGGATGTTGTGTAGGGGATTGCAGCCTAAATTCTAATTTATTGGATGTAAATGCTTGATTTAAAGTTTGTTTATTTCCTCTCTATTGTCCTTTTGTTGTAAACAAGAGTACACAGAATTGCCTTCTTTGTGATTGCCTTATTTTTCTTGCTATTTAAAAAAATCCCTGCTTTCTTTATTCCTCCACCCCACACCTTCTGCTTAGCTAAGAAGTGGGGCTCCATTTACAAGACTGCCTAACGACAAACTGAAAGCTGTCATTCCACCTTTCTTGCCCCCATCGAGTTTTGAGCTGTGGAATTCTGACAGGACGCAACCAAGCAAGGATGGTAGCAGAGTGCAAACGAAGCTTGGCCTTCCACACCGAGCGACCAGTCCTGACAATAATGGCGGCGGAAGTTCCGACAAAGGAAGAGAAGTAAAATAATACCCTACCTGGTTTCATTTAATCATAAAGAGTTGTTCAAACACATTGTTTTGTTCTCCTTTAAACCAGAGGGCCTGTTGATGTTTTGTAGTGCGCTTGAGATTTTTAAAAACAAAATGCTTTTTTTCAGCTTAATTAAATGTAGGGATTTAGGCTTTCCCGAATGTACATGTAAGTGAAATAGAGTGGATAATTCTATTTTTCAGATATTCGTGAACAGCTTTAGTTAAAACTGCATCTCATTTCTTTTTCTAGGCGTCCTTAAGTAGAGGTACTAGACCCATTAAACTATCAGCCTTTGCAAGAAGACCACCTACTCCCTCCACCTCGAGCAACTTCAACCATTCCCCCCACTCTTCTGGTGGATCTAACAGCATAGCCGGAGTAAGCAGACATGGTGGAGAAATGCATAATAAATCAGGTGCTTATATTATATATTGATTCTTATCTCTTTGCCTGACAAGTTTTTGTTCAAAGCCTGTAAATGAACATGAAATTATTGTGCACTTATTTTGCAATGCCCATAAACAGACCCATCATTATCTAGGTGGATAAGATCTCTGGTAGAGTTTCTTTGTATTTAAGAACTTCAGAATAAGTAGAAGGCCTTAGAAGTAAAGCTTTCCCCAGAACCTCACCTACTGAAACTTGTGCTTGTAAAACTTTTCCATGCACATGTCGTTAGACAAAGCTTTACTTGCCAGCTTTGTGCTTGTTTAAAGGTGCACACACACACACTTCCCAACCAAAACAGCTGGGCAATGTCATTCTGATCAGGCAGGACTTGAAGACTAAGGAAAACTGAGAAGTGTGGAAGGGTGTGGAAGATATCACGTGGCAAGGGAACATTATGAGTAGTGAGGCTTCCTAGATCATTACACTGCAGCAACTTTTTCCACCTTCTTCATTCCTCTCCCATCTTCTGTGATGTAAAACATAAGCGCTGTTTGCTTCAACAGGTAGGTGGGTGAGGAAGGTGGATGATGGGATCTGGGCCGAGGAAGGGTCAGAACAAGAAAAGCTGTGGTGGCTTCCTTTCCACAGCTGTCAAGCTGTTGATGAGTGATGGTGCTTCTACTAGAATGCTGTCTGTGAGCCCTAACTGCAGAACACGCCTTCAAGGTCTGAACTTGGTCAGAAACTGCAAAAAAACTAAAGGAGGCCAGTGAATCAGGGAGTAGTGATAGCACTGTGAATGTGTTGTACATACCACCATGCTTGTTGAATAAAGTTATTCAGTTAACTTGAACACAGCATTTCAAAAATTACATGTATCAGGCTCTTATTAGCCTCAGTGCCTCTGTCCTTCTCATCCTCAAAGTATTTTGATATTTATTTTCTGGTTGTTGTTTTTTAAGAGCTCAGATTTGATCACTCTTTAGCAAACTAAGGTTCTTAGTGCTAACAGGATTGTAGCCAAAACAGAGTCGCTGAGAAACAGGATAGGGGTAACAGCAAGATTTGTAAAAGTACATTTTATAAACAAACAAACAAACACTCCCTAAATACCCCAGTGAAGACTGAGCATGCTCAGAGCATGCACATGTTGACTATTAGTGGAAAGGATGGAATGGCCTGATGAAGGAAAGTATTGGTGGTTGACTGGCTGGATACCCCGAACCACCTAGTAGGAACACATTCTCATCTTCTTTTGCAGGTCCCTCTTATATTGCCTAATCTCACGTCTCCAAAGCTCTGCATGTCTGCATTCTTTTCAAATCCCATGCACAGAATCACGCAAATGTGATGACATCAATAGATTCTCATTAGCTTTATGAAACAAGCTGTCAGGCTGTTTACAGGAGCTAGCCAGATGGCAATAGTAAAAATAAAAAAGCACTGCTTTAAACTGTTGAATGCCCTAGGATGACTTTGAGAGGCGATCGTTGCACAGAAACGTAAAGGGTGAATAACTTTTACATGGTATTTTATTCAGTACACATTATGAACAGTCTCAGACTAACAGTGAAATCCTAACCGCGCTTACTCAGAAGTAAGTCTTTTCAAATTCAACAAGGCCTCTGTTCTCAACATTGATGACTCAGAAGGCCTCTTGCCTTCTTGTCCTCGCAATAAGATGCTATGTCTTTTCTGATATATTGTTAACAAGCTAGTGTGGTGTTGTGGCTAGAGTGTTGGACTTAGAAGACTGGGGTTTAAATCCCCCATTCACTGACTGACCAGTCATTGGCTCTCAGCCTAATCTTCCATTCCTGCTCTGTTCCACCACTGCCTCCTCTGCCCCCCACATTGCTTGTCATTTCACAGGAAGCCCCTCTTGGTTGCATCACCCTGCCACTCACTGACCTCACTGCCTGCCTGTCTCCTATGCTTCCTTCACATTGCACAGTTCATCATCAGCATGACGACAGACTAGAACAAATACAGTATAGAGAGAAAACCTCTTCGTCTTTTTAATGACACTTCCTTTGTAAACAGATGCTTTTAATGTTGCTTGAAAATGTTGAAATGAGATTGTTCTCAGTCTAGAATAATAAAATTGCTATTACATTCTTGACTTATGTAAGATTAGGGTTTGTGTTTTCGTTAGGTGGCAGTGCCGATAGTGTTTTGTCTCAAATTGCTGCTCAGAGGAAGAAAGCTGCTGGTATTCCTGAACATAAACCAAGCCAACAGCAAGTGCCAATAGGCCCAGCTCCTTCACCCTGCCCTCCTGACGTGGAAAGTGCACAGACCATTGGCAATGGACACATTTTAAAGGTTTTTGAGTCTTTTAAATTTCTCGTAGCTTAGAGCTGAAGTAGTGAAGCATGCTTGATTTGCAGACTTCCCGTCTCAGTCACACGGCATATATGTATATTGCTACGATTACTGAAGTCTTTTGGCCTGTAGACATAAAGCTAATATCTGTTTGTGAGAATGTCCTCAAAATGAATATAGGGAAGAAGGAACAAATAACATCTGAGTTTTAGCATTTTAAGCAAATTGATTATGCCAACGGTTCATCAGGATGCAAACTAAGGATGTAATCCAGGACTCAGCGATATCAGCTGGATTGTGACCTGGGTTCATCAACACAACTAGTGGAACACCCTTGGGAGGGCTGCCAGTTATCCAGTTACTAAGAGTCAAACTAAATGTGAAGGCAAAACAAATTTCCTTTCAGTAGCACCTTAAAGACCAACTAAGTTATTTCTTGGTATGAGCTTTCGTGTGCATGCACACTTCTTCAGATACACTGAAACAGAAGTTTCCAGACCCTTCTATATAGTGAGAAGGTGGGGAGGGGTATTACTCAGAAGGGTGGTGGGAATGGGTGATTGGCAGATAGCTGTGATGAGCCTGTTGACGACTCTTAACGACTGCAATAGGTCTTACAGGAAAAAGCAAGGGGTGAGAAGGTGAAAAATGGCTTTGTCATGTATAATGAGATAAGAATCCAAGGTCTTTGTTCAGACCAGGTGTCTCCATGGTTTTAAGTTTGGTGATAAGTTGCAATTCAGCAGCTTCTCTTTCCAGTCTCTTTCTGAAATTCCTTTGTAGTAAAACAGCTACTTTGAGATCTTGTATAGAATGTCCTGGGAGATTGAAGTGTTCTCCCACTGGTTTCTCTGTCTTGTGATTTCCTGATGTCCGAATGTGAAGGATACCTGAAGGAGCATCTCCACTGAGGTCCAGTACCGAGGGCCTTCTGGCGGTTCCCTCGCTGCGAGAAGCCAAGTTACAGGGAACCAGGAAGAGGGCCTTCTCGGTAGTGGCACCCACCCTGTGGAACGCCCTCCCACCAGATGTCAAAGAGAAAAACAACTACCAGACTTTTAGAAGACATCTGAAGGCAGCCCTGTTTAGGGAAACTTTTAATGTTTAACAGACTACTGTATTTTAATATTTTGTTGGAAGCTGCCCAACAGGGTATAAATAATAAGTTATTATTATTATTATTATTATTATTATTATTATTATTATTATTATTAGCTTAATTTACCCAAAGTGGCTACAAGAAGCTGTAGAAGAATGGGGACAGGGATGTTGTGTCCCCCCCCATGGGCTATTTGACCTACCAAAATCAGACTTTGAGACTACTTCCTTCCCCCCAGAAAAAAGATACAAGTCCTCACCATGGAGATGAATTTCTCAGACAAGAGTAGCAAGCATGTTCTGAGCCTTATACTGCAAAGTGAAGTACCATTCTGAATTTGGCCCATCTGAACACCCCTCCAGATAACATTAAGGCACACTTAGCCACTTTTGTTGGATCCAGATTAAATTGTGTTTAGAGTAGACCCTTTGAAATTAATAGGACAGGTTAGTCATGATTAAAGTTAATGATTAAAGTCCCATTGATTTCAGTTAGCCTATTCTAAGTCTTACCCAACAGCAGTAAGCAATGATCTGGACTGGAAGTAGGGAAATTTATGATGTGATGATGTCATAAAAGGGCAGAGTGCTTAGATATTACTAGAATAAGGGGGTATCTCAACATGGGAAATCCACTTTTATTTCAGGGTCAAGTATAGATCTAGAGCTACCCTCTCAGGCAGCTGATTTACTGGTAAAAAGTTTAGACAGGTCAAAAGCTTTCCAATGTTAGAAATGGTATGTTTTCCATTCATAAATGCATTGGATTCACTGAATTCAATTTGGCCAACTCCTTGAGACCCTTAGAGTAATTTATGTGGGTGTTTCTGGCACTAGTCCATAAAGGAAACTGTGTGGGTCATTAGAGGGAAGTGGCAAGATGCTTGCAAGACAACATACATGCATCCAGTTACAGATAGGTAGCCGTGTTGGTCTGCCATAGTCAAAACAAAATAAAAAAATTCCTTCCAGTAGCACCTTAAAGACCAACTAAGTTAGTTCTTGGTATGAGCTTTCGTGTGCATGCACACTTCTTCAGATACACTGAAACAGGGGTAATACCCCTCCCCACCTTCTCACTATATAGAAGGGTCTGGTGACTTCTGTTTCAGTGTATCTGAAGAAGTGTGCATGCACACGAAAGCTCATACCAAGAACTAACTTAGTTGGTCTTTAAGGTGCTACTGGAAGGAATTTTTTTTATTTTGTTTTAACATACATGCATGTTGTGGAACACAACCTCTGCTTTAAATCACACACAGCTTTTTCTGTGAAAGGTTATAACCAGATGTCTTCATATTCCAACTGTGTGAATCACCCCAATATGCCGTCGGTAAGGCCAATTGCCAAATATATTTTTGTCAGGAGGAACATTTTAATTACCACGGAGTCTGCTTATGTAAGGAGATAAAAATACCCAAGTAAACATGTGCTAAAGTCCTTGTACTTCATGTGAACATTAAAATAAAACAGAGGAACATTCCTGCTACCAAAGCCTACCACTGATGTTTTATTGTGTTTTTAATATTCTGTTAGAAGCCACCCAGAGTAACAGGGGGGCCCCGGCTAAATGGAGGGGGTATAAGTAATGAATTATTATTATTATTATTATTATTATTATTATTATTATTATGAACCACATGATTATTTATTCTTCTGTTCATTGTTAACAAAAACAGAAGTTGGATGTGAACAAAAAGCCTCCATCTGAAAATTCGTCTACTTCTAAAAGCACATCCCCAACTCTTACGCCGTCACCATCACCATCTGCATCCCCCAAGGTTCAAAGTGCAGAGTCCTCTCTCTCCTCTTCTCACAGGCAAGGGAAAAGCAGCGGTGGCTCCAGCAGTGGAACTTTGACAGATGAAGGTAAGCAGTCCCCGGCTACACCGTCAGCAGGATCTCCCTGGGCTGTACTACTTAGAATGTGAATTGTGCATTTGGATGTCCTCCTGTGTCAAAAACGCTCTGCAAATAGAAACCAGTATGTATGGGGCAAGGAACTGCTGCAGCAGAAGGGTTGTCACAGAAACGTGCAAGTTTTCAGTATATAGGTAAAGGTAAAGGGACCCCTGACCATTAGGTCCCGTCGTGACCGACTCTGGGGTTGTGGCACTCATCTCGCTTTACAGGCCGAGGGAGCCGGCGTACAGCTTCCGGGTCATGTGGCCAGCATGACTAAGCCGCTTCTGGCGAACCAGAGCAGCGCACGGAAAGGCCATTTACCTTCCCGCTGGAGCGGTACCTATTTATCAGCTTGCACTTTGACGTGCTTTCGAACTGCTAGGTGGGCAGGAGCAGGGACCGAGCAACGGGAGCTCACCCCGTTGTGGGGATTCGAACCGCCGACCTTCTGATCGGCAAGTCCTAGGCTCTGTGGTTTAACCCACAGCGCCACCCGCGTCCCTTTCAGTATATAGGAGCTGTTTTTTTAAAAAAATACTGGTTTGCTTTCAAACATGCACATCCTGAAGTAGGTAGAACTTTCCCATCCAGCAAAAGGAAGGCAGAGGGAAGTAATTGCTGTGTGGTTATCTCCTACTCATCTATCCTTTATGTTATGTACTGAGTTGAATAGGATTCAGAATGCAGCAGTCTGATTGGTCTAGAACAATAGGATCCAGAATGCAGCAGTCTGATTGGTCCTAGAACAATAGGATCCAGAATGCAGCAGTCTGATTGGTCCACAGGGGCCACCCAATCCAGCTCCAGGTGGAAATGAATCCGCAACCTGATTGGCCTACAGGAGAATCCCGGAATTAGCCAATCATGTGGGGCCCATTGTGTAAATAATGTATATAAAGCAGACATTCTGGGGGAACTTCCATTCCTCCTCACCACTATGAGCTGAATAAAGAGCATGGAATTCACTCTCGACTCCGAGTATATTTCACTTTACCTCTCAGGAAGCCTAGTTTAGCTCTGAAAGAACTGTGGTAGTGCTGCTACAGACTTGGAGAACGATCACCCTCCCTGGCTCTCAGCTGTGACACCCTACTGCCTTTCCCATAAGTGTTAGTACTTGGAGCAGGCCCCAGTAATTTCAGGGGTAAACTAAAATCTTCGGACTGGCCTTTCTTCTATAAATACTCTGTTTATGTGTATGTATGTGCATGTATGTATGAGAAAGGACAATCACAAGACCCATTATGCTCTGCATTGCCTAGAAGGTTTTGCATAGAATATTTTCAGGTTACAGGAAAAGTTCAGGGACAAATCACTGTTCAGACTACTTAATATGATCTTTGCATCTGCATGTTTAGTTTGAAATATCGATAAAGATATGTATTCTCTGCCCTTTGTCAAAATGATTAATATTATTTCATTTTTTTATTTAAAGATGAACTCACAGGCATCCTTAAAAAACTCTCACTGGAGAAGTATCAGCCTATTTTTGAAGAGCAGGAGGTAAAGTTTTGTATAAACTTTTTATTTGTTCTTTTACTTAATGCTTTCTGTGAGGCTGGCTGAAACTTTCAAATCATGAAGAATCATTAGGCCATGGAGGTCAATAAGGAAATTTATTTACAGAATTATGATCTCAGATTTTTATTATCTGGCTTTTCAGAAACAGTGTTCTTAAAAGGGAACACAGAGCAGTCACCAACAATGCAAGGCTGTATTTTTGAATATTTATTTGTTAAGAATACTTATATCTTCCTTATAGCCCAGAGAAGCTTTTAAGGCAGCTTAGAAGAGATTCTCAAAATGGAATCACACTCAAATTTGGTATAAGAACAAAAATTACATCATGACCGTATGAAACCAGGATTATTCAGGCTCTTCTCTTAGTTTCATTGATTAGGGCTTGTCATTTTAGGGAGTGAAACTTAATTTTTGCAAATTTCTTCAGTAAGGGAGCTTTAAAATATGTTTTTCGGTGTAGGGAATTCAAATCTGCTATTATTTTTGTGATTGGACAACTAGGCCTCCTAAGAGGTAAAGGACAATAATATCATTGGCAGTCTCCATATTCCACAGCTTCAACAGCAAAAACAAACTACCCAGTATTTCTGGTCCAGCTATCTTTGGTTACGCTCCATTTTCACCACATAGCAAAGGGAAGTGGCTTTTCAAAACTTACATAAAGAATTACACCCATTTGCTTGAATGACTTCTATTGACTGTAAGTGATATTTCATGAACATAAAGGGGGAAAATATAATATATATATTCTGGGTCAGTGCCCCCAATATGAAAGTGCAAAAGCTTTGGGCGTAAGTTGCTTTCTGCCTTTGAGCTCAGATAGAATAACAATTTAGTATTCATTTAAGCATATTCCACTGCTGTGTTAAACCTTTTAGAATTACTTAGAAATACAGTTGTGTTTTGCTATTTTGCCTGCCGCTACAGTTGTGATATCTTTTCATGCAAATCTTGAAAACTAGTCAAAAGTAGAACCTGTTCTCTAACTATTTCAGTGAGCCACAGACATGCAACGTCATTTAAACATTCAATCAATATAACTTTTTGATGTATGTTCCTAGTTTTTAAGTGTCTGGTTACAAATGGCAGAAACGTATTGACTGTAGGGACTTAGAAAGCTGCCTTATATTGAGTCAGACCATTGGTCCATCTGTCTACACTGACAGATAGTCGTGCTCCAACAGAGTCCTACCGTAGTCTTACATGGAGATGTTGGATATTCACCCAGGTCTCTCCAAGCAAAGCCTGTCACTGAGCTATGGCCCTTTCCCCATTTATTTCACCTTGCATATGTCTGAGCAAGCTTGGGACTCCTACAAGTTGGTGCATACACTAGTGGCCAAAATTGTGGAAACCTTTTGGGGAAAGTGTATTTCCAAAGTTTGATGGCTCATAATACCTGATTGGCTCTCTAAACACTCATGCTCATTGGCTACATTGTAGGAAAGCTACTGCATATCAACCTAAGCAAGTTGTGCTTTCTTTTTCTGGTTATTTGGCTATAACTTTTGATAGAATACAGGTAACTGAACCAACTTTGTTGCATTACATTCTTCATTAAATTATCTTTCCATTGATATATAATTTTATGGTGTTACTAAAAAAAGAAAAGGTTTCCACAATTTTGGCCACTAGTGTAGATAATAATAGTGATATAGTGCTTTAGGGTGTTTAAAGTATTTCACATACATTATCCATGACCCTTATAATATCTCTGTAACAGGGTTATTATCTCTGGCTGAGGCCGAGAATGACTTCCATGAAGCCACCTATGTAATGAATAGCAGAGACAAGTTTTGATCCAGAGACTTCCTTTGCTATTTTGCTAGGTCTTCAGACTAGCACTTCACACAGTGCTAAAATTAGTAGCAGCAGTTCCTCAGACTGTTATGGGAACTTAAGTCTTGCTGGAGCCAAAATGCAGGGGAGAGTATAAAATGCTCTCTCTGCCTCTTAGCTCAGCGTCTCCTTCATAAATTAGAAGAGGGAAAATGCATTTACGGATTTCTGTTTTGCAGGTGGATATGGAGGCTTTCCTCACCCTCACGGATGGTGATTTGAAGGAACTGGGAATTAAAACGGATGGTTCTCGACAACAAATTCTGGCAGCTATTTCTGAGCTGAATGCAGGAAAGGTATTTCAGAATATATTTTACTTTCAAAGTGTTGCTTTTCTCTGCTTTTGAGAATTTGATTTTTCAACATCTGATAGAGCGTGCTCAGAGAAGAAGATGTTGACTTCAGGACTGCACAGGTCCTTTGCTTTAACGCCAAAGAGTTTTGCCCTAGTGGGCTGGCTCAGGGACTTTACAGTTCTTCTGACTTCAGCCTTCATTGCCAACAATTTGTATATTACTGGGGTTAGTTTGGCATACTGGAAATCCAGATTTGAAGCTTCTGCAATGTTTCAAGGCTCATTACTATGTGGGCAGGGCCAGTTACAGAAGTCATTGCCACCCAGTCATTACTCTCAGTTCCTGCTGGGCAACAAGTGTATGGAAAGTGTTCTTTCCAGGTCAGCACTTTGCCCTATTAACATGATTCTGCCACTGCAGAACAAGATTATTGTTGTTTAGATTTTTCCTCCCAAAGGAGAACCGGGCAGCAAACACCAAAGCAATACAAAACATTTGAAAGCAGTTAATTATCCCTGCAGGTAAATTATTGAAGGTTGTCTAAAACAGCATCTTTCAGCCATCAAATGCATGGATGAGTATGAATGCTTTAAAATTCTGCCAAAATGTTACTATAGAGGGTAGCAGATGCATCACAGTATAATGTATAACCAGTGGGCTGTGTTTAGCTTGCTGGGTCACAAGGTTGTACAAACCAGAGTACCTTGTGCCAGAAGCAGACTGGAGCAAACAAGGTTATTTCATTGACACCATCACCAGCAAACATGAACACCTTTCCTGGCATGTGTTCCTAAAGAACCAAGCTGAAGTTTCTCTTACTAATGATTGCATTGATAGATTTAAACATGGACTATGCATTTGGTTCTTGCTCTAACTATGGTTTTCAACAGGGCCGAGAAAGAAAAATTTTACAGGAGACCATACACAACTTTCACTCTTCGTTTGAAAGCAGTGTTAGCAACACTAGCCCTGGAAAACCTCAGTGTAAGTATAGGATCGTGATTTATTTATCTGCTATATATTTCGGAAAGTTGTTTGCCTGTTTGCTCTGCATTCGGACACCTCTTACGATATCATAACCAAATTTTGCATGATGGTTCTTGAGATGAAGGAACAGTTTTCTATGTTTGCGTTCAATTAGACACCATTTTGAATCAAGATGATGGACTGAACCTTTCAAAACTACAGATTGTTATTATTTTCTTTCTTACAATTCCTGATCAACACTGGGGATGAAGCTGATAGTTACTAATAAAATAGTATTTGAGAGACCTGACTCCTGGCCCTCTTGAAACTGAATCTAGAGCTAAAGATGGGTTTAAATTTGAAATCCAGAACACAAATTTGAAATCCAGAACACATCTTTATCCAGAACACATAGGTCAAATTTCATGCCAATATCTCATTTTCAAAGGAAATTGTGCTTTGAGTTGGGTTTTACATATTTGCTAGTCTCCTTGAAAACAGTTGTGATCATGGTGGGGTTTGTCTTTGAAAGACAGCCCTGTATGTGCAAACTGTCTTCCATCTGATAACTCACTCTTCAAAGGAGATATTACATAGCATTATATCTTATATATTTCCTGCCTCCCTTGCAAATAGGGGAAATTTCTGTAATTGGATAGGGGACCATGTGTTGAGATTTCTGTATTGAACTAGATGACCCTTAGGGTCCCTTCCAACTCTACAATTCTATGATTGAAACTGAATGAATTAAAAACCAGAAAAAAAACATGGACAAATAAATTCTTATCAAGGGAGAGTTCAATGGTTTGGTTAATCCTCCTCCCCCCAAAAGGTCATTATATATATATATATATATATGCTTTCGTAGATTTTCACGGGTACAGGAATGCAGGTTTTGGTGTCCTCGGGTGTCTTCCCGTGTAAAAGTTGGGGTGTCTAGGCGACGTTTCGACGAGGTCTCACTCGTCATCTTCAGGCTGGTGCTTTCGGCTTCTTGTTACTGGAACAGAGCGGGATCTCAATGTTTGAGTTCCTATAAATACTGTAGAGGGGGTGTGGTGTCTAGCCTCCAATGTTCTGGGCAGAGAGGAAGTTCCCAGGCTAGTGTGCCTTTTCTTCTTTTGTTCCTTAATTACTTGAGAGATACCTTGAGTGATTTCTTGAGTGATATCCTGAGTACCACTTAGGTGGGTCATTAGGTGTGGATTAGTTGCTAAAGTCTTTGTGTCTTGACCTCTTGAACTTTGTGAAGAGTTTTCCTGAGAAGATGGCTGTATTGCACTTAGTTGTGCTTTGGCTTGGCTTCGTGTATAGGGGCGAGCTGTGGTTTTGTGGCTTGTGTCAGCCAGATCTGTGTAGGGATTGCAGGGGGGTGCAGCATCCGGAGGTGCCACCATGGATTGGCTACTGGATGGTGTCAGTAATTCATCTGTGGAGAGGGTCTGGGTTTGGGTCTGGTGTGGTTGATTGGTGTTGGCGTTCTGTGTGCCTCTGGATCTGGTGTCAGTTTTTGTGGGGAGGGCTAATTTCCAGATGTCTGGCAAGCGGGATGTGTCGTCACGCTTGTTCATGTTGTGAGGGTGTTTCTCTATCTCGATGGCTTCCATGATTATTCTCTTGTGGTGATGTTCCGTGTTAAAGAGCAATTTGGAATCTGCAAAATTAATTTCGTGTCCTGTTTCTTTCATGTGTTGGAAAAGAGAGGAAGTTTTTTCTTCTTTTTTGACGGCATTCTTGTGTTCTGCGATACGTGCATTTATTCGTCTGTTTGTTTGTCCAATGTACGTGGCTGGGCAGACTTTGCAGGGTATTTCATAGATCCCTTGGTTTTCCAACTGGATTTTATCCTTGGGGTTTCTGAGGATATTGGCTATTTTTTGGTTGGTGCAAAAGGCTGTTTTGATATTGTGTTTATGGAGGATTTTGCTAATTTTATCTGTAGTGCCCTTGATATAAGGAAGGAGGGCCATGCCATTGTTTTCTTCTGTGTCTTGGTTTTTGGGGGGTGTTTCCTTTTGGATTAGCTTCGTAATCCTGTTTTGCTGGTATCCATTGGCAATTAACACATTTGAGAGATTCTGTAACTCAGTTGTCAAGTGGTCTTTGTCAGCCAGGCGTTTGGTTCTGGAGATGAGAGTCTTGGCTACGGAGTTTATTTGTGCAGGGTGGTGGTGTGATTGTGCATGTAAGTAGCGGTTGGTGTGTGTTTTTTTTTCTGGTAGATAGTGTGTCCTAGGGAGCCATCAGGTTTTTTGTAGATTAGGACGTCAAGGAAGGGAAGTTGGTTGTTGGCTTCTATTTCCATAGTGAATTGTATTTTGGGGTGTAAGTTGTTGAGATGTGTGAGGAAGCTATCCAGTTTTTCCTTCCCGTGTGGCCAAATTACAAAGGTGTCGTCAACATATCTGAGCCAAAGTTTGGGTTTGTGTTCTGACTTGTCTAAAGCATTGGTTTCAAAGTGTTCCATGTACAGGTTTGCGATGACCGGTGAGAGGGGTGATCCCATAGGTGCTCCTTCTATCTGTTTGTATCTTTGTCCATTGTGGATGAAGTACGTGTTGGTTAGGCAGTGGTTGGTATATATATATATATATATTAAAAAAACCAGGAAATAATATTGATATATGGAGATACAGTACGATCACATCTTACATGGCAGTTCACTTCCAAGGCTTCCACATATACATGAAACTGCATATACTCAAACCTTCCCTTTGGAACCATCCTCATGACAGCACCCCTAACATTCCAGATCTGGTGTACTAAGTGGGGTTTGCTGTTTTGGGGCTTGCTTAGCTGGTTGAGCAGTTCAACGAAGTCTCAACGCCCCTCCGGCTCACGTGATCCAGAGTGGTATCAGGGCTTGCTCAGCTGAACAGTTTAAGGAAGCCCCGTGCCCCTCTGGCATGTGTGAGTCAGAGCGGTATGGGGACTTGCTTAGTAGGGCTGGGAAATGTATCTCGGCTGCTTGTTCCTCCACTAAGGTGGGGAGGAAGAAGCAGCTGAGATACATTCCAGACATACCAGCATATCACAGTATTTAGCTGCTGATATATCACAATGTTGAAAACCAGGTATCGCCCATCCTTAATGGCCAAACCTATAGAGAACAAATGGACAGGTAGACAGAAAAACCACTTTCCAAAATGTATTTGTAAATATTTGTTTTAAATCTAGCACTTCGTGCATAGATACTTTATGCATATCTAGCAGCTTCTGCATTTTAAAACAAAACAATTAATGATGAATTGCTTTCTATTTGCAGCACCTGGATGCTGGGTGAGGCCACAAGAACCTTCTCCTACTAAGAGGTAGTTTTTGAACCAAGGTGTCCCACTACCTCGCCACAGTGCCCTGAAGAAAAAGTATCATGTGTACCTGTTACAGCAACATCTTTTCACAGAATGCGCAGGAAGGATTGTTTGTTAACAACTTAAAAAACCCTTCATTCTGCTAAGTAGCTGTTCCCAAAGCCGAAACTACACATTAGGTATTTTGATACTTTGAAGGCCGTGAAAGACTTTCAAAAGTGAAATGTAATGCAAGAACATGTATGGGTCATTTCACAGAAGTGCAGGAATGAGAATCTGAACCAAACCCCTGTGGCTTCAGCAAAAAAAAAGTGTGTTGAGGAAGGACACGACGAAGTAACTGCAACTCACTGGAGTCTGCCATAGTCACCTGAGACTTGACTGTGCATATTGTGATAATGCAGGCATCTAAATTTAAAAGAAACTGCAAGTCTTTTGTAAGGAGTCAAGAGCACTGATGTGTGCCCAAGGCGTGTTTTTGTGAAGCACCAAACACAATTTGTATTGATGAACATTCAAATAAGATTTTTTTTTTCTAACTAAAGAAAACTTACGATTTGCAACCAGCCTTTTGTATTCATGCTTGAGAGGTTGGTGTTTGAGGGTGCTGGGTTTGCGTACACATTATTCACAACTTCCAACACATCTGTTGTAGACAAAGTCTAGGGACAAATGCATCTTGAAATCGAAATGCTGCTCTAAGCTCCTTGGAGAAAAGGTGTGGTGATGATGATGATGATGATGATGCTGTGTGCTTACTGAAGTTTATGTACCAAAATATTGTACATAAGTGAACACACCATTTTGCCCCCTGCCATTAGGCCTATTGAAGCCCAAGGGGGTGGGGGAGATCACCTGCCACATTTTTTTAAAATAGTTCTTACCTTTTAAACTTAGGTTAGGGTGTATAGGGCTGCAGCTTATCTTATTTCTATTCAGAAGAAAGCCCCATTGAGTTTAGTAGGACTTACAGTGGTACCTCGGGATGTGAACAGGATCTGTTCCGGAGCCCCTTTCGCATCCTGAACGGAACGTAAGATGCGTCTGCGCGTGCACAGATCGCGTTCTGCTGCTTCCGCGCATGTGTGTGACGTCATTTTGAGCATCTGCATATGCGCGAGCGGTGAAACCCGGAAGTAACACTCTCCGTTACTTCTGGGTTGCCGTGGAGCGCAACCCAAAAGCACACAACCTGAAGCACATTCAACTTGAGGTATGACTGAACTTCCAGGTGAGTGTATATAGGATTATAGTTCCCACTGATTCATTGAGTAGGCATGCAGTGTTAGATACTGTTCTAGAGGCAAATATGGAATCTTGCCCACAGGGGTGGAGAGAAATTACTAGTGTATACATGACAGTAGGTAGAAACTGGCAGTGGCAGGCAGAAGACAGAAAGTATAGTTTGTAAAGCTAGCATACCCGGGAAGAACATGATTGTAGACTGCAGTTTAAGCAAGTGACAGATCGACTTGAGTTGGACCTATTTCCATGTAAATATGCTTAGGACTAAAACCCAAGACCAGGGCTCAGTAAATTGACTAGGAGGGAACCTTAGAGACTGCAACATTGCTGGAGCTAGCAGGTGTGAATCTGGCCAGTTCTTTGAATGAAAGCTGCATGAAACAGAAGAATATATCTTGAAGAAGATTACAGCCAAATATCCATGGTTGGAAAGGGTTTGTGAGCAAAAGTATTGGCCAGGTTGACCACACTGATGGGAGGAATACATAATTAATTTTGATTTGGGTATACCTTGCAACTACTGACATTACTTTGTTTTAAGACCACATTCAGCATCGTGTAGGTAGCTGTTACTTGCTTCCTGTTACTTGAAATAGACAGTGTCTATTTTTCACCCATCTCCCAAAATAAAACATCATGTTGACAAGTGGAAGGGATACATACTTCACAGAAAAATACATTATATGCTAAAGAGGTGTTAGTGAGCCTCTTTTAGGCCTATGGCCAGATTCATACCTTGCCAACTTTCTGGGGGCTGCATTTGGTGGAGCTAGAGGCAAAACAAAAAACCAAAAAACCCACAGGGTAAAAGTGGATACCAACAAGAACAAAATAAAAATATTGTACAAAATTGTATGGATCTTACTTATATATTAATACCGTATATTTTACATTCAGTTTCCCCTTATTCTTTGGAGGAATTGTATAGAGAATAAGTGAAAGATACATGAGATGTAAAATTTATGTCTAGCCCTATGACTGACAGATGTCAGATGACATTGAGTGATTGGCAGCTGAGAGGACTTTGCCAGAAACGGCTTTGTTGACCATTTGAAAGGGCCTGGCAGGCCTGATGGTTGGAGGTTCCCTATCACTGTACTAAGGGAAACTGTTCTGCTGAATTGAAATACTTCCTTTTTTATTGTTTCCTTCCATTACAAATGGCTATCCTCTTGGAATTGAATTCACCCTTAGCCCCATTTCATACTAATAGCCAGTAGAAATGACGGTGGAAGCTATAAAATACACAGAGCTAATAATTGCATGAATTCCACACACCCATCATGCATAGTGAGCAGTTCTCACACATTGTGACCACTGTGTGGAGCTCTTGCTACACAGAAGGGTTTTAAATCAGTGGAACAGGGTAAAAAAGTGATTTTGTACTATGTTCCCTTACTCTTCTCTAATTGAATGAAAAAGGTGCTGATTTTCTCACATGGCCAGTCTACTATCCCTATGAAATAAGGAGGCTCTCTTAAACAGCCAGGCCACAATCCAGCTAAATTATAATTATTTTATAAAGTTAGTTGTGTGACTAAGGGTGCAGTCCTGTTTTCCCTGTCACCTAGGAATAACTCAAGATGAACTCAGTGGTCTTACTTCTGAGGTGACACATAGACTTGTTATTGACCCTTTGTAAGTTCATCTAAAGATTGGGACAAAATGCTTTAAATAAACAATTATAATGTACAGCCGCATTAAATCTTACTGACAGCCACGATACTTTAGCTGTGATGAACCTGCTCTATTGGTTTCACTGCAGGAATTAATGTTCCACAGCAATATGCATCAATATATGATTGTTTTAATTAATAAATGAAATTCTTTATAGTGTTTTCTAAAGTGCTTTATCGGTAGGCCATACACGCCAGGTGGGAAAGTTAAGCAGGAAAATGAAGGAAGGCTTGGTCTTTCTACCACTCTCAGAGGTTCAAGGCGGGGTAGCTTGTGAGAAAGTCTTATCAGTTGTGGCCCCAATAATGCTTGGATCAGTCAGGGCAGCCATTTGCACTCTGGACCCTTGCGCCTCCTGGCTGATAAAAACTAACAGGGAGGGGACAGCTTGCTAGGCCATAGAGGTGATTAATGCTGCCTTGCAAAAGGGCTTGGTCCCTGCCTGCTTGAAGTGGGCAGTGGTAAAAACATTCCTCAATAAACCCTCAATAAAATCTAAATAACTGCTGGCCAGTTGCCAATCACCCCTTCTTGGGCAAAATTATTCAGCAGGTAGTCGCAGACCAGATCCAGGCGCTCTTGGAGAAAATTGATTTTCTAGGTTCATTTCAATTGGAGTTTAGGCCCAGTTTTGACACAGAAACTGCGTTGGTGGCCCTGTTGAAGAAGAGGAGTTTGGATTTTTTATCCTGCTTTATCAGTACCCAAAGAAGTCTCAAAGCAGCTAACGTTCTCCTTTCCCTTCCTCCCCCACAACAAACACTCTTGAGGTGAGTGGGGCTGAGAGACTTCAAAGAAGTGTGACTAGCCCAAGGTCACCCAGCAGCTGCATGTGGAGGAGCGGAGACGCGAACCTGGTTCACCAGATTACAAGTCCACCGCTCTTAACCACTACACCACACTGGCTCAGTGTTGGGAGAGAGACGAGGAAATATGTCCTTGTTAATTCTCCTTGATTTCTCAGTGACTTTCAATACCATCAACCATGGTATCCTTTTGGAGTGGCTGTCTTAGTTGGGGGTTGGCGTCACTGCTTTGAGGTGGTTCTGGCCCACTTGGTCATTTCCAGAGGATTACACTTGGGGAGTGCTCTCTGGCCCTGTGGAGCCTTCATTGTGGATTTGGTTTTATCCCCCATGCTGTTTAACATCTACATGCAACCTCTGAGTGGGGTCATCCAGAGTTTTGAAGTACATGGTCAGCAATATGCTGATGATACACAGCTCTTCTCCTTTGCATCTGCAGATGTGGCAGCGGATGTGCTGGACTGTTGTCTTGCGTTGATAAGGTACTGGATGAGAGCCAATAAACAAGCTCAAGACAGAGGCACTGTTAGTTGGTAGTTCCCTGGACCAGATTGCTGGGAAGCTGCCTGCTCTTGATGCGATTACACTGCTTTTGAAGAAGCTTGGGGGTCCTTCAGGGTCCATTGCTGTCGTCCGAGGCTCAGTTTGCTTCAATGGTGCTGAGTGCCATCAGCTTTGGCTGCATCCCTATCAGGACAGGGATTACCCAACATCTTCTGTCTATGCCCTGGTAACCTCCAGGTTAGATTCCTGCAACATGTTATCTGTAGGGCTGCCTTTGAAGATGTTTCGGAAACTTAAGCTGGTGCAGAATTCAGCAAATAGGTTGCTTACCGGGGCAAAACAGTTTGAGCATATAACATTGTGTGCTGGCCTGACTGCACAGTTAGTTTTTTGGGCCCAATTGAAAGTGCTGGTTTGGACCTATAAAATCTTAATCAGTTCAGGACCACAATATTTCAAGGACCATCTCTCCCCATATGAATCTACCCAGACCCTGCGATCATCATCTGAGGCCCTTCTTTGTGTGCCAGAGGTCCGGATGGTGGAACATGAGAATGGCCCTTTGCTGTGGACTGCTTCACTGTTGTGACCTCCATCTTGTCTGGATTCAATTTGAGTTTGTTCATACTCGTAAGCTTTCATTGTCTTCTTCTGGTGAAAATGTATTGACATCCTGGTACAATTAGAACGAGGGAAACTGTTAGTGCCATCTTTGCAGCAATCTGCTCCTAATTCTGCAGACAGAATACGGAAGTTGTCTTGGCTGAATACATCTCCTGATATGTTGTTATTAAAACACAGACCTTAGTATTTGGGAGGCCACAGATTTTTCACTCAAAACAAAAGATTTTGTGTGGGTGAATGTAGTATGCAGCTTTTAGAAAGAAGGGTTTTTTACTTGAACAGACTTTGGTAATAGGAAGCCCTGAGTGAGGGCAAAATTTGGTTCCCCCTAATATTTATTATTTTCACAATAATTCCTTTTGGTACAGTTGCTTTTTTGTGGATATTCTCAGTAGGTAACCATATAAATATAAGGCTTTTATTATTATTATTATTATTTTGCAATCCCTCGACTCAGGACCCCGTGCAGGGGAACTGCCCACACCACACTAAATTTGACATGGTTCGAAGTATCCGGTAAGTCCCACTGAAATCAGTGGAGCTTACTCCCAGGCAAGTGAGTATGTGACTGCAGTCTTAAGTTGTTGGTGTGATATGACAACTGGGGAGCCAGATACCGAATCCAAAATTGTACAGGTTGAGAGATAATACTCTTTCTCATTACCGGTACTTCAACATATCTAAGACTCCTGAATCATAGGGCTAAATGCTGTGGACAGCTGCATGAAAATAAAATGTCCACCAGGTGACACATCTTCCATTTCCAAGAGAAGCTTTACTGATTAAATTTTTGCTGGTCATGCAGGTAGCAAGGAGCAGAAGGGGCAGAATTGATACAACATATAAATCGTAACGGTCCTGGCATTATAAATACATTCCACCTTCACTCAGACATAGCTGACATTAAACCTTTTGTCCTTAGGACGAATGGCACGATAAAAGCTGAACGGCCTCCTCTCCAATATACTCAAGATGAAATTACAAAATAAAACAAATAAATAATGAGGGGTGGGGAAAGCCAGGCAAAAACTTTCCTCTGTAACCAGGCCTTTGGCCTTTTAACTATCAGTGGCTTTTTAGAAGTGGGTGGGATATTTTTAATGTGTATTTTCTCTTTCCTCTTCCTTTTAATATATCTGTGTGGGGTTTATTGTCTGTTTGCTTGGCTGTAGATCACTTTGGGTTATCCTGGGCAAGATAAAGCGACTGACAAATTTAATAAAGAAATAATTTTCGAAAGTGTCTTTGGCACCATGTGATTGCAGCTTGTTGACTGATGAAGACAGTGCTTTTTTCTTAAAAAAATGTTTAGGGGTACTCTCATTTTGACTCAAGAAAACCACCATTTTATAGTTCAAATTGGGAAACATAAAGACAGCAAATGGACAAATTCACAAAATGTTTAGGGGTATGCATACCCCTGTGTCCCCCCAGAAAAAAGCACTGGAGACATACATCTTTACCTTGGCCTTTAAAAACCAAACACCTGATCTTACTATCCTGTAATGTGTTGTATGGAATTATTGTTATGGAGGATTCTTGTATGTTCTGTGTTGTGTTTTCATATGACTCGGGGACCTTTTTTTTTTTAATGAAAGGCAGGCAAGAAATGACAACTGCCATGACTTTTGTTTGCTTTCGGACCTGAATACCAGCTACTTAAAAGAACGTGTGTGGGTGTGTGTTTTTAAGAGCATAATATATTTTGGTTGTCCCAACCTCAAAGACGAAGGAGGGATTATAAATTCTCCTGAGGAGCAACCATCATTGCACTGAAATGCTCCCTCTCCATTTTCCCCGTCTCTTTTCTGAGGGAGACTATGTTAAATATATACTGGTGCCCAGTGCTTTTTTTTTTTTTTTTTTAAAGGATACTCTCATTTTCATACTCATATTGAAACACTGCCCCTCAGTGAGGCCAAACTTAAGAGTCACAAAATGTTTAGGGGTATGCGTCCCCTCAGGAAAAAAAAGCACTGCTGGTACCTATAATTGATTCGTATTCTTTCTACGTGGGTAATATTCAGGGAGGAAAAGTCGGCAGCCGACTTGGATTTTGGGCGCGGGAGCCTCAGCAGGGCCTGCGCTTTCTCGTCAGCGCTGTCCTGACGCGGCCTCCTCCCGCCTGGGCCGGCCTGCATCAGGTAGTTGTGGCAAGAGGAAGAAGAAGGGGGCGCCATCGCCTGTGGGGCGGCGCCAGGCTGAGGCAGTGGGCGGTCGGGCGGTCGGTCGGAGCGCGGCGCCTGCGCGCCTTCTTCCACACCGGGCAAGCGGGAGCTTCTCGGGGCAGCGTCGCGGAAGGGAGAGCGCGGAGTTGTGTGTGAGGCGGCTTGGCCGGCTGCTTTGGCCGGCGTGGCGCGGGCGGCATGGCGGAGGCGGCGTTGCCAAGCTCAGGTAAGGAATAGCTATAGCGGGCGGGCGGGAGGCCGAAGCCGCCGCCGCCGCCGGGCCTGGATGGTGGTGGTGGGTGGGGGGAATGAAAAAATGCGAGCCTCGTGTGTGACAGGACCCGACTTGGGAGGCCGGAGGGGTGGGGAAAGGGGGGCGAAGGCGCCGCCTCGCTTCCCGCTCCTGAGGGGAATTCCTCGCCTCCACCCGGGTTAACCCCTCCGCCGGGCTCAAGGCCTCGGACGGGAAAGGTCGGAAGGGCGACTTTTCGCCTTGCTTCCGTGAGTGCAACCGGGAGGAGCGGCGGCGTGTGTGCGGGCCGGGTGGGGGGGTTATACAGGCGGCAGTAGCATCGGTTGCATAAACGCGCTGCTCTTGCTACTTGTACGCTGGGCTCTCCGAGCAGCTTGGAGGGGAGGCGCACCATCCGTGATTCCCAAGCGCGAGGCGGCGAGCCGAGCCTGGAAGAAGTCTGCAATATTGCATGGTGGTGGTGGTGGTGACGGTCCTCATTCCTCAGCTTTCGCCGCCGCCGCCGCCGCTGCTGCTGCTGCTGCAGTGCATCTCGCATCAACAGATGTCGTGACGCTCATGCAAAAAGCGCGGAAAGGAGCATCCACACAGCTGCAGGAGCCCCTCGGTGCAGGAGGGAGCAGGGAAACGCCAGAGCTCGGGAAAGGGCTCCGTTGAAATGCCCCATGCGGGGGTGCAGATCATCCCGAAATACCATGAAGCCGAAAATATTGTCCGTGGTTGCAATGCAGCACTGAGACATTGATTGCCAGTATGTTCTGCGGGATGCAGTTTGGGGCGGGGGGCAGCGGCAGAATTTAATTTTAACAGAAGTGTTTGTTTGTTTTTGTGCAAAGGCTGTTGCGAGAGTCGTTTTTCTCTCTCCCTTTTCTCCCCTCCCCCCGCCGTCCACTTTTGTAGTTGACCTTTACGGTAAGGTTATTTGAAATAGGCATCTTATAGAACGTAATTTGTTTGCAAAATGTTATTTCCTGCGTAGGGTACGGAGATGAGCTGCTGAATTTTTTTTATTGTTCTTATCTGTAATAGTAACAGCAAGATGTGGGTTGAGACTCTTGGTTGCTGCACAACAAGCAGTATAGGTCATGCACACCAAAGGATATTTGCTTATAAAATGTAGCTGATAAATTATTATTATTATTATTATTATTATTATTATTATTATTTATTGAATTATATACTGCCCTGTACCTGGGGGTCTCAGGGCGATTCATATACTGTAAAATACTCTGACAATATATAGAATGTCATAATGGTATACTGCATGAGAAAAGCACATATACCTCAGTGCTTGTAGTTATTTGGCTTTGGCTTAATACTGCAATCAATCAGTTAATTGTGATAAATGTAGTACTGTGGTCTTAATCTTTTTACCAAAGAAACAAAATGTAGTTTGGAGTAAAAAAAACGTGGCAGTGTGTCCTTCATTGTTTCCCAGAAATTTCTCCCCCAAAACCTGAAAGGTACCCAAAAGAGGCTACAGTATTTTGATATCACTTGGCCAGTTAGTTCATTCTGGATTTTGCTGAACAGCAAAATGCTTTTTTTCAATATATATTCCTTTTTCCTAGGTGTGTTAAATCCAGATGCAACTGACTTCATTCCAAGAGACAGGCAAACTTTCAGTCTGAACTGGAACAGTCAATCCAGATTGGAATCAAATCGGGACAGAAATGCTATACCACCTTCTGCTCACCCTAGACACAGTAAATATGAAAATTATCCTGTAGATCAGCATACTTTTTATAGTCTAGAGAGTCAGCATAGAAGCCAACCAGATTCTTCATTGTTCAACAGTATGGGTAAAACAAAGGGCCGCAACTTACAGAGTCAGCGATGGTTGAGATCAAGGAATGAAAGAACACATGGCAAAAATCAGGCAAAGCAGACAAATGCAGGGAATTCAGAAGATCCTCAATGTTTAGATAGCAGATTGATTCCAGGACGAAGGATGAATCCAAGAGAATACAGTGATTTTTCTTCAGACAGTGAAAAGGAGGCTGCTACTGCAGATAATAGAGGAGCAAAGCCAAAGAAGACATATTTGATGCATTCACGTGGAAGAGGGTTGAAGGAAAAGGAGAAACATCCTCCTGAAAGGGATAAAAGATTAGTTTCTAAGTGGAAGGACAAGCCCTTTGAAAATATACCAGCAATAGATCTTACACAGTCGGACTCTTCTGACGCATCACTTGGAAAAGCAATATCTGATGGCTTTTCTGACAATAGCATTGCACGGAGAAAGTACCCCTTTGCAAACAGATATTTTAGGGAGCCTATGTGGAATAAAGAGACTGGCAAAAGGCAAGATACATCTAGGAGCAAACATGTAAAACATGTTAAGAATGCGTCCCTTCCGCATCCTCCCAAAGAACGCACCAGTGAGAAGAGAGAATCTGTGCTGCGTGAAAGGGGTTCAAACTTAGTGAGTGTGGCACAGGCACAGCCAGTACAGGAATCAGGTACACGTGATGGGAGAAAACCTGTCCTTCAAGATGGATATAAAAGTAGGCGCTGGAAAAAGCAAAATGATGCACCAAAGAGCAAAGAAACTCATACAGGTAAATTTCTCCATTCTTAATCCATTTGAGGACCTGAAAGCCCAGTTGTGTGCTTTCCTTTAGCTTTTACAAAAGTGGTTTTCCTTGGTGCTCTGCTTTGTTATTCAAAATGCTAGAAGTTGGCTGTATGGATGAGTGCTCTGGATGTATATGTAGGAAACATCTGAGAAAAAATAAGTTAGGGTACATGCTTTATGATTGCAGTGTTGGAACAGGGCAAAAAAAATGAATGTCAGAAAGATGGGTGGATATAGTGTCTACAATGGGAACTTTTCAGCAGCAGGTGAAGGCCTTCTGTTTCTGGCCTTTGAAACTTTGTTGTTGTTTGAACTTTTCAGAGACAGGAAACTTGTGGATCTCCAGATGTTGGATTCCAATTCCTATTAGCCCCAGCCATCATGGCCATCGGTAAAATGGGAGTTGGTAGTCTAGAAAAATCTGGAGAGCCAAAACACCCTTATCCCTAAACTGTTTCCCCTTGGCTGGATAACGTTAGGTTAAATCCGTGTCCAGGGCAGCTGTTTACCAGCTCCATCTGGTACGCAGGCTGAGACCCTATCTGCCTGTGGACTGCCTTGCCAGAGTGGTACATGCTCTGGTTATCTCCCGCTTGGACTACTGCAATGCACTCTACGTGGGGCTACCTTTGAAGGTTACCCGGAAACTACAACTAATCCAGAATGCAGCAGCCAGACTGGTGACAGGGAGCGGCCGCCGAGACCATATAACACCGGTCTTGAAAGACCTACATTGGCTCCCAGTACGTTTCCGAGCACAATTCAAAGTGTTGGTGCTGACCTTTAAAGCCCTAAACGGCCTCGGTCCAGTATACCTGAAGGAGCGTCTCCACCCCCCATCGTTCTACCCGGACACTGAGGTCCAGCACTGAGGGCCTTCTGGCGGTTCCCTCACTGCGAGAAGCCAAGTTACAGGGAACCAGGCAGAGGGCCTTCTCGGTAGTGGCGCCCTCCCTATGGAATGCCTGCCCACCAGATGTCAAAGAGAACAACAACTATCAGACTTTTAGAAGACATCTGAAGGCAGCCCTGTTTAGGGATGCTTTTAATGTTTGATGTATCATAGTATTTTAATATTCTTTTGGAAGCCGCCCAGAGTGGCTGGGGAGGCCCAGCCAGATGGGCGGGGTATAAATAATAAATTATTATTATTATTATTATTATTATTATTATTATTATTATTATTGAGTTTGTTTTGATCTTAAGCTGCTTCATATGGTTTTATGCTGATTTTACGCTTAATTGTGTGCTGGTACAGCTGCTGAGTCAATTGCTTACAGTACTTGTTATTTATTTGCAGTTGATTGTATATCTTCCTAGGTTTTCAGTTCTGAACTTGATTAATTGTGTGGTATACAATTGCACCAGGCAAGCTTTTAATTTCCTGGGTTTAGAATAGGGTGTGATATCTGAATAGTAATCCTAATTGATCTCCAAATGGTATATTGGTGATTTTGAGGAACACTATGGAAGTTTCCCTGGAACCACCTCAGGAGTTCCTCAGAGGAAAAAGACTAACAATGGCTGATTTCACAGTCCTGGCAGTAAGCGCCATTGCATTCAGTAGTGCTTACCTCTAAATAGACATGGTTAGGATTGTGCTGTGAGAAGCTTTACTGAAACATAGCTTGCTCATCATAACAATTATTTGTGCACTATCAAACCACCAGGGTGTTTTGGTGCACACGTGGGAAAGTGGTGAGGCTAGAATTTGCCTCAGATTATCTGCAGCAGTACAGTGGTACTTCGGGTTAAGTACTTAATTTGTTCCAGAAGTCCGGTTCTTAACCTGAAATTGTTCTTAACCTGAAGCACCACTTTAGCTAATGGGGCCTCCTGCTGCTGCCGTGCCGCCAGAGCACGATTTCTGTTCTCATCCTGAAGCAAAGTTCTTAACCCAAGGTACTATTTATGGGTTAGTGGAACCTGTAACCTGAAGCATATGTAACCTGAAGCATGTGTAACCCGAGGTATCACTGTAGTTGAGTCAGTGTGTGAAGTGTTTCTTAAAGACAAAACACTTTTAACCACTAAGGTTATAAATGACGTGCTCTGTTTGTAACAAACAAATAATGTCCTGAAGTTCAACATCATGTTGCTTGGAAAGGTGTGCCAGTAGTACTGTAATGTCAGCAGCGCTTGCTGTGCAAAGTCTCTCATCTTTGTAGTACTGCTGAGCAGACTGGTGTTTTGGAATTGCCTGCTGTTTCATGGCAATTACAGCCACTCTGCATTTGCAAAGTCGTACCTACAGAGAATCAGGACACCTGCTGCACTGATGAGATAGCGTTGATATTTAGATGAAAAGATATTCAGTGCTTGAGGGAGCATCACCTTGCCTATTAGCAATATGGCACTTTTTGCTTCTCATAATGTAACTCGGTGATCAGGGTTGGAGAGGAGCATCTACAGTCAGTGTGTATATCTGAACTCTACCACCTCAGAATATTTGTTCATTTTGCTGCTCTTTGCTTGTAGCGTATAAAATTTATTCCTTGGAGACCTGTCAGCAACTGTCATGGACTGGTTGGACGCAGAGGAATGGTGGGAGGAAGCAACTGGGGAACCACCAAGGGAAGAAGGCTCAGAGCACGGGGATTGGTGGTGGGATGACAATGAGTGGTCCGAGGGAGAAGACAGGAGAGGAGCTGTTGGATACCTTTGTTCATCAAATGGCTGGAGTGGCTAGTGAAGGTGTTTGATGTTAAATACAGGAATACAGGTATGGGCCTTGGGTAGGGTGGGGAGATGGTTATGCAAGATAAGATTAGAAAATAAAGGAATATGTCCTGAAAGCAGAAATACCATTCACAAATTGGCAACTGAAGGCAAAAGCATTGTTATGCCGCTGTACATTTGTTTAGTATGCCGCAGGACTTATTTGTTGTTGGAATAATGTTTGTATATGTCCTAAAATATCTTCCTTAGGGTCTCTGATAGAGCAGCTTACCTCAGAAAAATATGAATGTATGGTATGTTGTGATGTGATCCGTGTGGTGGCCCCAGTGTGGAGCTGTCAGAATTGCTATCATGTGTTCCACTTGAGCTGCATTAAGAAGTGGGCAAGATCACCAGCAGCACAGACTGAAGGTCAGTATTTCCTCCAACTTGCTAAATGTATTGATAAGACCCCCTGTGCTTAACTGTTTTTAGATAGTTGTACATAATCTTGTGTGACAGCCTCAATTAACTTTATGTAAAACAGGTTTATTGAAGTACTGTCTTATATGAGACTTTTTTCAAGAAATGGTTTTTCCTATATTTTATTACTTCAGGTGATCAAATACATCCTGAAATTGATTGAGAATTATAAAGCCTCCCTCATTTTTCTTGCAGATGGTAATAGTGGCTGGCGGTGCCCTGCTTGTCAAAATGTTTCATCCCAAGTTCCTAATATTTACACCTGTTTCTGTGGTAAGTGTCTTTCAGAGTCAGAATTCATGGATTATTGAATGTTTTTGAAAATTTCATCATTTTGATATAAGTTTGTTTTGATTGCATTTTTCCAGCTTGGCATAATGAACCTTCCAGTGCATTTGTAACTCAATATGGCTATTGTTTTCATTTTGTTTATCAACAGTAAACATAATCTATTATACTCCACTTACTTCCCATCCCATCCCACATTATTCAGAAGCCCCTCTTCTCTGAAGAGGCTTTTCAGAAGGCAGGTAGTTGCACAAAAGAGAAGGACACTTAAGTTAACTAATATTTTTAAAGGTAGGGTTGTTTGTTTACTGTTTTCACCTAAAAAACTAGAATGGGTGGAATTTACACTAGGGGATTTGCCCAACGTATTACATGCATTGAGAAAAGCAGTACTGAAGAGTAGCATATAAATTTAATATACAGTATATATTTGAACATTTTTAATATATACATACATAAATATACACCCCCCATACATACTTACACAAGCACACATTTCATTTGCTTGTCTTCATAAAGATCTTTAAGAAATACCGTTTGCACCTTGTGGTGTGGATGCTGCCATCTTGTCTGCTGCTGAACAGTTTTTCTGTCACTATGGAAACATTCAGCTCCATCTTTTAAAGCATAGACTGAATCACATATGTTTAAAATTATAATAGGATGTGAATGATTATGGCTGTAGATGATTGTTTCCAGTTCTTTTAATAGCTGATAGGTGTGTTGAATGAGCCTGTAGTGGGGAGAGGGGTGAGGGGATGAAGTTGTAGGGCTAAACTTGAAAGGAGCATGGAAACCTTAATTGTATTTGTAGGTGCATGAGATGAAGTTCTGTGCATACTTATTGAATGGATATAATACGTATTATGCACAAACACACACATATACATAGACAAAGAATGGATTAGAGACAGAAGAGAAGGGTGATGTGTGCTGGAAGAATTTTGTCATATTGTCCTCATGTAAGTTTAAAAACCTGTTGTAAAATGTAAAAGAGGATTGAATTAAAAAAAACTTCATTGAGAGGAATCACAAAAAATGAAATCTTTTAAAGCTTTAATATAGTTCTGTCTTTGAATGATTGATTGATTTTAAAAATGAACGTTCTCTGTATTGTTCCCCCCCCCCATAGGTAGGGTAAAAAATCCTGAATGGAATCGAAATGAAATTCCACATAGCTGTGGAGAACTCTGTAGAAAGAAAAGATCAGCTCAAGACTGTCCACATTTATGTAATATGTAAGTATTTTTTCAAAATGCCCAGCACTTTAGATTATATGCCTTAACTCTTGAAAGATAAGCAGGGCTTTTTGCTTTTGTTCTGCAAAAGCATGTGGTGGGTAGAGCAGTCCTAACCCTTGATCCACTGCACTGAAGAAAACTAGGATGCAGCTGACTGTCCAGCTGCCACTGTGAAGGTCTTTGCTGCACTGGCCAAAATGGTGGGCAGAAGCTATCACTGGTGGTATCCCCACTAATGGTAGCTATTATCATCTCCCCAAAATGGAGCTTCAGGGTCAGTGAGTGGGGAGAACACAGAGCTTGACTGGCCAAGAATCTGCTGGGTGCTAAGCTGGTCCAGCTACTGTTAATGGGCCCAACCTGGGCCTCTTGGCTATACCAGCCCAGAGCTTGTGCCGTGAAAAAGAACATCTTCACTGGCCTCCCCGTTTGTCTGCCTAGCCAGTGTGAACGGCAGCATCTTAGACACAGCAGTGGTTCTGCTGAGATCGTAAGCAGGGCTTGCTGAGATGGTGCAAACGTTGATGGTGGGGTTCACTTAGTTGCATGTTAGAGATAAGCAGCTGTAGGGTCATAGATTTCCTTCCCATCCAGCCGCTTCCTTTTAGGGTGTGAAATCCTTTTGCCCTTTCACCATGGGTGAGTGTTAAATGAAAATTGACATTAACTAGAATATCAAATGATTGTGCTCCAAAATAAATAACTGCTCCTGATATTCTAAACACAGCTGGGGACTTGTTCCTCATCATTATATCTTAACTAGGCTTCTGTGTTGTGTTAGGCATGATAGTATTGTGTCCAGCACTGTAATTATTAAATTATGTTCCCTGTAGTAAAGTTCTGATGATGCCTTAACTTCGGCGTGCAAGGATAACTGCTGACTTTTGTGAATCAGATTGAAATGAAAATGTTACAAAACTTAAATTCTGTTGAATGCTTCCATTTTTCAGACTCTGCCATCCAGGACCTTGCCCATCATGTCCTGCTTTTATGACCAAAAAATGTGAATGTGGACGCACAAGGTGAGATCATACTTAGACTTTATTGCAAAATGCTTAAAATTTATTTGCCGCCTGTCACAGAATAATAATTTAGTATTTTTTTTTTGTAATGTCTCTGAAGAATCTAAAAAATTTAAAATAATACAGTATTTATTTAAAATAATATTTTTTAATGGTCCATATTATTAGGAAATTGGCTGGCTACCGTTTTAATAATAATAATAATAATAATAAATTTATTATTTGTACCCCGCCCATCTAGCTGGGTTTCCCCAGCCACTCTGGGCGGCTTCCAACAGAGATGAAAAATACACTAAAATGTCACATATTAAAAACTTCCCTGAACAGGGCTGCCTTCAGATGTCTTCTGAATGTCAGGTAGTTGTTTATCGCTTTGACATCTGATGGGAGGGCATTCCACAGGGCGGGCGCCACTACCGAGAAGGCCCTCTGCCTGGTTCCCTGTAACTTGGCCTCTCGCAGTGAGGGAACCGCCAGAAGGCCCTCGGAGCTGGACCTCAGTGTCCGGGCAGAACGATGGGGGAGGAGACGCTCCTTCAGATATACTGGACCGAGGCCATTTAGGGCTTTAAAGGTCAGCACCAACACTTTGAATTGTGCTCGGAAACGTACTGGGAGCCAATGTAGGTCTTTCAAGACCGGTGTTATATGGTCTCGGCGGCCGCTCCCAGTCACCAGTCTAGCTGCCGCATTCTGGATTAGTTGTAGTTTCTGGGTCACCTTCAAAGGTAGCCCCACGTAGAGCGCATTGCAGTAGTCCAAGCGGGAGATAACCAGAGCATGTACCACTCTGGCGAGACAGTCTGCAGGCAGATAGAGTCTCAGCCTACGTACCAGATGGAGCTGGTAAACAGCTGCCCTGGATACAGATTTGACCTGTGCCTCCATGGACAGCTGTGAGTCCAAAATGACTCCCAGGCTGCGCACCTGGTCCTTTAGGGGCACAGTTACCCCATTCAGGACCAGGGAATCCTCCACACCTGCCCGCCTCCTGTCCCCCAAAAACAGTACTTCTGTCTTGTCAGGATTCAACCTCAATCTGTTAGCCGCCATCCATCCTCCAACCACTTCCAGACACTCACACAGGACCTTCACCGCCTTCACTGGTTCTGATTTAAAAGAGAGGTAGAGCTGGGTATCATCTGCATACTGATGAACACCCAGCCCAAACCTCCTGATGATCCCTCCCAGCGGCTGCATGTAGATGTTGAAAAGCATGGGGGAGAGGACAGAACCCTGAGGCACCCCACAAGTGAGAGCCCAGGGGTCTGAACACTCATCCCCCCCCACCACTTTCTGAACACGGCCCAGGAGGAAGGAGCGGAACCACTGTATGACAGTGCCCCCAGCTCCCAGCCCCTCAAGACGGTCCAGAAGGATGTCATGGTCGATGGTATCAAACGCCGCTGAGAGATCCAGCAGAACTAGGAAACAGCTCTCACCTTTGTCCCTAGCCCGCCGGAGATCATCAACCAGTGCGACCAAGGCAGTTTCAGTCCCATGATGAGACCTGAATCCCAACTGGAAGGGATCCAAATGGTCCGCTTCTTCCAGGCGTGCCTGGAGTTGTTCAGCAACCACTCGCTCAATCACCTTGCCCAAGAATGGAAGGTTTGAGACTGGGCGATAATTGGCCATCGTGGCCGCATCTAAAGATGTTTTTTTAAGAAGCGGTTTAATAACCGCCTCTTTCAGCGGGTCTGGGAAGGCTCCCTCACGGAGGGAAGCATTCACCACCCCACAAAGCCCATCGCCCAGTCCTTCCCGGCTCGCTTTTATAAGCCAGGATGGGCAAGGATCCAGGAGACAGGTGGTTGGCTTCACTCGTCCAAGCAGCCTGTCCACATCCTCGGAGGCAACAGATTGGAATTGATCCCACACAACTTGACCAGACAGGACTCTAGCACTCTCCCGCCCCGGCCCTGCTCCCACGGTGGAGTCTACTTCTTCCCGAATCTGAGCGATTTTATCTGCAAAAAAATTTGCAAAATCATTGCAGGAGAACATGTGGTCCTAGTATACATGTGGTCCTAGTATTCATGCTCCTTCCATGTGTAGATGCCTGTGTAATTGGATTGTCTCCTGCAGTGCCCTCCTCTGGCTGGTGGCCAGTGTTTTTAATGGCAATCATTCTTTTTACCAAAATTTGAAAATATGGAAGGGTGCTGTTAGGGAAGAAAAACAAAATTACTTAAGAAGAAGGCATGACATAGATACTAATATTATATGAAGCTTCAGTGGGATATTGCAATAAGCAAATCTTTCTGTACATGATCTCTCTATGTACAGTGACAAGCTCTCACAGGCTGTACAGCAAAACGCATCAGAAATAGATGCCACCCTCTCTGTTGTGATTGCCTAGCAATTGCCTGCTGTCTTTATGATGTACACCACAAATAACTCTTCCTATTGTGACTAATCGTGTCCCTGCTGTGTGAGATTCCTGTCAAGTAAGAATTTCCAGACAATTCATAGATAATTTTGATACATCTGAAATAAATGGAACGTGATTTATGGGCTGGCCCTCGAGTTTTCTTTGTTCATTGCTGCTGCTAATGTAAAAATGAAGTTGCCAATGTTTGGTGCTATTGTTCTTAAGGTGTTTTTTTCTCAGGTTGTCCCACGAATTAAAACTAAGAAAAATAGTAAAAGGTAAATACAGTAAGGCCCACTAAGCTCAGGTTTTCAGTTTTGTGTTGCTTCTGTGTGTATCATAGTATGCTATATAATCACTTTGTGTATGCTTACAATTCTGAGTTATAGATTAGATTGTCCTGTTGAAATTGCATTATACCCTCACCCCCCCCCCATTTCCTTTTTCGTCTTAATTTCCCTTCACTTTGAAAATAGTCTTATCTGGATAGACTCTTGTTTGGTTATATGGAAAAGGGCATGTACAATGGTACTTGAATTATAAATCAGCATGGATACTGAGAGCAGCCTTAAAGAAGAAAAAGCTAAAGTAAAACAATGCTAAGTCAATTTCCCGCTGCAGCATCAGAAACAGGGTATTTGGGGTGGGGATGAGAGAACCACCAGTACTTTATGTAGGGCTCTCCTGGCTGGAGGGCACAGCCCTGCCAAAATGCTCTGACCTTTGAGATGAGTTCTCTGCAGTGCCACTATCTCCCCAGGTACACAGAAACCACATACTGCAAAATGAGGTCAGGGCCAGATGTATAGCTATTTCAGAATGCTCCAGCTAGCAAACCTGCCTTGGACTGATGGGAATCGCAGCCCCAATCACTGAGAGACAGGGATGCCTACCCTGCCTCTTGAGCTAGTGGTAAAGTCTGTTGAGGAGACATTTTGCTCATGAGCAAGAAGACACTTTCAGTGTAATTGCCAGTGTTGTTTTCTCATCACAGTAAACCATGGCTGATTCCTCCAGTGCAGCCAGTATGTGAGTAATTGTAAATGAGCTGCAAATTGGCATATGAAAAAAAATGGTTTGACGTTGGCTTGAAAACATGGTTTAAATTTTAACATGTGTACTGGGCAAAACACTCCAATTTTTCTACTTGCAAAATGGCAAACTGAAATCTCATTGGTATATTCCTATAGCACCCTCTGGGGGTCAGGCTTAGAGTAAGCTAAAACATAGTTTCCATTACAGCCTGGTTCACACAACATGCTAAGCCAAACTTGGGCTAAATGTGAATGTGTTAGGGGCTTGGAGAGGAGCTCAAAGCTACTTTGACCCCAAATCTCTGGCCAGTGTTGGCTGGGACTGATGGGCACTGGAGTTCAATGACATCTGGAGGGCAACACATTCCCCATTTGGAGTTAAAAAAATAACTTCTAAGCTAGATAACTCGTCTGTTTTACCATTCTAAGAGGTTTTCTTATTGTCCACCCCAACCACCATGATTTGTATGGATTTCATGTACATATGAATTTCTAATTCTTTTGTGTCAGGTTTGCAAACTACCTTCTCACATTGAGCTGACTCCCTTTGTTATAGGTACAAAAGAATTAACAGAAATGCTACATTATCTCCTTTTGTTTGCTTAAAAGCCATTTGAACTACTTCACAGATGACAAATAGAACCAAATGTAAATGGTCCCCCCCCTCAGTATTTTCTCTTAGATAGCATATGCCCAATTGTGTGAGCAGATGAACGCTTCTTTAGACACACAGAACTCAGACTAATTGTATCAAATTTGCATTTGAGAAAGGGTGCATGGGCATTTTATTTGAGACAAAATAGCTGCCACTTTAAAGTTACATTTTGGTGTAACCTGCTGTGTGCTGCTACAACTGTATAATTGCAAAGAATAGTTTTGCATTTTCAAATGGTGGAAAAGTATATGCTTTAAGACATGCTGGTACTGCGGGTGCTGGAAGCATTTTTCCTGTTTAAATAAAGATCTCTGTGGTTTTCACTATTATGGAATTATTCTCCCTTTAATTTAGCAAAACCCTCAATGGAGCATATATTAATGCCTAAAGGGACTTGCCTGTTAATATTAACAGCTCCTTTACTAAATATATGTAGTCGCATTCAGAGGGAATGTGGGTGATAGCCTAAACTATAAACACAGTATTCTAATCTTGCCAGCTGCAACTGAAGACTGACTGAGTTTTCTTCTACAGCCATTCAGTTCGCTGTGGGCATTCTACTGCAATTCAGTGTACTAATATATGTGGGAATGTTTTGAATTGTGGTACACATAGCTGTGCCCAGATATGCCATTCAGGAAAATGCCAGCCGTGTGAATTGACTGTAAAACAAGGTGAGTGGTGTGTGTGTGTGTGTGTGTGTGTGTGTGTGAACAACAACAAAAAATGTGGAAAATTAAATTTCTAATAAAATAGTACTAAAACTTCCAGGAGTTGTTGATTATGTAGGACCAACATACTTCAAAATTATGTTAGGCTTTCCTGAACCTTTTCATGAATTGACATGAAGAAATAGAAGAGCTACTGAAGTACAGTAACAAAATGATGTAGCAGCAACAACAGGGCTGGAGACACCATTGTTCCATCAGGAAAATGGAACATAGCTAGGGAATTAGGAGTATTATCAGAAGAATAGTGCTCTCCCTCTCCCATTCCCCTGGAGTTTAAGTTAGTGATGAAGACTAAAAAGAGCAACTGGTCACTAAAATGACTCAAAACATGTTTTTTCCTCTGAAGTTAAATGTCCTGCTTGCAGTTCATAAGGTTGCTGTTTTTCTTCTTCTTTTAAGGCTACAGTATTTGTACACAGGGACGTGGGTGGTGCTGTGGGTTAAACCACAGAGCCAACAGCTTGCCGATCAGAAGGTCGGCGGTTCGAATCTCTGTGACGGAGTGCGCTCCCGTTGCTCGGTCCCTGCTCCTGCCAACCTAGCAGTTTGAAAGCACGTCAAAGTGCAAGTAGATAAATAGGTACCGCTCCGGCAGGAAGGTAAACAGCGTTTCCATGCGCTGCTCTGGTTCGCCAGAAGCGGCTTTGTCATGCTGGCCACATGACCCGGAAGCTGTCTGCAGACAAACGCCGGCTCCCTCGGCCTATAGAGTGAGATGAGCGCACAACCCCAGAATAGGTCACGACTGGACCTAATGGTCAGTGGCACCTTTACCTTTACCTTTACCTATTTGTACACACTCCTAGTGGTTCAACCTAGTAACTTAAAATCACAATCTTACATGAGAAGGATGAAACAATCCAATCATGCACTGTGCAATTTCTTACGGTTTCAATTGGGGATGGCGTTTTAATTGTGCTGATTTCTGGTGTGGCTGCAGAAACTGGTAACTTGTAACTGCTGCCCCTCATGTTGCTTTTGCTGCATTAGCAGCACTGAAGTGACCTCCCCAGGACACAAGCCTGGGCAAGTGTGTATGGAAGTCCTGGGCTGCTAGACGACAAGACTCTCTCAGCCTTGCTGATGTGCTCCAAAGGAAAGCAGAACAGTACGTTTGGCACCAGCTTGGCTGTAGGAGTTGTGGGCTAGGCGTACAAGGTGCCATCCAACCATGTTAGGGACTCCACTCCGGATTGGCGTAGGATTTACTCCTTCTTTTGTGGGATGGGTTAATCCAATTGATCTGCTTAATCTTTATTTTGGCTCATGTGTTGTCCTTTAACTTTATGATAACCCTTTCTGTTTCTCTTTCTCCCCAAATGCTTTTTTCTGTACAGTGTGTTACTGTGGGAGCACCTCTCGAGAAGTGTTGTGTGGGACAAGTGAGGATCATTTCTCTTGTCTGAGAACTTGTGGCAAGTAAGTTCTGCTTAGACCCTGAGCTCAGTTTTGTCAACGTTTGTGGATTAACATAGCCTTACGTGGCATAAATTATATTTCTTTAATTTCAGAAAACTGTCCTGTGGAATGCACAACTGTGCACAAGTGTGCCATCCCCAGTCTTGCCAGCCTTGTCCACGGCTGCCACAAATAGTGCACTGTTGCCCTTGTGGGCAAACGCCCCTTAATAAATTATTAGAGCTGGGGTGCACAGAACGTAAACTCTGCACAGATCCCATCCCATCGTGCGGAAGAACATGTGGAAAACCTCTGCCTTGTAGTAGCTTTGGTAATTAGAATGTTGCTTGCTTGTGTATGTAACATTCATTTGTGTTGAATTTTATTGCCGCTTCCAGAACGATTAAAAAAAGAAAAGAAATAAAAGTGCATTTCTATGGTGGCAGTTCAGGTTGATAGAAAAAGCCTATATAGAAAAGAAACTTTTCTTTGGGGAGGAAGACAAAAAAGAGGTGGTAAGCTGCTCTGTGTTTTACCAAATGGTTGTACTTTTGCGCAGCTCTCACCTCCAGCCACCAGGATAAAAAGGATCTAAATGCTGTAAGAAAGGCAATTTTTCCAAGCTGGTGAATCCTGCACAAGAGCAAATGAATGGAGAACCGTACCTTCGTAATGTATAGACCTAGTATGATGTAAAGAATAGAACACCAGACTTGGGCTAGGAACGCCTGTTTTCAAATACTTGCATGACTGAGCTTGGGTCAGTCATTATTTGTCAGTCTAACCTACCACACAGGACCTAGTGAATGATATATTCATAATAGAGTTGAAAGTTTCAAAATTTGTTGCAAAAGCAGTATCATGGACAACTAGTGTTATTGTTTACTCTAAGGAATAGAATCTGTGATTGCTTATTTTGCTCAGGGAATACATAGTTACTCTGGCTTGTATCCAAATTAGCATTACCATGCCCCATCAATGCAATAATATCTGGTTGTGCCACAATACTTTCCCCCCACCCTCCTCCTCAAGCAGGCCTCTAAATCTGTTCTGTGGATTTGCCCAACCCTCTGGAGCAGATTTGGTAAGGGTGTAGGGTGAGGAAGGGGAATCCCATTTGCTGACAGGACACGTTAGTTAAATACAACCCAGTGTATTAAAGTTTCAGTTGACCATATTCTCTTAATTATGCATAGATGCTGTTCATACATGCGAAAACCTCTGCCATGAAGGAGAATGTGGACCGTGTTCTCGCACATCAAAGATTTCCTGCAGATGTGCCTTAAAAACAAAGGTAATTCCTGAAAATAATAAAGAATGAATATTGAAAGTAAAACAGTCTTGTGGTACTTGAACGACTAAAGTATATGATATCTACTTTTTATGTTTGCATGGTTATCTTCTAATCTGAGCTTGCAAAACTGTGTTTCCATTTCTGTCCCATGTGATGTGTTTTTTCCTATATAAATATATTTGTGCCACAATTATTGAAGGTCCATTTATTTTTGGCAGTGTTACATAGCATTTTAACCAAAGTATTCAAATATATTTGAAATATGTGTGCTATAATGCTTACCCATGGGCCATTTGGCTTCCCTCCCCTCTTGTTTTGGAAATGTGTGGTGGCGCTGTGGGTTAAACCACTGAGCCTAGGGCTTGCCAATCAGAAGGTCGGCAGTTCGAATCCCTGCGACGGGGTGAGCTCCCGTTGCTCGGTCCCAGCTCCTTCCAACCTAGCAGTTCGAAAGCACGAAGTGCAAGTAGATAAATAGGTACCACTCCGGCGGAAAGGTAAACGGCATTTCCGTGCGCAGCTCTGGTTTGCCAGAAGTGGCTTAGTCATGCTGTATGCCGGCTCCCTCGGCCAATAAAGTGAGATGAGCGCCGCAACCTCAGAGTCGTCCGCAACTGGACCTAATGGTCAGGGGTCCCTTTACCTTTAAGAATCCCCAAGTAGTATTGACGAGGTGAATTGGGCTTGAATTCCAGATCTCTCGATTCCTGCAGCTTACCCTAAAATTGGGTGATTTTTAAGGATCAGCACCCTAATACCATAAGCTTTTCAGTATTTAATATCTTGATACTTAATGTGGAGAAAGAGGAGAGAGAGAACCTTTTCCCCCTTCTATTGTAACACTGGAACCCAGTGTCATCCAATAAAGCTGACCAGTAAGAGATTGTTGTTGTTTAGTCATTTAGTCGTCACTGGCGGAGGAAGAGGGGGTGGGGGGATCACACTGCCCCTGCAGGCGGCGCCCCCCACCCCCCCAGAATGCGCGCCAGCCCTTCCCCCACCTGCTCTCCGCCCCCGGTGCTAGAGCATGAAGCTCCGCCACTGTTAGTTGTGTCCGACTCTTCATGACCCCATGGACCAGAGCGCACCAGGCACTCCTGTCTTCCACTGCCTCCCGCAGCTTGGTCAAACTCATGTTCGTAGCTTCGAGAACACTGTCCAACCATCTCGTCCTCTGCCGTCCCCTTCTCCTTGTGCCCTCAGTCTTTCCCAACATCAGGGTCTTTTCCAGGGAGTCTTCTCTTCTCATGAGGTGGCCCAAGTATTGGAGCCTCAGATTCAGGATCTGTCCTTCCAGTGAGCACTAGATCATGCTCTCCAGTGAGAGATTGTGGATGGACAAAAGGAAGTGTTTCTCACACTGCCTAGCTAAACAATGGAATTTGCTTCCAAAGGACATGATGATGCCACCAGTTTAAGATAATTTTAAAAGTGGATCATTCAAAGTGATTTAAAAGTGGATCATTCAAATTTGTGGAGGATAAGGCTATCAGTGACTCTGGTCATAATGGCTATATACTACTTCCAGGATCAGAGAAGCCAGGCCTCTGAACACCAGCCGCTGGGAACACAAGTAGGGAGAGTGTTGTTGCATTCCTGCCCTGTTTGTGAGTTTCTCATAGGCACTTTGTTGTGCTCTGTAGAAAACAGGATTCTGGACTAGCAGCAGGGCTCTCTATATTCTCATCCAACCTCTGATTCCCAGTACTGGGGTTTTGGATTTCAAATCAGCTTCCAATAAACTATCGCCTGTATAGTGCAGCAAATGTACTTTATGGTAGTGTTGATTTCAAAGGGCAGTTTTGCAGTCGCTAATGCAGCCACACAGAGTAGATCTCTCTTTTATTTTTTTATAAACTAACCCATGAGACTGATATTTTCAGTCCTTTAACCAGATCAGGAGGCTGCCTCTAGACACTTTTACATAATCTGAAATTCTGCTTGTTGATTGTGAAATACATGCTACTACCCTGAATTGTTGTCCCCTCCTGTTGGTTGTAAGGTGACTGCTTTTGTGTGCTTCTGGAATAATTTAGCCTTCACACAGTTCACTGGATTCATCCATCACAGTCAGACTTTTCAGTTTTCATATGCTGAAAATCTAGGTGCAGTGAGAATATGTGGCACTGAGAATTTTTGCAATGGTTAAGATGCAATATTAGCTGTTGCAATGTGTTTTTCTTTAATGTCAGTCTGATGATAGAAATAATGTGGCTATAATCCAATCAATTTTCTTTTCTTTAGGAAGTTCCCTGTGCCTCACTCAAAAATCAAGGTAACAAACACATTCATAGCTATTATATGCTGGTACCCTTGTGAAATAGCACTACGTGTGCCATGTAAACACAGTGGTTGCAACTCGCAATGTTAGTTCGGCACACTTGGCTGAGGCTTTCAGTTACTGACTATTGAAAGAGAAGGAGACGCCTTGCAGACCTTTGCCTGTTACAACCAATGCTGGGAGCCCCGTGTGTATGAAGAAACGTTAATCATGGCTGCTTGTTGTCTGGCTCCTTGACACCTCAGAAAGCATAAGCATTTCCTGAAATGTCATTGAAAGCACATAAGCAAAATTATTGCATATATGCACACATAATGTATACAGTGGTACCCTGGTTTGCAACCGCTTTGGATTACAACCGCTTTGGAAGTGCGTGTCCCTTTTTTTGGATTACAACCCCTTTTTTTATTACAACCCATTTTTTTGGGGGGGGGAGGCCGCATTGGTGAAAGCGCGCCTTGGGTTACAACCTGTTTTGGTTTACAACCGGACCTCCGGAACGGATTATGGTTGTAAACCAAGGTACCACTGTACACTCTCGTCTGCTTTGAGAAGTTAATCTGTTCCCCAGAAATGGTTGGTTAGGCAAGTGTTCACATACCAAGTCACTGGTTTCAATTGTTTCCTATGGGGGAAATCCCACTGTGTTCCTGATCTAGAAGAAATGACAAAATCCATGCTTTGCAGGTCCTACTGTGTGTGTGTGTGTGTCCTGCTGCCACTCTTTGAGAATGACTTTACTTAATGATCTCAGCAAATATAAAATACCATAGAGTAATAACTTTATAGAAACTCTCTTTCTTTTTGTTTTTTGCTGGTTGTACACAACTAATTAAGGGACGCGGGTGGCACTGTGGTTTAAACCACAGAGCCTAGGACTTGCCAATCAGAAGGTTGGGGGTTCGAATCCTCTCAACAGGATGAGCTCCCATTGCTCGGTCCCTGCTCCTGCCAACCTAGCAGTTCGAAAGCACATCAAAGTGCAAGTAGATAAATAGGTACTGCTCCGGTGGAAAGGTAAACGGCGTTTCCGTGCGCTGCTCTGTTTCACCAGATGCGGCTTAGTCATGCTGGCCACATGACCCGGAAGCTGTATGCTGGCTCGGCCAATAAAGCGAGATGAGCGCCACAACCTCAGAGTCGGTCACGACTGGACCTAATGGTCAGGGGTCCCTTTACCTTTACACAGCTAATTAGGGTGCTGTGGTCACTATTCCCTGGTTCCCTTTATTCAGTTGTGGTTTCTCTTCACAGTTTTTCTGGCTGCACCTTCCCATCCAGCATAACAGTGGACACTATGCTGGGGTATGATGATGATGATGATGATGATGATGATTTATTTGTACCCTGCCCATCTGGCTGGGTTTCCCTAGCCACTCGGTGCGGCTTCCAACAAAGATTAAAAATACATTAAAATGTCACATATTAAAAACTTCCCTAAACAGGGCTGCCTTCAGATGTCTTGTAAATGTCAGGTGAAGGAGAAGCACCACATAGGAGGCAATCCTTCATGTTCACTGCTGTTAAGTGGGAAGATCAAATCCTGCTGCTGTTGAGCAGGAAAACTGAGAACCTGTGTGGCTGGCTAAGAGAGGCAGCCGGAACCAGAACTGAGGAAAGGAGCCCGGGAACAGCGAGTGCGGCACCCAAAATGGCTGTGTACAACCAGTACAAATCAAACAAGCAAAAAGAGGACTAAGCAAGTTCATTTAAAGCTGTTATTTTCACCGAGACTAAGGAAATTCATTCTCAAGAGTTTTGCTTACACGCAGGTCTGGCTGTTTGGATATCTGAATCAGCCGTTTGTGTAGTGAGGTCCCTTGCAACTTTGTGATTCTCTGAATGAGGTATGGGTAGAAAATCCTTGTGTTTAGATAAGTGAATTTTCGCATAACAAGCAGGCAGATAACAGAACCTGTCTGTGTATATATATGAAATATGCAAATATTCCTCAAGGTTTACCTGCAGTTGATATACTGCTTCTTACACAAGTAATCATTAACTCCCACATGGCTTTGGCATTCCATACTTGTCATTCTGAAGCCAGATAAGCCAAATTAAGTTTTAGGCCTCATGGTTGAAATGTTTAGTAACTTCTAAATAGGTATCAGTCTTCTGCTAAATGCAAAAGCAATTTTGTTTTATGAGTTATGGTATTTGCTTTTCCACTTACTTTTTATATGTTGATACAATTCTTAAAATTGTAACTTAATGTTTCCTGTAAGCTGCCTTGGAAGGGCCCTGAAAGGCAGGATACTAATAAGATTTGCCTGCGTTCTTTATATGGGTCTTGCAAGGGCTAATGCCTTATCACAGTTAATGCAACATGGAGCCTAAGGGTGGGTGCAGTAATTTTCAACGAATAGCAATCATGTAAATGTATTTTCTCATTTGTAGTTGAAGTTGTGTTCTTGTGTGACAAGAGATGCAACAAGAAGCTGTCATGTGGACGACACAAGTGTAATGAGATTTGCTGTGTGGTGAGTTCATAAATATAATGAAATATTTTGTTCCAGCAGAAAAAGAAATTGTTTTTTTCCTTTTATTAGTTGTCTGAACTCTTAATTAACATTTAGAAGGCTGGCTAATAATAGCCATAAGCAATCATCCTGGTTTTGATCTTTAAAAAAATCTGCTTGAAGCCATTTTGATTATTCTTCTTTAGAGGCTGAAGCAAGGAACAGGTTGATGTGAAGCTTTGTGGGTTTTTAAAATTAATGTTCATTCAGAAAAAGGAAAATACATATTCCCATATTCTTAGGTTTTTTTCCTTATACATAATTTCTATAATGACTTCCTATCACCCCATTGTGGATCCTAAATGCTTTAACCTGTCGCACTCTTCTTTGTCAGTCCAAACATTTAGAAGAAAAATCAAGTATTAAGCATAAATTATTAATTTGATATAAAGGAAAGAGGGGGCGCACTTCACACATAAAACGACATAACTTACAACACACCCACCACGTTTTTTCTTTTGCAGGACAAAGAACACAAGTGCTCATTGATTTGTGGACGGAAACTCAATTGTGGCATCCATAGATGCGAAGAACCTTGCCACCGTGGCAATTGTCAGAAGTGCTGGCAGACTAGTGAGTGCACATCAGAATTATATTCTCAGAATACAGTGGTACCTCAGGTTAAGTACTAAATTCGTTCCGGAGGTCCGTTCTTATCCTGAAGCAAAGTTCTTAACCTGAAGCACTATTTCTGGGTTAGCAGAGTCTGTAACCTGAAGCGTATGTAACCCAAGGTTACATGTACTAGTTTTGAAATACATAGTCAATTCACTTCACTCAAGTTGTTTAAAATTAATTAGTTTGTTTAAAATTATGAGTACAATTCCAATCCTCGATCTGTGCTGCTGGAGACGGTTGGGAACAGGTGGCGGTACCCTTTTGCTGGGCTCTGCCATCATGGGGGCCCCCATTCAGCTCACCAAAAGGATAGGAAGTTGGGAAGCTACGGTTGGCAGTATTCCTGCTGTGGGTAGCTGGTGTAAGTCCCCAAAATGCAGGTTTTATTGGGGCAGAGCAGAGCCGCAAATGGATCTGCTGGGTACAAAGTAGATCCGTTTCCCAGAGTTGTGCTTAATCTGAGTTTCTGCTGGGGCAGCCTTGAGCTGGGGCAGCAAAATTGGAAAAACAACAACAACCACTACCTCCATCTTGGTGTGAGCAGCAGGATTGTTGAATGTGGCGGTGGATTTGCTACTCTTTCCCACCCTGCTGTTTGTGACCAGGGCTTTGGATTGATCTACCCCTACAAAGGTCCGTATAGTTAAAGCTATGGTTTTCCCAGTAGTGATGTGTGGAAGTGAGAGTTGGACCATAAAGAAGGCTGATCGCCGAAGAATTGATGCTTTTGAATTATGGTGCTGGAGGAGACTCTTGAGAGTCCCATGGACTGCAATAAGATCAAACCTATCCATTCTTAAGGAAATCAGCCCTGAGTGCTCACTGGAAGGACAGATCGTGAAGCTGAGGCTCCAATACTTTGGCCACCTCATGAGAACAGAAGACTCCATGGAAAAGAACCTGATGTTGGGAAAGATGGAGGGCACAAGGAGAAGGGGACGACAGAGGATGGGATGGTTGGATAGTGTTCTTGAAGCTACCAGCATGAGTTTGACCAAACTGTGGGAGGCAGTGGAAGACAGAAGTGCCTGGCGTGCTCTGGTCCATGGGGTCACGAAGAGTCAGACACGACTAAACGACTAAACAACAGCACCCCTACATTGAGCACAATGCAATACCCCTTAGTATCATACCATTTCCCCCCAGTTTGCTTTCGTGCCCACTTTTTTTAAAAAAAAATAGATAAGTGCCTGCTATCTATAGATATGCTGGTCTATATGGTTAGTTATCAGTTGGATAATGGTCATGGAAACTCTTCCATTGTGTACATGAAAGTCTGTTGTGCCACCAAAGCTGCAGCATTGGTTATGTCTGCAACCTGTTTTGGTTTTGTTTTTCTTCAGGCTTTGAGGAATTAACGTGTTACTGTGGTGAAGCAGTGATATACCCCCCAATACCTTGTGGTACTCGACCACCAGAATGTAAAAATTCATGTACTAGACCTCATGAATGTGATCATCCAGGTAAGACTTACATACAAACTGCATTTAACAACTACAACTACAACTACTACTACTACAACAACCGTGCCAAAGTAAGATGATGAATCTATTAAATTTTCAAATGTATGATGTAACAGTGCAGATTCAGGTGTAGGTTTTGAACTTAAATCTTAATATTAATATCTGAACTCCAGAACATTTCTTACTGTAGTAAAATGCAGGTGTAAAAGCCTTCAAAGCAGTTTCTTAATTCATAGAAGAATAAATAGGGCATTCACTTCAAATAAAAGTAGATTCAAATACTCTTCATGCGATCAGAGACCTGATAAAACAAAATTTGGTAAAGTTTCCTCTGTCAGTGGACAAGACAGAATCTACTGCTAGTAGAATAACGGAGGCAGTGGTTATTTTTTCGATTAGCGTGGAACAAAATAGCTGGGAAACCCTCTTCAGAAGATTTTGGCGGCATTTGGGGAGAATACATGAATGGGAAGTCCCATTACGTGAGTGGAATTGCACTCATATAGCATTGGATAAAACCTAGAAGGTTGCGAGATTATCCCTCACATGGAATGAATTAATTTGATTAGCTATTAAATACCTTCCCACAATACAGTGTAGAGGGTGGACATGCTCTGGCAAAGAATAATGTCATAGTTTGCACTGTGAAGCCTATTTTTTGTGCACTAATAGAGGAGTCCTCTTTTAAGCTCAGAGGAAGTCCATCTTGAGAACTAGTAAAATGATACCACATTTAAAATGAAAGCAGACCAAGTGTCTTAGATGAGGCCATAATTGATGTACCAATCAGTGGAGCAACCATGTAAAAATTTGCTTGCCTGATTGCACTGAACAATAGAATGTAAAAATATTAAATGCTAAAATACATGGCTTTAGAAGGACATATTTTAATTTGTTTCATTAAAGAGATTTCATCTTGAAACATTTCCTTACGTTATTTGAAACTCGTTTTCCCTCCTTCTGTGGTTGCAGTGTATCATTCCTGTCATAGTGAAGACAAGTGTCCACCATGTACATACCTCGTTCAGAAATGGTGTATGGGAAGACATGAAGTAAGTGTGACTGTTTAACTTCCCATTTTTAGAGATAAAGCATAGCTGTGTTTTATTTGTACATGTTAGTGGTGTTGCAGAACTCATATCTGCACACTGTACAGCTGGGTCCAGATCATGTCTTGATTTATTAAGCTAAGATTTAAATGAACCTTTTGTCTGCAGGTACAGCCCCTTCTCTCTTTGCAGTACACCTGGGTCAAATACAAATGACTCCAATTGACCACAGTGTCCGATTTCATCTGAACCAGGCGTATCATAGCGTTCAGATTGAATGGGAAACCATAGTTAATTGTATACAGTTGTACCTTGGATCCCGAAGGCCCTGGAACTTGGACGTTTTGGCTCCTGAACGCCTCAAACCCGGAAGTGATTGTTCTGGTTTGCGAATGTTCTTTTGGAACCCAAATGTCCGACGGGGCTTCTGTGGCTTCCGATTGGCTGCTGGAGCTTCCTGCAGCCAATCAGAAGCCGCGATTTGGTTTTCAAACGTTTTGGAAGTCGAACGGACTTCCAGAACGGATTCTGTTCGACTTCCAAGGTACGACTGCAGCTCTGTACTTCATTTGGGTGCAGTGTGAAAAGAGAAGAAAGTCTGCATGCATGGGCAAAAGGGGTCATTCATATTTTGGCCTACTGAATGAAAACGTGATTGTCCAAACAGAACTTATATTTTTAGATGCTTTAAAAAAAAACAGACCAAACCAGTTTGTTTCTTCAATGACAAGGCTCTTAAATTTTTGCTGATGCAGAGAACGGAGTGTGAGTTGTGTTTACCTTTTTTGTGGCTCTGAACTGACAAAGCTCTTTAAGTATTTGGCAGCCCATGCCCATTTGGGGGGGGGGGCTCTGTGAAAAATTGTAGTAAAATATGTGGGCTTAGACAACCATTTTCTCACCATGAGTTGACTTTTGGATAGCCACTTTTACAGTGAAAATCTGAAGATAACTCTGCTTTATGAAGGGGTTCATCATGTGTCTCACTTCAACACAGATGCCTGATGAACTCATTCAGAAGCCTTTAATGAGCACAGGTCCCTTCATATGTCTGTCAAAAATGTTCCTCTACAATGAGAGGTGGGCCCATCCTATGCAGTTAGTATATCTGCTTTTAAATATTAAGACATTCTTAAACCTTATTTCTTACAAGGTTGTCCAGTATCCATCTCTTTGTTTCTTCTTCTTTTTTCCTTCCTGGCTTAGTTGCGGAGCAATATTCCCTGCTACCTCACCGACATCTCCTGTGGTCTTCCCTGTGATCGAATGTTAAAATGTGGAATGCACAAATGTAAAAGGATTTGCCACAAGGGGGAATGCCTCATAGATGAAGAATGCAGGCAACCGTGTACTATCCTTCGGCTTCACTGTAATCATCCATGTATGTCTCCATGCCACCCATCTTTACCATGCCCCACAACGTCTTGCAGTGCAAAGGTAGGTGACATAAAAAACAATCAGACATTTTTTTTCAAAAAAATAAATAAATGTTTTCATTTAATGTCAGGTACTTTAGATGGGCAGCATGGCCCAGTCTGCAAAATATAAAAACCACAGCCTTTCTTTTTAAAGCTGATTTTGTCAAATGGGTTTGTATAGATGTCATGAACTTGCAAGTATTAAAGTTTCATTAGTTTGTGAATGATACTGTTGTTGAGCAGGGAGGGGGGTGTTAATTGGTTTGTGGTCAGTTGTTCTTGTTTTTATTATGTGTTTTGTGTTTTTATATTGTATCTTTATGTTGTGAACCACCCTGATATCTATAAAGGGCAGCATACAAATTTAATAAGTAAAATAATAAAATAAATTAGAGAGCCACTGAAATCTTTGATGTATTGCATTCACGAAGAATGTTCTGTGTGAAGCTGTCCTGAACATTCAGCTTCATTGAATGGCCATGGGTTCTAGTATTATGAAGGGGGGATTTCTCTATACAGCACTGATGCACTGTATATGTTATTATAGTAGATATAACCTTGATACTCTTCCAGTAAATCAAGGAGAGTGTTTGGCAGATTATTTGGATTGCTACTGTTATAGTGTAGTGCAGCCTGTTGCCATCCATATGTTTTAGATTACATCTACCATCAGCCTCTGGCAACATGGCCAATGATCAGGAATGTCTTGGAAGTCATCTAAACATCTGGCGGGTACTAGGTTGGGGAAGGTTGATTGCAGTAGCTTGATTTTCACTTAGATAACAGCAAATGAATCCATCATATTTTAGGGAATCAGGGAATTCTCACCTGTGTTTTCTTCAAATCATAAAATACTTCGGAACGTTAGATTCCTGCCATATTCCTGTGCCATTACAGGTTGAACTTCATTGTGAGTGTGGGAGAAGAAAGGAGACTATGATTTGTTCAGAAGCATCAAGCACTTTTCAAAGGTATTTACTGGCTCTGACTTCTGTAGTACAGTAGGCCTGTCCCTTATGTGAGGGTTCAGTTCCTGGGAGGGGGGTAAGGTCCACGCGTGCAAAGGCAAAATTGTGCAAAGTCGGGAACTCCCGGAATGCCCACCCCCCAGCAAGGTGAAGGACTGCTTATTGGGGTCTGAGAAGGTCATGGGGCGGGTGGTTGTGAGCTTCCCAGGGCTGTCCTGCTAAGCAAGGAGGCTACTTCCTTAACTGGCCTCTGGGACAGTCCCAGAGTTGTCACATCTCCTTTCCAGAGGCCAGTAAGATAGGTACCACCATGCTTACTGGGCTTTGGGAAGTGGCCATGATGGCTCTGGATGCTTTCAGAGCCCTCCTGCTCCCTTCGCAAAGCTTGGTAAGTGAGGAAAACCTGCTGGGTGCACAGGGGTGGGTTGTGTTGGGAGAAATAAATGGAGAGTGAAGAGCAATGGGGTTCCCCAGTTCTCCATTTACTTACTTACTTACTTACTTACTTATTTCTACCCCACCCGCATACAGTTGCGATTGTGTAAGCAGAGTCAGCACAAGTTGCAGACTTAACGTGTGTGTGTGTTGCTGTTTCTGTGCAGTAATCAATCATACACAGCCATGGCTTTTCTCTAAAATTTGTATGTCCTAGAAACAGAAAATTAATTTACTCACTTGCTCTTTCATACTGAGCATTGTAACGTGTTCTCCTGCTACTAACAGGAGGTAGCAGCCCTGCAATATGCGTCGCCTGTGTTTCAATTTAACAGGAAGTCTATAAATAAATAACAAGACATAAATAAACTGTCGGCAGAATTTTTTTCTTGTCATCTATTCTGAGTGGAAAATTATGATAATTTTTCCTGCTTTTTATATTGAATCGTCTTTTGTAACTCCTATCAGAAATGTTACATTAAAGAAAAAAGCACCATATTAATCATGGTCTAGCTTGGGTATTTAAGACCACTAGTGTCTGAATTGAGTAAGGGATGCTAATTTAAGTTTTTCAGATAGCATGCCAGTAATAATATACATGCAAAATTTGGGGACAGCTATGGATGTAATCACATAATATCGGCTATGTATTCTTCTTGCATCATTGGTAGGAGAGATTAGCTTATTCCTTAACGGAAAAGACTTCTAAGGTCTATGTTTCGTTCATTCAGGTGCATTCCATCATTGCCCTTGACTTCATAGTTTCCTTGACACACTCAATCCTCTGTGTACCCTCCAGCCCTCTGTGTACCCTCTAAATTAGCTCTGGAGGGTTGAGAGATGTTGTGGAGCTGTTTTGGAGGTTACAGGGCAGGCCATTGTGTCAGCAGAAAGCTGCTGGTGCAGGTTTGGGTACCATCCCCCAAGAATTTTCTATTGCCTCATTTAAAGACATTTTATGTTTCATAAGTATCATTCTCTTCCAGAATAGCTGCTATTTCTATAGCCTCTAAGTTAACAGATCCACACCATGGAGATTCAATAGAGATCAGCAAATTGATTACCAAAAAGGAAATGAAGCAAACCAGGTAATCAAATTATGAAATAAATACTTGAATAGACTCAAATTACTGCTGAACTGAGGAGCTTAACGACTTTTAAAATCAAGGCTTACCTGTCAGTTGCTGCTTCGGCTTGGGGGCTGGAGATGCAGACCGTAATCAGTTACCATTGTTGACTGTTCACTAACTATGAGCTGCCCATAGTTTCCTGTGGAGGGTGAGGAGTGGAAGCTCAACATAGAGTTATTCCAGTTAAGCATCAAGTCCGAACACTATTGAATACTAGCACCTGAAATCTTTCTATGCTATGTCCAGCTGCTGGTAAGACAAGGCAAATAGGAGCTTCTGTTTCACTGAAAATACTATTTTTTTCTATATGTGGGGGAGAGAGGATTTTTCAAGGAAATGTAATTTTGTGCATTGTATCTTATTTGTGTAGGCTGCAGTGTGATGATGAATGTTTGGCTCTTGAAAGAAACAGGTAGGTAATAATTTTATAATTTAGCAAGACGGATTGTGTGCTATAGCAGTTAGAGTGTTGGACTAAGACCTGAGAGACCAGGGTTCTAATCCCCACTCAACCACAAAGGTGACCTTGGACTACTCATTGTTGCTCAGCCTTAACTACCTCACAAGGGTGTTATGAGGATAAAATATGGTGAGGGGAAACATGTGCACCACCTTGGGCTCCTTGGAAGAAATGTGGGATATAAACGTAATAAAACAAACAACTATCTCTTTATTCTAGATTGGGTGGAAATATCTTGGAATTAAATTACGTAAGATTAGGAGGAGGTAATCTGAACAGACTGGAATTTATTTGTATTTCATTTATTTAACAAACTTTTGTTCCTTCCATTTAAAAAAAATGCTTTGTAGGGTAGCTTGCAGGTACACAAAAAAGAAACATTAATAAAATCCAAAATAATGAGAAGCAAATAAAAAAGGAGAGTGATGAAGGCAATATAAAACTAGCCACATCCTGGGTTTAAAACGTTTAAAGGCCTAGAGTGAAAAAATATTTTCCCTTGGCACTGAAAAAGTAACAAAATGGGGACCAGGTGAGTTTCTTGACTAGGGGCACCAGTGTCAGCACTGAGAAGAGCCTCTCCCTAGTAGCCAGTGGCACCCAGAAAAGGGCCTTCAGAGAAGACCTCACTCTATGGTAGGCTGATGATGGGGCAAGTGAGTAATCTAGGACCACTCTGGTCCCAAGCTCTGTATGGCTTTGAAGGTAAGCACTAGTACTTGGAATTGTGCTTGAAATGGACTGGGAACAAGTGTGGCATCGCCCATGCCTGTGGGCAACTTGGAATTCCGTTAACCTCTGGAGGTGAACTGTTGGAAAGGGTCCACCACACCTGTGGAGGGGAGCAGCCTTCCTCAGTGTAAATGGCAACAAAAAGTCACCAGACCACGATGAAGCCATAAACAGGAATTCCCTACTTGTGTAAATGAGAAGCATTTATTTGGCATAATCATGGGTCAGTAGCAATGTTAGAAACAGAGATGAAAGCTAGGAGCTAAATGGCACCTTAAACCTAGGATATGGGCACAACAACAGAACGTCTAGGTGCGCTTTTTTATAATGAACGCAAAGCTGGAAATGAATTAACTGCAGCTGAGACATTATGTTCATTTTTCACATGGTCTAGTCCTTCCCCTGCCCACCCCCCTAATATTCTTAAGTGTATTGGATCTCTTCTTCAGTTTTCAAAGAGTAGCTGGAAATGGGGAGGCAGAAAAAACTCCTTTCCTTCCACTCTGCAGTTTTAATCTGAAATCCTTGGCCTAGTACTGTGCCCAGAGCTCAGAAACTGCTCGCGCTAATGAAATTTCCTGTCGCAAAATGCATCTAGGACAATGGGAATTTCAAACACTGGTCAGTCATGGCTTAAAAAACTATTGAGCACCTCAAATCATGTAAAAGAAAAAAATCCCAGAGGTGAATCGTGATTCTGTAGTATAATGACTGTATAAGAAAGGCTTGAAATCATGTGAATGTTGTGTAGCTTAATATTTGTCAAGTATTGGGGTAAAACAACTACTTTTTAATATTCATTAATTAGGCGGTTTGCTGAGGCTCTTCATATTGATGACAGTTCTGATCCTTTTAATGTCCGTGCCTCTGTACCCAAGTACAGTGATAGCTTGAAAGAGGATGCAAGGTATGTATCGTTGTTACTTAGAGGTTTGTGTATTCTCCAGGGACACATTGGTAGCCCTTTGACTTCAGTGTCCAGAGGTTATAGCTGGAGAATTGTTTTAATGTTAAAATTCTAGTTGGTCTAATTTGCAAAGGTTTTATTAAATGCTCATACTGATAAGTGCCTCTTCTCCCCCATAAATGATAGGGAAATTTGTTTGAATGTTTCCCACTTTTCTTGCGAGTTTTCCAAGAAAATAATGGTGGCATAACTATGTTGTTAGTAGCATGTTTAGTACAGTTGTACCTTGATTTGTGAATGCCTTGTGACTCGAATGTTTTGGCTCCCAAACGCTGCAAACCAAGAAGTGAGTGTTCCAGTTTGCGAACGTCCTTTGGAACCCGAATGTCCGGCACGACTTCTGATTGAGTGCAGAAAGCTCCTGCAGCCAATCAGAAGCCACACCTTGGTTTGCAAAAGTTTTCGGAAGTCGGATGGGCTTCCAGAACGGATTCCGTTCAAAAACCAAGGTACGACTGTATATTGAACGTAAACTGTAAATGCCTCAATGGAGCACATGGGCAATGGAATTCTGTACTCTTCCCCTGCCTAGGGTTTCCCTCTTGTAGCTGATTTTTCTTTTACGCATGTTCATTTCCAGTATTGGAGCTGGTTTCAGCTAGGAGGAGCACTGTGGCGAGAGGAAGCATGTGGAGGAAGGTTCAGAATCTCCATTTCAAATTGATTTAAGATGTCAATGCGGTTTATGGCAGCTATGAAATTGGCGAGTGCCATATTAGTGATAATTAAATAATTAGGGACAAATTCATGGCGGAGAAATCTCTGAATGGCTGCTTTCCACAGTGGCTTTGTTCTTCCATTGTTGGACAGAACAATCTCTGGATCTTGGGAATCACGAGGAGGAAGAGTGCTGTTGCACTCAGTCTTGCTTTTGGGGTTCCTGTAGGCATCTGATTGGCCACTTTGAGAAGACGATGCTCAGCTAGATGGACTGTTAGCCCAATCAGGCTTTTATGTTCCTACCTAGTGCTTTATTTGTGATTCTCACTGACCTCCGTTTGAAGGCACAAATCTGCCCACTGGTCCAAAGAGGTTGGTGACCTCTTGGGAAAAAAGCAGTGAAACGATATGTATGGTGCTTATTCCATCAGAATTTAAATGCAGTGTGAATGTTGAAGCTCGTATATATATATATATATATATATATATATATATATATATATATATATATTAATTGACCTTGTGAAAAAGCAGAAAATGTCAATTGTGGCTTTAAAATGAGGCATAATGAAATTGGATTGCAAGTGAGAGTCTGAAACCACTCACAGTGTATCCTGTATGATTTGTGCTGGGAAAACCCTGGTGTATTTCAAATGCTATGTATGGATAGCAGCAGTCCTCCTTACATTTGTCATACAATTCTTTATTATTACAGGAAAGATTTAAAGTTTGTCAGTGAAGTTGAGAAAGAAATGAAAGCCCTTGTAGAAGCAGTAAATAAGGTTAGTAATGGGGGAGCCTTTTATTTCCTGTTAATTTTTTGAAGTGTACATACGTTTAAGCCATGAACAAAACTAAAATTTATTTTGTAAGATTTCTTTAACTTATGGGGCAGAGAGAAATATGTATATATGATGCACATATGTACATAAACCTGGATGCCATAGATATTTTTATTATTGCAATTAACAGTTGTGATTCAAAGAAGTGATACATATTTATTGTAGATAGTTCATTCTCTAGTCTTGCAGATTAACACATAACAGAAGCTAGAAACTACATGCTTCATTCTTCTCCAACCTTCATGAAAGAAATATATAAAATAAACATTTCTCTGTAATCCAGAGCAAGCATACAAAGAAGAGCCATTGCTTCCCGCCCATGAACAGAGAACACCGCAGAATCATCCATGAGCTTGCTCAGGCTTACGGCATAGAGAGTGTGAGCTATGATAACGAACCAAAGCGCAATGTTGTTATCAGTGCGGTGAAGTATGTTGTTCCATTTTCTTGTTATAAGTTGCAAAATTACCTCCTTAACAGACACTGTAATATTCGCATTTGTTCTATTTAACCCTGTTCTGTTTTTACATTTGCACTGTGCAAACATCTCGTGCGTTCTTTGTGTACCGCGTATTTCAAAACAGCGTTTTGTGTTGCGGAGAGGAATGTGTCCTCGTGAACGTTTCTGTTGTTGAAAACGTTCCTCATTTGATTCATTATATATATATATATATATTACATATTTGAATTCTGTAATAGTTGGCATCAAGTCAGATTTTCATATAGAGCAAAAGTCAGCCTAAGCACCATTAGTTAGTTAATCAGTCTTCCTCCCAACCCTCATTTTTATAGACTTTGTAGACTTGTCTGTTGTCTTACTGTGGGAGCAGAGAGGAGGGACATTGTTTCTGTCCATCAGTATTAACTTGGTGGATGGTTGTTGTTTTTTTTGTTTCTAATTTTCTCTGTATAACACAACTACTCACTAGTATTTCCAAATAACGCATGACATTAAATGAAAGCATTATCCTATCCCGCTGGGGTTCTTGTGTGAAGCGAGATCCATACAAAGGATGTGCTTTCCTCCCTTGCTTTCAAAGCCCATTTCTTTTTAAGATTTTGATATAGAAGTGGGTGTGAGGGAATGAGAGGAAGGGAAATCTAGTTGCAGCCATGTAGGCATCCTTTGTCAAAGCTCATTTATATTATGGCTCTCTTTCTCCAGAGGGAAATCAGTTTGCCCAACAGTTACTCTGACTTCGCTGCTTACCAAGGAAAGGCAGACGAGGCCCCCACCACCTATTCCTCATCACAAACAATCAGAAAAGTAAGTACTATTGCTTTGAAATATTTGTGCTGTATTTTTTCTCAGTGTGTTTTCTGAAATAAGATACATACACTTAGAAATGGGCAAGCTGGCAATGCAGCCCAGTCTGTTCTACTGCCGCAGAAGATAGAATCGAGATTTAAAATGATATAAACAGATTGGAGAACTGGGCCCAATCTAACAAAATTAATTTCAGTAGGGACAAATGTAAGGTTCTGCACTTAGGCAGGAAGAACCAGATGCACAAATATAAGATTGGGGGCACCTGGCTTACTAGCTGTACATGTGAAAAGGATCTAGGGGTCTTAGTGGACCACAAGGTTAACATGAGTCAACAGTGTGATGCAGCAGCAGCAAAAGCTAATGCTATTCTAGGCGGCATCAACAAAACTATAGTGTCCAGATCAAGGGAAGTAATAGTACCACTCAATTCTGCCTTGATCAGACCACTCCTGGAATAATGTGTCCAATTCTGGACACCACAATTTAAGAAAGATGTTGACAAGCTGGAACATGTGCAGAGGAGGGCAACCAAGATGACCAAGGCTCTGGTAACCAAGCCTTATGATGAGCAGTTGAAGAGCTGCGTATGTTTAGCCTGGAAAAGAGGAGACTGAGAGAAGATATGATAGCCATCGTCAAGTATGTCAAGGAAGAGGGAACAAGCTTGTTTTTTCCTGCTCTGGAGGGTAGGATTCAAACCAGTGGCTTCAAGTTACAAGAAAGGAGATTCCAACTAAACATTAGAAAGAACTTTCTAACAGTAAGAGTTGTTTGACAGGGGAGAGGTCTCACTTGGGAGGTTATGGACTCTCCTTCCTTGGAGGTTTTTTAGCAGAGGTTGGATGGCCATCTGCCATGGATGCTTTAGCTGAGATCCCTGCATTGCAGACGGTTGAACTACATGACCTTTGGGTGTACTTTCCAACTGTACCATTCTGTGATTCTATGAACATCTGAAGGGCCACATCTTCCTTACTGTTGGTCTAGGGCTAGACACTGTCTCCCAAAACCTTGGAAAGACTCCCTCAGTTGATGCCCCAGTCACTTTCACCCATAGCCACAGCACAAATGTCTTATCCTGCACAAGCATGTAGTTGCACAATCAGGAAGTGGACTTTGATTTTGAATCCTGTCTTCTTATCTGTAAGGCTGCTAAGTATCAGTGCATTGACTTGTATTCTTCTGATGCAATATTTGGCAGAAGAGTTTTCCAGAAGGTAGTCTCGGTAGGAATCCCACTATAGTAAAACATTACTGGAGAAAGCAAAATTTAGTTTTAATTAAGAACGGGGTAGGGCAGCCCACCCCAGACTTAAATAGGAAGCACACACGTTCATGTTGGTTGTTTGGGAATAGCAAGACTTAGCATTTTTTGTGCAGTCCACACACCCTCACTAGGTGTCTTAAAATGCTTAATTTAGTGGGATTACCTTCTTTCCTCTTGTCATCTTTTCGTTAGCTCACCTTGTTACCTTGCTGTAACAGTGCTTAGTCTTACTCTTCTCCAGGTTCCAAGCATAGTCAGGGAATGGAAGGGAAGCTCTCCCCTTTAACGTAATTTGTAAGGTGACTCTGCCTGCTGACCAAAGACCAAGGTGCTATTGTGTCAGTCCAGAATGCCCTGCATTACTGAGAACCCCAAAATTTGATTTTTACCTGAAAGTATCAAATTTTTATTTCTCCTTCCCCCCATTCTGTTTTAATTTCAGGCACGGGAATAGCAGCACAGAGAGAGGATTCAAAGAGGAGCCTGTGATTGACTACTTTGATGTACAGGACTGAAAAGATGAATGTGAAATTTGTACCGTTGAAAAGTGGAAGTGATGCTACCAATCATTTTTTCCGTTGAAACGCTTTGTACTCAGTGTATCCAAAGTACATCCTGGAAACGGCAGATGAAAAGAAATAGCTTGTCATTCTTTAACCCTCTGTGTGTGTGTAACCAGCTTTGGGGTGGGGGGAAATGAACATAGAATGTAAGTGCAAGTTGTATGTACCTCTCAACAGCCTGCATCTGACGCTGCAAAACCTGTAGTGGTTCGTAAGGACAGAAAAACAAGTTGGCATCTAAGGTAATCTGCTATAAAATATAATGAATTATATCTCCTATGTAAGATAAACTTTTTGTCTGGGTATGACGCACAGTGAAACAATAGCCCTATGCAAGCTGTCTCCCCTCACTCATGCAAAATTGCACTCACCTTGTGTGATTGGCAGCCCTGCCCTCTTGCCATCAATGAGCTGGGGAGAGCTCAGAAGCAGGAAGCTTGTTCCCTGTATGATCAAAAACACCCTGCGCGGTCGGGGCCCTAAATCATTCTGGGAGTATAAACCTATAGTGCTGGCTCTTTGTTTTAGACCTTCCCCCAACCCCAGTATGGATACAAGCTGGAAGGCAAAGACTCAGGGATGGACAACAAATGCATCTGCAACAAATCCTTAAAAGTTTTCAGCTTAAGGAGACAAGTTAATTGAATTCGTGAAGTACGAAATTAGGGATGCTGATGTATCCAGATGAAATGATGAAAGCCAGATTTTCATTCAAAGCATTGGGAGGCGTAGTCCCATAGCAATTTGAACTATGTGCAGCCTAGAAACAGTAGGATTGGTGAGTCAGTAAGTTTATACCCTTTTGTATCTAAACTTGAGTTGCCTTTGCCATAAGTCTAATGCTGGATATTTTCAGGTGGTAAGTGTATGGAGCTGGGGATTTTTTAATGTCATCTGTAGGTTCCGTTTTGGGTTGGTTTTTTTTAATGGAAATGAGCTTATCGGTTATTCTTCAGTTAGGGTAGCATGTAGCCTTATGCTTTGCGTGTAGCGGTAACAAATAATAATTATTTTTTGCATTTTTATCAGTGGCCAGACAGCAATTGAATATGGTTACTGTACTTGAAATGAAATATAAAGCCACCTTATTATTTCTCCTCCTCTTCCTCTTTGCAAACTGTGACCCATATATTTCCTTAACATTCTTCCTGCTTCGTACCCCTTCCTTTTGTGGACAGCTTCCAAGCTACAGGAGTGCCCACATGGATGCACCTTACCAAAAATAATAGTGTGTAAGGATTTTAGATGAGGGTACTGTTTAGTCAATTTTACTTAATTTGTGCCCTGCCTTTCCATTAAATATGTGTAACAGCATTTTATCAGTATGCAGGGGAATCCTGAAGTGGCTTGGACTATCTGTGTCTGCCTTGTGAACACGTGCAAGTATCCATTCTTGGTGCATTATGATTTAAAATTAGTGGAATGGTTTGTAACAAGAGAAGAGGCCAATTCCTAGTAGAATTTTTAAGTTCCTGTCGCACAGAGACATTGGGTTAAGTGGCCCTGCAACACAGACAAGTGATTGTTCTATTATTACACGTTTATTATTATTTAAATACCAAAAAGTTGAGCACAATTGCGCCTTTCCCACAGAACCTTAAAGTAAAATGCACTTCCTTTCTGTACATGGAGTGGAGCTGTGCTTCTGGCACCCCTATCCAGTGGTTGGTTTTCCTGCATGGTAGGGATTTTGCACTCACTAACAGTTCTGATGCCCCCACCCTAAAGACATGCACAAAATAGGTTCTATGTTACAGCTAAAATCACATGAATGCAGAAGGGATCAATCAAGACTCAAGTGGAAGTGCAGCTCTACATTCCTCCAACCAGTACAATGTGCTTCTGCTGCATCAATACACAAGAAGGATGTAGCTGAACATTTTGAGCAGAGCCCATAAGCACAGAAACGTTTATTCCTTTTTATTACTTAGCCGTTTTCATTTATGTGGATAGTGGTTTTTAAGTGACTGATTCTGCTATTGCTTGGTGAAAAAGTGCCATGTATACATTAAGGGATTAAACTGGTGTTTCTCTTTGTTGGTTTTGTAACATCTCAGCTTTTAAAAAATTGCCATTCTCATTTTATTCACTACTCATTTGGTTTTTGCACATTTTGGTGATCTGAGAGGGAAAAGTCTAATTGGAACAAGTTTTTCAAACTTCTCTTTTGCAATTATAAACAGGGCATTTGGATCCATACATGCAAACAGTGCAGGCAGAATTTTAGGACTGAGGCTTAGTAATAATTACATATTCAAAACTGCTGAGAATACTCAGTGCTTTGTGTGCATCGATTTGTGTGTAATCTAAAGTTGTGAAAATTGCTATGGAAACCATTCCTAATGGCATTTCTCTTGATGTACTTCATGATGAATTAAGTGAATTGATTTATGTTTGGTTTTTAATAAGTTATTTGTCAAAACTTTATATATATATACATACACACACACACACACACACAATTTTGCTTGCTTTCAATTCAGTGGTGTAATAAATGACTGACTTTATAAATTTGTAATATAAAACTGTAATAAAGTTCAAATGGATCTTGTCCATCAGTGTTCTGACACCATGCAAATACTCCTCCACCTTTAAATTAATATCTTCTATCACCATTTGCAGAAAACATAGCAGTGGAGGACTTTGGGCTTTCTAATTTCAGCAGTGCCCTGTGCAAGGCCAAAATTTGGCACCCTTTCCTCCACCTCTCGCCTTCCACTCCAAGTCATTTTTGCGGCACCCTCTCAGCTCGGCACCCAGTGCAGGCAAACCGGTAACACTCCCCTAAAACTGCCTCTGATCATAGTTCAGACTGATTAGCAAAGCCTAAATTTAATGCCTCATTTGTCCTGACAGCACTTCAAATTTAGCCTTCAGGAGCTGCAGAGCCTCTGGCCACTCCAATGCAAGAGCCGTTCGGATTTTATTCATCAGGTTCCCATGTCTTGTACGTTTCACACCTTTTTAATTAGGGAAGGCTCGCAATGCTATGCCAGTTTCAACAGCCTCATCCAATAGCACAAAAAGTCTGTGTTTTTTGCCTCTTTTAGATCATATTTGGCCAATTTGTCCCCTTAGGTGCCATAGCATTATCACTTTACTAGTAGCTTTTCACACTCTATATCAAACTGTTTGCTGTCACCCTTGGTGAATATAATAATATTTATTTATACATACATACATACATACATACCCCACCCATTTGACTGGGTTTCCCCAGCCACTCTGGGTGGCTCCCAACCTAATATTAAAAACACAATATTTTAAATATTTACCCTTGGTTGCTGGAGACGTGGTTTCAAGCTGCCATTGGGCTTTCTGGCAAGCCATACCATTTTTGCATGATCTTAAAACATTCATTATTTAATACTATCCCATTGATTCTCCTCTGGTATGATATTAATCTATCCCAATAATATTTATAAAATTCCGCAGTGTACCCATTGCAGCAATTTCTCTCATAATAATTGGTTCTTCCAGGAAGGACTAATCCTCCTTTGTTGGAAATAAACTGTTTACATTTTTCTGATAGTTAGAATTTTGCTTCATTGTTTTTTTTTATCCCCGTATCTTTTTCCATAATAAGCAGCAGAGTTTTATTTCCTAATCATCACAACTTTCTGCATTTGTGCCGTACCTCCACCTAGTGGTCGGTATGAAAGTAGCAAAGAATCTGCACTAATTTGTTGAAATTTGTATGACAAGCGAAGTCACACATAGCTGCAACCCTGGATTCAAACAGAAATCAAACATTGCTCTGTGTCTCTTGGTTCCCAGTTTGATACTTATTCTCCAGCTCACATCATTGCAAGCTCTCAACTCTAGCTTTGTCCTTCTAACTATCCCTGAGTTGAGGGCGGGGGGCACCCATTTGCAATCGCGCACAGAGCCCCTTTCCTTCGTTCCCCTTAATGGCCCATCAGCACAGAAAGCTAGCCTGGCTTACATTTTAACACTTGCTGGATCCAGGGATGGAAGGATCTCACATACAACCTACTTCACCCCATAACACTTATTTCAGATTCAAATGATACAGACTAGCATCAGCTAGTCACCACAGCTCTCCAACACCCCCAAAGAAATTTTGGGGTGGCTGTGGATTGCAAACTTTAGACAACCACCTTAGACAGGAGGCGGGCAGGTGTGGAGGACTCCCTCGTCCTGAATGGGGTAACAGTGCCCCTGAAGGACCAGGAGTCATTTTGGACTCACAGCTGTCCATGGAGGCACAGGTCAATTCTGTGTCCAGGGCAGCTGTTTACCAGCTCCATCTGGTATGCAGGCTAAGACCCTATCTGCCTGTGGACTGTCTCGCCAGAGTGGTGCATGCTCTGGTTATCTCCCGCTTGGACTACTGCAATGCACTCTACGTGGGGCTACCTTTGAAGGTGACCCAGAAACTACAACTAATCCAGAATGCGGCAGCTAGACTGGTGACTGGGAGCGGCCGCTGAGACCACATAACACCGATCTTGAAAGACCTACATTGGCTCCCAGTACTTTTCTGAGCACAATTCAAAGTGTTGGTGCTGACCTTTAAAGTCCTAAACGGCCTCGGTCCAGTATATCTGAAGGAGCGTCTCCACCCCCGTCGTTCTACCCGGACACTGAGGTCCAGCACCAAGGGCCTTCTAGTGGTTCCCTCACTGCGAGAAGCCAAGTTACAGGGAACCAGGCAGAGGGCCTTCTCGGTAGTGGCACCCGCCCTGTGGAACACCCTTCCACCAGATGTCAAAGAGAAGAACAACTATCAGACTCTTAGACATCTGAAGGCAGCCGTGTTTAGGGAAGCTTTTAATGTTTGATGTATTAAAGGTAAAGGTACCCCTGCCCGTACGGGCCAGTCTTGACAGACTCTGGGGTTGTGCGCCCATCTCACTCAAGAGGCCAGGGGCCAGCGCTGTCCGGAGACACTTCCAGGTCACGTGGCCAGCGTGACAAGCTGCATCTGGCGAGCCAGAGCCGCACACGGAACGCCGTTTACCTTCCCGCTGGTAAGCGGTCCCTATTTATCTACTTGCACCCGGAGGTGCTTTTGAACTGCTAGGTTGGCAGGCTTAGACCGAGCAGCGGGAGCGCACCCCGCCGCAGGGATTCGAACCGCCGACCTTTCGATCGGCAAGTCCTAGGCGCTGAGGCTTTAACCCACAGCGCCACCGGCGTCCCCAATTGATGTATTACAGTATTTTAATTTTTCTTGGAAGCCACCCAGAGTGGCTGGGGTATAAAAAAATTGTTGTTGTTGTTGGGGTATAAAAAAAATGTTGTTGTTGTTGTTGTTGTTGTTGTTATATTTTATATGTGTGCCAAGTTGATCCAGTTTGAAATGCACACTGCAGAGTTCTTTGTGAAAAGAGGATGCAAGGATGCCAGGATAAACAGCCAAACAAAATTTGAAGCTTTTATTTGCAAACCAGATGTTAAAGGTTTTCTCCCTCATGAAAAAAGTAACTGGGAATGAGGAATAGAAATTGGAGTGAAGGAATTAGCCGACCTAGGCTGACTAAATTCATATACACAAAGGATGGGGTATACTGTGTCACACATACACAATACCAAGGAACCGGGCTACGGATCTTATAAAAAGCAATAATAGGAAGAAAGCGAGGCCTCAGAGAAGGGGGGGCTTTCTGAATTTGCACCGTTTCAGTCTTCTCATGTAGTTGTAATCCTTTTTGTGAGCTGATCCTCTTGGCCCTCTCAGGGGAACGGATAAGTTTCCTTGTACTTTGCTCCTTCAGGGCACAAGAATACAGTGGTACCTCGGGTTACATACGCTTCAGGTTACAGACTCCGCTAACCCAGAAATAGTACCTTGGGTTAAGAACTTTACTTCAGGATGAGAACAGAAATTGTGTTTTGGCAGTGCTGCGGCAGCAGGAGGCCCCATTAACTAAAGTGGTGCTTCAGGTTAAGAACAGTTTCAGGTTAAGAACGGACCTCCGGAACGAATTAAGTACATAAGCAGAGGTACCACTGTACCCAGATCAAGCAAGGACCATTTGGCCAGCTCAGAAATACTCGGCTAACTCAGCCCCAAAGGTCCGGACAGCAGACGCTAGTCCCTCAGAAACTCCGCCAGAGTAATGCAATCTCTCTCTGATTTGGCTACCAAGCGGGATGGAGCAGCACTTCGGGATGGAGCATAAAAGGAGCCATTTCTGAGGGAGAGTGTTATGATTTGAGGTGGGAGATTGGGGTGAACATTGAGTTTGGCTGAGGGAGAACCGGTTCTGATTTGGGTTGAACATCTGTGCTGAGGAGACTACTGATAAGCAAGAGGAACGAGCCTTGCAGCTTAGATAGAAAGTTGAGTGTCTAGGCAAGGTATACAGAAAAGAGTTAACTGGAGGGTGTGCCAGAAAAGTTTGTTTTTTCTTTTTCCCTGCCAGCAAATGTTTAGCGGACGGCAGCTTACAATTTGCTGGGGTTCCAGCAGGAGGGGTAGTTGAAAAGGAGAGGATTTGGAGAGATAGTTCATAGTTTTGGGGGTACTCGGGATTGAGGTTGGGAGAATAGATTGGGAGATAGGAAGCGAGAGGAGAGAGAGTTGATTCTGGGTAGAAACAGCCACTCTGAGGAATGTATCAAAAGCTAGAGAAAGGAGACTCTGAACTTAGTGTGAAGGACAGCGTGTGGTGTCCTGTCAGAGTAATTAGGCCAGTAATTAACTGGGAGGCTGAGGCTGAGCCAGGAGAAGTAGAAGCTGTGAGGATACAGTCTACTTAGGACTCATTCCAGTCAGGAGGGGAGAGATTATTCTACAAAAAGAAGATCCCTTGGGTCTGTTACTTGGAGTACCTCAGGAGTAGGGTTGTCTAACCTACAGGAAGTACCACCTTGGTTAAGAAGAAAAGTATTAAGCAGTAACAGCTGCGCAACAACTGAGAAAGCACTGAAGTGAAATAACATCATGATCTATGTTCTACCCACTTGTGTCATAAACTTCCTTTGTTAAAAAAAATCTTTATTGTTTATTTGATCCAATCCTGCCCGAGACTCCAAATTATTAAGTTTTCCCTGACACAAGTCCGCCCACAAGACAATCTGAGGTAGTTTGTGGGGATTTGTGTTCTGTGAGGTGGGTGCACTATACAGTGGTACCTCGGGTTACATATGCTTCAGGTTACATACGCTTCAGGTTACACACTCCACTAAGCCAGAAATAGTGCTTCAGGTTAAGAACTTTGCTTCAGGATAAGAACAGAAATCGGGCTCCGGCGGCGCGGCGGCCGCTCTGGCGGTGTGGCAGCAGTAGGAGGCCCCATTAAGCTAAAGTGGTGCTTCAGGTTAAGAACAGTTTCAGGTTAAATATGAACCTCCGGAACGAATTAAGTACTTAACCCGAGGTATCACTGTATTTAAGTGAGGGCAGGCCCAACAGCGCCAGAGGGAAAAGTGCTGTTGCGCCATCTTAGTGGGCTGAGTCTGAGGAGAGGTAGAACCTGTGGGAATACAGGCTACCTGGGTCGCATTCCTGTCAGGAGGCGAGAGCTCTTCTAGGTAAAGGAGACTCCCATGCCAGTAACAAGGGGTGAGGCGATCCTCTGGGTCTGATATACTCATCCGAATACCTCAGGGGTGGGATTGCTAAGAGAGTGGGTAGCTTGACAAAAAGTACTCCTCACTTGTGAACGGTACAGTGGTGCTCCGCAAGACGAACGCCTCGCAAGACGGAAAACCCGCTAGACGAAAGGGTTTTCCGTTTTGGGGGCACTTCGCAAAATGAATTTCCCTATGGGCTTGCTTCGCAAGACGAAATGTCTTGCAAGTTCCATGGATATAAGATTGTAAACAAGATGATAATTTGCTTGGAAAAACTTTTTAACAATGTAAGTGGGAGCGGAAGACGTGAGGAAGTCCAAATGAGTTATGAAATTTTGTGTATGACATAAGCAATGTTGTTTGTTATTTATGCTTTTTTCTTATAAAAATTCTTAATAAATATTTATATAAAAAAAAGAAATGTCTTGCAAGTTCCTGCGGGTTTCCCCCCCCCTTTTCCTAAGCCGCTAAGCTGCTTATCAGCTGATCCGCTGATAAGCCGCTTATCAGTTGATCCGCTAAAAGCCGCTAAACCGCTAATAGCGCTAATCCGCTAGGATGTCAATGGGCTTGCTTCGCAAGACAAAAAAACCGCTATACGATGAGCCTCACGGAACGGATTAATTTCGTCTTGCGAGGCACCACTGTATTAAGCTGTGAAGGAAGCCATGCCGTGTCAAAAGAAGTCCACTGTAATAACGAAGTAAGGGAACGAGAGTGAAGCAGCAGGAACTGAGTCAAGCATTTCACCACCTATTCTAGAAACCCTTCTGTTCTCGAACCCAATTAATAAACCGTGTTAAAACCTGAAGCACCTGCCCAAACTAAACGTAAGGACATAGAAAAGAGTAAGAGAAACTGAAGTGCAACAACTAATTTTGAGTAAAGGGAGTTAAAAAGAGAAGCTGTGCCTGTACCACAGTTTTTAAGCCTGAGACATCCTTGTATTTGGTTTAAGTAATTTAGTTCTACCTGAAAGAACATGTCTCCTGACACAACTTTATTTCACCAACTTCTTCTTTTTTTTGGTAAATAAAACTTTCCTTGTTGGATTAGCTCATGGCTGAATTGCAGATTCCCTCACACAACACACACACACACCCGCCACCAGATAGCCTGAGGTAAATTGTAGACATTCATTTAATTGGTGTACCGTGAGGTAGCAGTTAGCAGAGTGAGTCGGCTACAGATTAGAAAGACGAAGGGAAACAGTGCCAGATTTTCCAAAATTATGAGTATTGCCAGAGGCCTGTAAAAATCAAAACAGGAAAGGGACTATCTCTTACTCTACCAAGTTTCCAGAATACATCTTTCCTAGTTATACAAAAGGCTCCAACTATGGTTTCAACACGTTCCAAAGAAGTGTACCTAGGGAAGTTTATTCATCAGCCGTACCTCACAATATTTGTAGTGCTGAGGTTTTTGTGCAAACTTCCTTAACCACAGCTAAGGATGAGCAAAGCTATCAATTGCTGTTTTTCATTTTTATAGCTTTAAATTCTGTTTGTCACATTTCTGCATCATATATATAGACTGCAACATAACAGTACTGAGTAACAAAAGAAAAAATAATATATTTATTTGCATATATCGCCATTCATTTGCATATCTACCATTTTTTAAAGAAAGTTTTCATGAAAACTCATCAGCATTTGATCTTTTATCCTAATAAACATATTTTGTATGCAATTTTGTCTAAGATATATTTATTCAAACAAGTTCCGCTAATATAATGCTCCTTTTCACTTATACAGTGGTACCACGGGTTACATACGCTTCAGGTTACATACGCTTCAGGTTACAGACTCCGCTAACCCAGAAATAATGCTTCAGATTAAGAACTTTGCTTCAGGATGAGAACAGAAATCGTGCTCCGGCGGCACGGCAGCAGCAGGAGGCCCCATTAGCTAAAGTGGTGCTTCAGGTTAAGAATAGTTTCAGATTAAGAACGGACCTCCAGAACGAATTAAGTTCTTAACCTGAAGTACCACTGTATTCATTTTTATATACAGGTGGCGACCATTTTAGGCATATCCAAATCATGCATGATCACTGACGTGCTGGTCCTTTTGCACCTGGAAGAGGGTGGAATGGAGACAGAGAGTTGGAAGGGAGCCAAGGGTCATCTAGTCCAACCCCCTACAATGCTGGAATCTCATCTAAAGCATCCATGACAGATGGCCACCCAATTGTTCATTCAGAAGTGCACTGCAAAAATCTGGAGAAGCAAATTTCTAAGGGTAGCTGCAATTTGGTTCACATCTTGCTATGGGAAGCATAAATCAGATAAATTTGCAGGAAATTATGTACCGAACTGAGTTTCTCCCCAATCGCTAACCACAGCTAATGGACATATTCCCTTAGGCACCCAATGAATATAAATATGATGCAATTCAATTTAAAACTTTATTGAATAGAGGAATCAGCATAGGAAATTTATACCAAACATTATTTCTTTATGTTTCAGGACTATGTTACCAAGGAAAAGAAAACAGCTTTTCTGCTCCTAACCAATTACTCAGTCACTTTATTTATTGGTTGATTCAATTGGTTTTGCCCATGAGTAGATTGTGGTTAATGCACTGTACTCTGGTAGGGGAAGGCCCTCCGGTAGGGGAAGACCAGGACCTGCCATTTGCAATAGCTACTGCATGTCTCTCACACACTTTCTCTCTACTTGGGCATGGTCTACTTGTAAGCAGTGGCAGTAGCTCAGCTCATGATACCTCCCTAACTAGCTAAATCTACAATGGCTTGGTTGAGTGGTGATGGTGAATCAGGACTAGGAAGAGGCAAAACAACAGGCGAAATGTTGTTCATCTTTGGCTGGCTGAGAGATGGGTAGTGCAGCAGACACACTGAAGTCTACTCCTGCCCTGAGGTTCACCAGCTGGGTGAAACCCACCTGAGCATCCTAGTGCCTAGGGGAGAGGATCAGTGAGTAATGAACTGCTCAGGCACAGGTTGCTGAATGGAGCAAAGTCAGGTAGCTGTTGCTATCACCACCAGCAGATGGGTCTGCGCATTTGTGTGCATGAGGAAGGATGTTTTGGGGCAAATAGATTAAGTCTGTGGTATATTTTAATGTTAAATGTTACAAATGTTTCCTTCTGGAAATTTTAAAAGCATATCCTTGTCACTAATTTTTCCATGATGCGTTTTTGGATGAATAGACAGTTAGATGTATCTACTCAGCCAATTCAGCATGTCCTTCCTTGCTTCTTCAATGTAAGGTCTGTCTTGAGGGTTAATATCTTCCCTTTTACGATGTACAAAACCATGAGTTTGTCCGGGATATATTTTCACTTCATGCTCAACTTTGCATTGCTGTTTCAGCTTCTGTTCAAGGGCAGTGACCTGCAACAAAAAAATATACCCTCACATTACTGGTACTGAAATAATTTCTTTCTTTATGAGAGTGCCAGAGTTCACTTGTCACATCTTGGAACAGAGACAAAAAAAATGGTATAAATATTTTACCTTCAGATTTCCAAGAGAAATATCAACTCAGCCAGCCAGAATAGCCAGCATACTCTGGATTTCGGATAATTGTAAGCCATTCCCCACCCCCAAAAAAGCATTTTCTTCAGCAAAATTTATACACCAGGAACATTGCTCCTGATTCAGGAACTCGGTTTTTGAAATAATGCCTTACTTGGTCAAGAGGAATTACTTCATCTTTCTCTGCGAAAATGAAAAAGGTGGGGTTCATCAGGTTGCAACTGTCTTCTGTAAATTTGATCACTCCTAGAATGCATTCAACAATAAAAGTTACATTAAAACGAAGCATGCCAAACACTTTCAGTAAGAGTGCAATATTTAACATTTTGCATGCAAATCCTTTCATATATTTTTATTTTGCCAAAGGTTCAAAATCAGGGATGAGCAACGGCATATTTGTCTCCTTAAAGTGAATCTCATATAGACAAGGACTTGAAGAGCGAAAGGACTGGTCAAAGTCATATTGATGTTGACAAGTTTGACTTGCAGGTAAATTTCAAGTCAACATCCCATGAAATATTTTGATCTGGTTAAGTTAGTAAAATGCATCCTTTCATATTGGTGCTCATGCAAAGCCTGACATTAAGCACCAGTGTATATGTGGTGAGCTATACAAAATAATAGGCTCCTAATATTGACACATGCTCTAATGGACGAGTGTCCATTAAAGGAAAGTCCTATTGAATCAAACAACAGCATATCTGGTTCAACATTCTGTTTTTTTAAGGTAGCCAGTCAGGTGCCTCTGGAAAGCTCATCTGCAGGACATGGAAGTAATATCCATCTTTGATTGTGGCTCCCATGCAATTGTTATTCAGCGGCGTGCTGCTGCCTCTAAACATAGAAGGTTCATCCAAGCAAACAGGCTCTTGGATATGCCCAAAATATCTCTTGGGATCCTCAGAAAGATTAAAATAGCTTAAAATTCCAGTCATTTAACAGCACATATGGAGCAAAAGAAAAGATAAAAATGATTTCTGGTGCCTTTCAGGTACTGAATGAATGTAATTTCAGAGAAAAATAATAGGATCTTATAATAAGCAGAGGTCTGTGGTTCCTTCAATTGTTCTGGCAGCTATATTCCAGTAAAAGATTTGCTTTAGGGTGGAGTGAAAGGAAAAAAGTAATCACTGAGCTAGCCTAGAATAAGTTTAGAGTGGTGATGAAAAACCAGGCATACCTATTTCAGATGAGAAAGTACAGAACAGCTTCTGTGCAAAGTATAACAGGGATATATTTTCTAAAACCAGGTGCAAGTGTCAAAAACATTGTGCTGCAAAGAAAAGCATATTCTGGCCATTATTTCTAACACACACAGTGATATCAGTATTCTTATTGTAGCTACACATACCATAGATGGATACGCCTGCCTTAAAGATAGAATATTTCAACATCAGATGATGTACTGCAGCTCCACCCCAACAAAATCCAATGACACCTATCTTCTTTGCATTACACTGTTCCTTCAGATACTGCAAGACAACATCCGTTTCCCTAAAGCACAGAAATATAAGTGAACAAAAAGGCACCAGTGAAAAGACACCCTTACAAGGAGCCCTCACAAATTTGCACAATGCTGAGAATTTAAGGGTATAAACAAAAAAAAAGGCTTAATGGGGCCAAAGGGCTGCTGCAAACTTCCTTTGTAACTAGTGACAAATTTGCCAGTAAAGTCTTTTGTTAGGGAAATTATAGTTAATTTGCCCACAGGCTTAAAAAATGGCCGGAGACACATTTAGAAAGTGAGAATAATATTGGAAAAAGGCATTTGTTTCTTCCTTATCCTCTTTGTGAGGGAAACTGCAGTTTTTTAATGGAACAGAGAAAGTGGCAAAGGGTTAGCTTTGCCCTTTTGAAAGCTCATTTTTTTTGTATGTGTAGAGGGTGCTTCTTTCGACATCTGATTTGGGGCAGAGGTTTGCTTTCTGTAATGTTTAAACTCTTGGTCTCCACCTACAGTCAATATTTTTTTAATGAAGTCAGATATCGCAAAGCTCCTTTAGGACTTTAGGACTCTCTCTTCATCCAAATGAAACAAAACTCCGGCAATCGCCGTACCCCGTAAGTTCTCACGATCACTTGAAAAAAGTATCATTTCAGAATCCAGCTGTGTAGCTCAGGATCCAACTGCCATTCAATGATTTGATGGAATGGAAAGACAAAGCTGGGTGCTATACTTTTATTCCAAATCTACAGATGGTCCCACCCAGTGGTTTTGTGAAGATGCAAAACAGCATGGGAAATGGTGCAACGTTGTGACACCTTTGCAGGCCAATGAACATGGGAAAACAACCACAGATTTGTTGTTGTTTAGTCGTTTAGTCATGTCGTGACCCCATGGACCAGAGCACGCCAGGCACTACTGTCTTCAACCACAGATTAGTGCCCTTTAAAAACTCTCTTGTAATTGGCTTAAAGGAAAAAAATAATGTTAGAATTTGTTAAGTTAAATGATAGGACAGAAAATTGAGGAAGATGGAAAGGATTTGCTGAAACAATTAATCAAAGTGGAATACAAAAAAAGGGAGGTGTGAGGAGGTCGCTGAAACAAGTAAAAGAAAGTTAATAACATTGAAAGTATTGGATGTGGGTTTTTTGTGTTTTTTTAATTGTTTTTGTTTTATTTTTGTTATGTATATGTAATATTTTTGTCTTTGTATTGTATTGTATGGTTTTGTTATGTTTAATTCCTTTTCTTTTTTCTTTCTGTAACTTTCAAAACTTTAATAAATATTATTTTTTTAAAAAAAACTCTCAACCCAAGAGGTTGGTAGAGGATAATTCCACGGCCAATGTTTTTTTGCATAGATTTTAAAATTTCATTTTATAATGTATATAAAACAGAGAAAACTGTTATGAGAACAGATGAGAATTAAAAGTGGATAAATAATAAAATAATGAGTACAGTTGCATATGGGTAAAAAAATAACAAGCTCCAAGTAAATAATCTTGGCGCTAAAACCCAAAAAATCTTGCCCTAATTTACATTCCCACCATAAATGATAATATAGCCAATGCTGCTGAACAGTTTTATCAGAGGGAGATGTTCAAACCGAACATGGTTTGAATCTGCAAATCCTCTCTCCACATGTACAGTTTAATCTGATCAATCATAACATCAGCCTCAAAAATCCACAGCAGGAAGCAGTGTTTTTTTTCTGGGGGTACATGGGGGGTATGTTGTTGTTGTTGTTGTTGTTTAGTCGTTTAGTCGTGTCCGACTTTTCGTGACCCCATGGACCAGAGAACGCCAGGCACCTCTGTCCTCCACTGCCTCCCGCAGTTTGGTCAAACTCATGCTGGTAACCTCGAAAACACTATCCAACCATCTCGTCCTCTGCCGTCCCCTTCTCCTTGTGCCCTCCATCTTTCCCAGCATCAGGGTCTTCTCCAGGGAGTCTTCTCTTCTCATGAGGTGGCCAAAGTACTGGAGCCTCAGCTTCACAATCTGTCCTTCCAGTGAGCACTCAGGGTTGATTTCCTTCAGTATGGAGAGGTTTGATCTTCTTGCAGTCCATGGGACTCTCAAGAGTCTCCTCCAGCACCATATGGGGGGTATACATACCCCTAAACATTGTGTGAATCTAAGTTTGGCCTCATTGAGGGGCAGTATTTCAATATGAGTTGGAAAATGAGAGTACCCCTCAACATTTTTTAATGAAAAAAAGAAATTAACTTAAATCCTTACTTGTTGATATTCTTGGAATCTCGTGTTTTTAGCCAGTCATCGAATGCCGACCAATCATTAGATAGCGTCCAAGGTTCTTGTCCCTTATAAAAGTCTGGACAAATTGCTCTGCATAGAAAATAAATTTAAGTTCATTTTTCAAATATCACAGCACTGGTATAAATACAACTAATTCAGAATATGACAGCTAGACTGGCAACAGTCACTGGGCCCATATAACACTGGTCCTAAAGGATCTACACTGGCTCCCAGCACGTTTCTGAGCACAATTCAATGTGTTGCTATAGACCTTTAAATCCCGAAACAGCCTCGGCCTTGTATACCTGAAGGAGCATCTCCCTCTCTATTGTCCAGTCTGGATAGTGAGATCTAGCTCTGAAGGCCTTTTGGTTGTTCCCTCATTGTGAGAAGTGAAATTACAGGGAATCAGGCAGAAAGCAACTACAACTAATCCAGAATGCGGCAGCTAGACTGGTGACTGGGAGTAGCCGTCGAGACACTGGTCCTGAAAGACCTTCATTGGCTCCCAGTACATTTCCGAGCACAATTCAAAATGTTGGTGCTGACCTTTAAAGCCCTAAACAGCCTCAGCCCAGAATACCTGAAGGAGCGTCTCTACCTCCATCGTTCAGCCTGAACAATGAGGTCCAGCTCTGAGGGCCGTCTGGCGATTCCCTCACTGTGAGAAGTGAGGTTACAGGGAACCAGACAGAGGGCCTTCTCGGTAGTGGCACCCTCCCTATGGAACACCATGCCACCAGATGTCAAGGAAATAAACAACTATCTGATTTTTAGAAGGCACCTGAAGGCAGCCCTGTATAGGGAAGTTTTTTAATATTGGAGGTTAGAGTTTAAGAGAAACAGTGTGATGTAACCAGAAAGCAGGGAGAAACTGGAATGTGTCCTGCAGAGCAAGAGAAGCTGGTGCCTTTTGTGGTGCTGCTGCTGCGAACTCTTCCATTATAGGTTTCAGGTTGTTTATATGTGTAAATGAGGGTGGCCGAATGTGTATTCTCACTTGCTCCCCTCGCAATTTCTTGTGGGTCTCCAACATATACTATTAATCAGAATAGGACAGAGAGCCTTCTCAGAAAGCAGAGGGCCTTCTTGGTAGTGGCGCCCTCCCTGTGGAACGCGCTCCCTTCAGATGTCAAGGAGATTAAGAACTACATAACTTTTGGAAGACCTCTGAAGGCAGCCCTGTATCAGGAAGTTTTTAATGTTTGGTGCTTTATTATGTTTTATATATATTCTGTAAGCTGCCCAGAGTGGCTTGGATATAAATAATACACATTTAATACTTCAGCTAAAGGTAAAAAGTTTAGCCAAGCAAAGTATTTTTGAACAACTACATCAGCTTGCACTTTGCATTCACAATTCATAATGCAGAAATATGTCAACTGAAAGAGATAAGACTAAGAAAAATAGAGACAATTTCTCACGTATATCCATGGGATGCGAGCATATCTGCTATGTATCTGGTGTTTGGTAGCTGCCATCCAAAAATGTCATGAATCACAATCACAGCTTTGTCTGTGCTGTGGGAGGGCTTGTTGATGTAGGCCTTGATGTGCCCAACAGAAATTTCTTGCCCATGCCCTTCATATTCAAATTTGTCTCCAATATCACATGGACATGGTTTTTCTTCATTAGCCATCTGTAAAGTTTTAAAGATGCATAAAGGTTAATGTAACTAAAGTTTAATAGAAATAAGTCTGTATACTCTACAGTTGCTGCAGGTGGTTGTTGGAGTCTGCACGAATGCTCTGTGACGCATAGAGTCAGATAAAAACATATCAGATACATCAAAATTCTCAAAAGATCAACTCACGGAATCCTAGAGGAATTGCTGATTTTTAACTAGGGCCACCATAAATGGCACAATGATTTTCTTGGCACTGTGCTTTTAACTTTTCTTAAAGAAATCTTAGTGGCTTGCACCTTAAAGCTCTTTCTGTGAATGGAAAAGTGTTCACGTTCACGGAATGAGGCTTCCCCCATCTCCCCTTTCCCTTTGTTGTCTCTTGCAACCTTTGTTAATTAGGTCTTCTTTAAATTTATTATCTGGGTTCTGGGGTCCTATATGGAAGGAACAGTTCCACTTATTGTATGAACCAAAGTTTGGTTTCAGGAAGCCATGATGATGATCATATGCCTAAGTCAAAGGCTGGAGGAGCATAAAAACATCCTTGAACACATGAATCATTCTTCCTAACACACACACAAAAATCCTAGATTTTTCTTAGGCTTGTTTCTTTTCCCCTTTTTTCTCTTTCTAATCCTAATGGGTTGTTTTTGCTCAGGAATCTTCCAATGGAAACCTATGGAGTGATATGGACCTTTGATTCATTATTCCCCAAGGCCCTAAGATTTTACTTTAAAATCTTAAGTCGCTTTCCCTATGTTGTTTTAGAATATAAGAATGCCTTTATCATATCATGATTTTTTCCTTGGTAATTTTGCTCTTTAATTACCTGGACTGGAGGGAGAATGCTAGGAAAATAATTGCTTTCTTATATACCTTACGCAGCTAATGCAAATAGCTTTATATTTTTCTATCTAGTGCTTATAATAGATTCGTAATGGTTTCATTTATTTGTGTAATTCGTGTTATATAATTATATTACTTCTATATCAATTACTATTTTAAATGCATATTTATTATTTTTCACCATTTGTCACTTGTTTGTAGATAAATTTCTAATTCACTTTCTTTTGGTGTGGTTCTGGCTTTTTGGTCACTATCCATATGCTCATTGGAGTCAATTAATATAGTTTGAATTTAGGACCTGTTTTTCCACACAGGTTTGATGTAAAACAATTCCCTTGGGAATTGTTTCTGTTGGCTAGAAATGCAAGGAAGGAGGGTGAAAATGTGTCTGGAAGACCTACCAATGTGCATAAAGTGAGTGGCAATCCTAAGATTGGAGAAATGTAGTGCTGAATTCAGTGGGGGTTATTGGCAAGTACTTACAGCCTAAATCATACCAAAGGTAGCAAGAGGCCAGGGGAAACACAACAACTATTATGCAATCTGGGGTGACTTTATTGATTATGCAAACCATGATGCCTATGGTCTTTACTGCAGTTTGGCATTCATGAAGCACATAGTTTAATCACTATTTTTTTCTCCTTTCCTCATGCCTTTGTATAAAATCCTGCATACCAGAATTGCTGCTGATGCAATCTATCTTTTTCTTTGTGGCCAACAATGGATGTTCCTATGCATCATTTAATGTTAAGATTGTGATGGTTTTAGTATATACACTTTGGCAAAGCTCTGTTGGTGTACTTGGGGATGACTCTCTGATGGTTGTTGTTTCATTTTTCATTTTGATTTTCTGTAATTGTGTAACTGTTACGTGAAAGTAAATACAGTCATACCTCATGTTACATCCGCTTTATGTTACGTTCTTTCAGGTTACGTCCCGCGGCGACCCGGAAGTACCAGAAAGGGTTACTTCCGGGGTTTGCCACTCACACATGCACAGAAGCGCAAAATGATGCCACGCGCATGCACAGAAGTGGCGAATCGCAACCCGCACATGCGCAGATGCGCTGCTGCAGGTTGCGTTCTTTTCATGTTGCGAACGGGCCTCTGGAACAGATCCCGTTCGCAACCAGAGGTACCACTCTGTCTGTGTGTTGTGTGTGTGTGTGTATTAAAGAAATCAGAGAGGCTAAAGCGCAGAATCGAATTATTTATCTTTGCAGTTTGTTCATGGCAACAATGGAACAGCAGTTAATGAATAACCCAATATCTTGTTTGTGCTGGTCCCATGATGTCCTTGTGATAATTTTAATCTCTTCGCAGTCATGGTATTTTCTCACACAGTTAACAGTCACCAAACAACATTTCTTAGGGTTTCTTCATAGTGTTCAGAATTCTTTATGTCTTTGCACAGGGGTCAGCAAACTTTTTCAGCAGTGGGCTAGTCCACTGTCCCTCAGACCTTGTGGGAGGCCGGACTATATTTTGAAGGGAAAAAATGAACGCATTCCTATGCCCCACAAATAACCCAGAGATGCATTTTAAATAAAATCACACATTCTACTCATGTAAAAACACCAGGCAGGCCCCCAAAATAACCCAGAGATGCATTTTAAATAAAAGGGCACATTCTACTCGTGTAAAAACACGCTGATTCCCAGACCGTCTGCAGGCTGTATTTAGAAGGTGATTGGGCCGAATTTGGCCCCCGGGCCTTGGTTTGCCTACCCATGTGTTTGCACATTGATTTTGGGAAGTATACTGGAGCCCTTCCACCAACCTTAAAATGGATAGTGCCTACATGCAATGAGGAAAATAGGACCCCTAGCTGGGAAAGATGTTGCGTCAGATGCTGTTGCAAAAGCCCCCGGCTACTCTTATTATTACAGAATGCTTCAAAGTGTGGCCACAAGTTAGGTCTGGGGCCAGGGCAGGGGGTACAGTCCACATCTAGCTCCAGAGGGTGGCAAGTCTGGGCATTTACTCCACCTCAACAGTGATATAATTTTCGCTTTGCAGAAGAGTTCCCAAAAATGTCAGGATCTATGTGAGATAATAAGGGACATGGGTGGTGCTGTGGGTTAAACCACAGAGCCTAGGGCTTTCCAATCAGAAGGTCGGTGGTTCGAATCCCCGCGACGGGGTGAGCTCCTGTTGCTCGGTCCCTGCTCCTGCCAACCTAGCAGTTCGAAAGCACGTCAAAGTGCAAGTAGATAAATAGGTACCGCTCCAGCGGGAAGGTAAACGGCATTTCCGTGTGCTGCTCTGGTTTTGCCAGAAGCGGCTTTGTCATGCTGGCCACAGCCGGCTCCCTTGACAAATAAAGCGAGATGAGCACCGCAACCCCAGAGTCGACCACAACTGGACCTAATGGTCAGGGCTCCCTTTACCTTTTTATGTGAGATAATGCATGGCTTCCATGCTTGCCTTTTTTACAGTTAAGGAAGCTCATTGAAAATTCCAAGTCCATGGGTTGCCAAAATCCTGGAGCTTGCGCTGCTTCTCTCCACCAATAGCGCTAAACATTTTGAAATAGATGTGGGTAAATTGAACCTTACTAAAAGTGCAGGAGAACCGATGAGCAAGCTGTTGCCGTCAGTTATTTTTATCAAGGCACCATACACTCATGAAGGCATCTCTGCCTCCCTCCCACTCAACTTCCTGCAGAAAACACTTTGGCATATCACGCTAGGACTCTTACGTACCTGGAATTCCAAAGTTCTCCGTTTTCTTTTCTTCTGGGAGGTTAGAAAGGGTTATTTCCCAAAGCTGTGAAAGATTTTTAAAAGGGAAAAGAAATCAGCTTGTCTGCTAACGGGTGCTGCAGCTTCTCCCACACAGCTTCCCTGAGTGGGCCTGCTGCAGCCTTCATGTGAAAGAAAAAAGAGTTTGCTTATTACAAAACAGCACCAGAGGTGACCCAGAATGACCCAGCTAGGAAGTGGGAGGAGGCTTGAACTCCTCCTCCTCTGCTCTTCCAATCGTGCTTCTTTAGCATACAGTAGTCTTCTCTGTTTCCTTATTTATTCCTAACCCATTCAACTGTGCACATGAAACGTAAGAAACGACATCTTGCCACAGCTCTGCTTTATTCTACTTTATTCTATCTCACATTAGTTGTGAACATGTGTATGAGTTTAACAGTGCTTAGCTTTTTTTTTTTTTGTTGCTCTTCTACTCATGTTAATATTGTTTTATAGATTATAAATGCCACATTGATTTGTTAACTGTATAACCTTTGCTGCAATTGTGATGTATAGCTTATTTTTTAAGTTGCCGTTTTGTTAACAGGGTTTTACAAATTGTGATTGTTTCATTGATGAGTTGTTAATTACTTTATATGATTCATGCTATATTTGTGATGTTCTTTATGTTTTATTATGTTATTGTTATTTATCGTTTGCTTTGAGATTCATTGGAATGAAAAGCGGCATAGAAATGAGATAAATCCAATCAAACAAATCATTAATTAACAATTGCTTAAAATATATATTCATTACACATCATTCACACACTAGAGTACAAATGTTGGTAATCAACAGTTAGTGCCCTCCCAACATTTGGTAGTTATAACCTGCTCTTTACCATGCAGTCTCAAGTTGGGTTAAAGGTAAAGGTAAAGGGACCCCTGACCATTAGGTCCAGTCGTGGCCGACTCTGGGGTTGCGGCGCTCATCTCGCTTTATTGGCCGAGGGAGCCGGCGTACAGCTTCTGGGTCATGTGGCCAGCATGACTAAGCCGCTTCTGGCGAACCAGAGCAGTGCACGGAAACGCCGTTCACCTTCCCGCCGGAGTGGTACCTATTTATCTACTTGCACTTCCTGCTTTCAAACTGCTAGGTTGGCAGGAGCAGGGACCGAGCAACGGGAGCTCACCCTGTCGCGGGGATTCGAACCGCCAACCTTCTGATTGGCAAGCCCTAGCCTCTGTGGTTTAACCCACAGCGCCACCCACATTCCCAAGTTGGGTTACATGCAGCTAATATCAGGCATAGGCAAACTTGGCCCTCCAGATTCCCACAATTCCCATCATCCCTGACCACTTTTCCTGTTAGCTAGGGATGATGGGAGTTGTAGTCCCAAACCATCTGGAGGGCTGAGTTTGCCTATGCCTGGCTAAAATGCAAGTAAACCACATAGTGCACAACAACTCTAAATGATCAGTTACACCCAGTACTATTTTTATAGAAAAGGAGGTGCCAGAACACCTCCCTTGTTCTCTTAGAATGGAAATGGTGCCCACCTGAGAGATGCCAGAACTGAGTTCCGGCGAGCACCAGATGAAAATAAGGCCTGGTTACACCATATCATGCAAACCAAACAAGCAGCCACATTTCAGAGGAAGTGATTCTTTCAATTCTCCACCACCCAAAGTCTGTGCAAAAAGGTGCATCTTGGTCTGCCAACAAAACATATTTAATGACAGGATGAGGCACACCTTGGAGAGCGCATTCCACAACATTGAGGGCCACCACAAAGAAGGTCCTGTCTTACACAAGGTGGTAGAATCACCATGTTGCAATGTAGGAGGAAGCATTCTTTGAGATATTTGGGGTCTAAGTTGTTTGGGGCTTTATATGTCCCTGTAAGCACTTGAATTAGGCTTGGAAGCACAAAGACAACCACCTCAGAACTTTAAGAATTGGTGTAATACCTATTACACCTGACGATACCCTGGCTGCTGCAGATTTGTTGCAGAAACAGCAGGTGTTTTCAGGTTTGGTGGTTTATACGTTGAAGAAAACGTTATGGCAGTTATTTTGGGAGGTGTACATAAGTTATATGATATATATTGTATTTATTTTAGTATTCCATACATCTGAGAAGGGAGGATATGGATTTTAATTCCATGAAATGCAAAGATGCTATTTATTAGGTGTGTGCAGAGGTCTCAAGGTTCTTGAATTTATTAAAAAAATAATTGTGAGTTGCTCTGTGCAATCTTTCCACCCAAGTCTAGGCTTGTCCACGCCAAGGTGCAACGTGTAATTGAAGTTGCCTCTGTCTCAATCTAATCAGCGTGGTCCATACAATGTCGCCCTTCTTCACTGCTAACACGCTCACTTTCTAAAATCTGTAAAGTTTAAAAAAGACCGTTTCATAATCACTCCAATGCCAGGGATGGACCCTTTGTAGCTCTGTTGTTCAGTATCCTGTTCTGGAATCAATTCTGGTGTTCATACGAGAATGGAGATCATGCTTCATCCGCATAGCTGTCAACTTACAGATTTGAAAATAAGGGACCAGCAGCCTCGAAAATAAGGGATCAGCAGCCAAAATAAGGGATTTTCAGAGCACAGGTATGTTCAACTTCTGAGCCCCTCCGAGCCAAAGGCAGAAAGCCCAGCCAGCAGCCAAACGAAGCCTCAAGCGGTGGTTCCCACAGCGCAGCAAACCGGCAAAGGGGATGCAGCAAGGAAACCCACCATCACCTCTCCGCTGGGAAGCGCTGAGCAAAGGCGAGTCCCCAGGCAACGCAGCCGATTTGATCGGCACAAGGCATGCAAGCTCCACCCCCCAGTCGTTCTTAGACTCCTTATTGGCTGAGCAATGCAGCCAAGCAACACAGATTGGAGCCTCCCTCCTCCCTGGCCAGCAGGGAGGAAGGGAGAGGAGTTGCTTCCTTTGAAACCCGGGAAATTTAAGGGACATCATCAATAAGGGACAGCAGCAGGACACGGCGCTGAGATAAGGGAGCTTCCCGCCAAATAAGGGACGGTTGACAGCTATGTTCATCTGCTGTGAGTCCCCTATCAGCTGTTGGGTGGGTGAAGCTTTGTCTGCTGGTTGGGCTGCTCCTCACAGGGTGTTCATGTGGGAGTGGGGAGAGGAACCTTTGTGGATCCACTGGGACCCTCCTCTCTTCTATCTGATATTGGGTGGGAGAGGGTTTGCCCACTGGATTGGCTGCATGCTCATGTGAGCAGCAGATCCTTGCAGAAAGCAGGAAACAGATTTCCTCCCCTGGCATTGGCTGTTGGGCAGGAGAGCCCTTAAGCACTAGATCAGCCACATCCACTGATGCCCCATGAGGTAATCAAGCCAATCCCTGCAGGAAGCATGAAATATACTCAGAGTCGAGAGTGGATTTCATGCTCTTTATTCAGCTCATAGTGGGAGGAGGAATGAAAGTTTCCCCAAAGTATCTGCTTTATATACATTGTTTACACAATGGGCTGCACGTGATTAGCTAATTCCGGAATTCTCCTGTAGGCCAATCAGGTTGTGGATTCACTTCCACCTGGAGCTGGATTGGGTGGCTCCTGCAGACCAATCATACTGCTGCATTGTTCTAGGACCAATTAGACTGCTGCATTCTGAATCCTATTGTTCTAGGACCAATCAGACTGCTGCATTCTGGATCCTATTGTTCTAGGACCAATCAGACTGCTGCCTTTTGGATCCTATTCAACTCACTACATAACAAAGCAGTTAAGCAGTTCAGTCTGCCGACCTGTCAGATGACCGGCAATGGCGGCAAGGGAATGAGGTGTGAATGCGAAACAGCATATCAGACCTCTCTATTTATTTCACATATATGCTTATCGGGTCTGACCTGGCAGTGACTGATCAGGAATGAGACCTTGGGATTGTAAGTAGATAGAAGATGTCAACCCAGCGGCGGCTCTGAAGAAAAACAGATTCCACGCCAGGGGTTGTTAGGAAAGGAACAGAAAACAAAACTGCCGGTATCATATAACGCCATTCTACAAATCTGTGGCGAAACTTGCATTTGGAATACTGTGCACTGTCCTGGTTGCCTCAGATATTGTCTCCACGCCCTCCCTCGTTTATACAGCAATGTAGAAATGTGATTTGAAACTCGGTGTGAGTGTATGGGAAACAACCTTATTCCATTTTAAGCTGCTAGTGTGTATATAGCCCAAGGCCCCAAATATGGCTAGTATATAATGCATTTTCAGATCCTGAACATTTTTATTTTCGGGGGGTGGGAAGGAAATGGGACACAAAAAACGGTGAAAAAGAAGAATAAGTTTTAAGGCAGCCTTAGAATATAAAGTTCATTATAACACGTGCACACTTCCAATACTGAATGCTCATATCTTTGTGTGCCTGACAATGATTTCAAGGCCCTTTCATTATAAATATTTCATAATTTATTACTGAAAGTTCTCTAAAGTATATCTTCTCTTTTCTCCGATAGATAGCACCACATTCTACAAATATTTTAGAGGGGGGAAACAAATTGCATTTTTTTGGTGGGGGGGTGCGAGGAAATAAAGCGACATATTCAAGTTTCAAAACATAATGTATCTGTTCAGCCAGTCAATCATATCCATTCTTGCCTCCTCTATGTAAGGCCGATTTTCAGGCTTCATGTCGTCAGGCTTTAACTGAGCAAAGCCATGTTCTTGTCCAGGATAGATTTTGACTTTAAAGGGCACTCTACAGTATTCTGCCAGTTTTCCCTCCAGCAAAGTGACCTGTAACATACAATCATTTTCATTAGATATCTACAAAAGTTAAAAATCAAAACTTCCAAATTTGCTCCCTTTTAATCTGAATTCCTTCAAGATTTTTCTTTAAATCTAGTGTTGCCATAACTACAATTAAGCAATAATACCATGCCAGAGTGCAATTATTTTTTAAAAATAAAAAAATCCACCATTTTAATGCCAACGCACCCAAAGCAGTTTACAACTTTAATATACTAAAAACAAATAAACAATATAAAATGCGAACTTTGCCCAGGGATGGGGTGGAAGAGGTGGAAGATGGAGACAGTCTCACTGGAGTAGACCTAATGTTGTCATTGCCTGCCTGTCTGCCTTCCAGCCAGCCTGCCTCCCTCTCTTATTCTTTTCCACCTGTATCAAGTATGGTTAGTCTTTCATTCTCTGCCTTGCTCCTTTAACACACCAGTATGGTTGCTTTTCCATTTGTGGCAATGCCTCTTCTTGATGGAAACAGATGCAAAATAATATTAAATCAGAAAAGTTGTGCTAAGCACATAGAGGCTGTCTGTCCCTCATTACAGAAGACTTGCAGCTTGTACTCAAGAGGCAATTTCAAGCATCAAGGAAGTTTGAATCAGAAGACAATGGACGCTAAACCACCAGCTGGAAAGCAGCAGTGGTTGTGGTCCAGCATGGCTGTGGTGGTATTGGGCGGTCTTCCAGCTTTGGCACAGCCACTTCCTCCTCCACTGGCTGTGCTCGCGGCTGGGTGGTTGCAACCAATTGCAGGAGAGCTATAAAAGCCAGCTATACCCAATAATAATAATAATAACAATTTGTTATTTGTACTCCGCCCATCTGGCTGGGTTTCCCCAGCCACTCTGGGTGGCTTCCAACAAAGATTAAAAATACATTAAAATGTCACACATTAAAAACTTCCCTGAACAGGGCTGCCTTCAGATGTCTTCTAAATGTCAGGCAGTTGTTTATCTCTTTGACATCTGATGGGAGGGCATTCCACAGGACAGGCGCCACTACCGAGAAGGCCCTCTGCCTGGTTTCCTGTGGCTTTGCTTCTCGCAGTGAGGGAACCGCCAGAAGGCCCTCAGCGCTGGACCTCAGCGTCCGGGCAGAATGATGGGGGTGGAGATGCTCCTTCAGGTATACAGGACCGAGGCCGTTTAGTGCTTTAAAGGTCAGCACCAACACTTTGAATTGTGCTCGGAAGCGTACTAGGTGCCAATGTAGGTCTTTCAAGACCGGTGTTATGGGGTCTTGGCGGTCGCCCCCAGTCACCAGTCTAGCTGCTGCATTCTGGATTAGTTGTAGTTATCCAAGCCTAAGTCTCAGCTGATGTTGGATACACTACACATTTTGAGGGTAGGCGTGCATAAGACCTTGCTATGGAAGTCTTCAGTCGCCATATTCAGGGCCAGGGAGGAATTTGCCCTCAGACAAATTGGACCTATATGAGAGTGTTTGTTTGTTTTTGCCTACTTCCTAGCAATTGACACATCTTGATGGTGGATAAGACACTGAGTTGAATTCTTAGTCTAGGTGGGCAAGGGTGTCCAGAGTCACCCCACCCCTCCAAGGAATCAGGGTATCTGGGGGGAGCTGCTTTTGTGCAGATGCCCACACAGGGGCTTACAGGCCTTAGCACTCCCAAAATGGTGATTTTGGAGAGGTCACTCCAATTTGATGTATGGTCCTTAAGCTTGTCAAATAACCTACCAGTAAGAAAGGGTTGGTTGATTCAAGATATACACCCGATCTCTGCGCCAAAACCTGCTGACACCTGTGATTAATAAAGCCGTAGCCTGTTTAAATCCCAAGCGATTGTTTTGTGTTTATTGTAATGTCACCATGCCTTGGCCCCTCTGCCAGAGACTTCACTGTGCAATAGCTTACCTGATCAGAAGAAATGGTGTGATCTTTTCCACCAAACATGAAAAAGGTAGGATTCAGCAAATTATACCTACTTTCAGAATCTCTGATGATTCCTAAAACATATTTAAAGATTTAAAGGTTAAATCAAGTAGTATGTTCTTCAAGGTCAATAGAGAACAAAGGCTTCTATTTACTTCAGCTGTATGTATCTCTCATCTGTTCTTTCTCATGTTCTCAAGGGCAGCAGTTAAAAAACAATAATGCCCCCTCAGCTTAATTAGCAGTGTTATAGATAATGATTTATAGCAATCAAATGCCAGGAAAATCCTATATTTTCCTTGTAGGATAATTTTTACTGTTTGATGGCTGAGGTCCCAGATAAGAGGCACACTTGAAAGAAAAAGTTTATTGAGTTAGTGTGTTTAGCGACTAATCACTGTTTGTTGCAAATCAGTAAAACTGGCTCATATGTGATGCTAAACTGAACTTCTGTGAAAGTGAAACTCAGCTCAACAGAACTTCCCTCCAGACATGTGGAAGAAAAAAAGAGGTGTTGTGGGCCGAACCCTATGGAACTACCTCCTACAAGAAGTTAGGCAGGCATACAAGATTGCATCCTTATTCCCCTTGTTTGAACAGTGAGAGAACGAAGCATATGTTGCTGAAATAAATAGCCATAATGAATGCTGCAGCTCATCCTTACACAGACTTAGACTATAAATGTTTCAATGCACAAAAACATATGAGCCTCCTCAAGTTTACAAATATTTGTCATTACCATAGAGGGATACCCCAGCTTGAAAATCAGGATTTGTCAACATCAAGTGATGTACAGCCATTCCACCCCAAGAAAATCCAACGACACCGATTTTCATTGCATTGTACTGCTCCTTAAGATACTTCATGAAAATAGCAGCTGTCCTACAACATATGAACAAAATGGAACTAAGACATCTACATACACATTAAAAAAAAAGCAATATTATCAAAACTTGCTTCCCACCTGCACCTGCTGTTAAAAAAGCACTGACCCACTCAGGAAGATGCCGGGTTATCAGAGGGCCACTAAATTATGGGAACTGATTTTAAATGAAATCATTTGCTTTGAATGGTACATGCCCTTTGAAAAGTGTGGGCTTGCCCACAACTGGCGACCAAGAGAGGCACCATTTGGAATTTTATAGAAGTACAAACACAGGAAAGAATGCTTAATTTCTCTATGAAAATGGCTATCTGGTGCTATTCCTCATTTTCTTACACACTTGTAAGAGGAACAACTGAACATGGAAGAGTGACAAGGATTGATAATACTAAAATGAATGTCAAAAGAATGTGTAAACCATGAAGGGGAGTTAATAAGTCTGTTAAGGAATAACAGAGGTGGGGCGTGTCGAATTATAGCTACGCACAGGGTGCTGCTGAAATTTGAGAGCCTCAAGTCTGCCACTGTTTAGCCTAAAATCCTATGCAGACTTTCTTGGATGTAAGTTCCATTGATCTCAACAGGATTGGCTTCTGAATAAGTATGCTTAGGATCATATTGCATAGCTCAATCAATACAGACCCTCCAAGGGATGTCCCTGGTTTAGAGAAGCCTTCCAAGTTTCTGATTTGATCCTGGAATTTCCCACTTTTCCTTAGAATGCCCCTATTTTCATTGGAGAAATATTAGAGGGTATGGCGTTATCTGACTCCTGAGTTGTCTGAAGGCAATCCTGTATAGGGAAGGGTTTTTAAATGTTTTTTGTGCTTTTATATATGCTGGAAGCTGCCCAGAGTGGCTGGGGCAACCCAGTAAGATGTGTGGGGTATTAATAGTTAAATTATCATTCTGGAATGGGACGTCCCTATTTTCATTGGAGAAATGTTGGAGGGTATGTCAATGCCCCTCCCAAAATTCAATTCTCCTGTCGATGCTGAATTAACCTTATGTTGTCCCCTTAGCTACATTGATTAGTTATAGCTTTGGAATAAATGTTAGTCTTACTTGTCCACCTTCGTGGGATCTCGGTGCTTTAACCAGTCTGCAAAATTCTGCCAACGATCAGTAGTTTTCCATGGTTCTTTTCCTAGGAAGAAATCTGGGCATATGGTTCTGTATGGAATAGCAGACAGATGTTACCTATGACCTGTTCAGCTCCCTATTAAAAAAATATGAAATTTTAAGTCTGTGCATAGAGATTGGAGCACAGGAAAGTTTTTCCCTTATTGAGGCATCTGATCATAGCCTGCATCTTAATCAAGGCTTATATTTTGATCAAGGTTGTATCTTAAAAATTAGCTTAAAATCCACAAATGTTTCTTTCGAGGCAGGAAACCAGCAGGCAGCTGGCAAACTCTTGGGCAGAGAGGCCTCTGGTTTATTGCGGTCATAAAAATGCTGGGAACAAAAGGTCACACTGACCATACAAATTATGGAATGCTGCAAAAAGCACTCAAGTCTTTTGTGAGGAAAGAGACAATGGGGAGGTTTCCCACTTTGACCTTGCACAAAAAAACATTTGCTCAGTTTAGGAATCAAAATGGTTTCAGGTCAGTCTTCCTGTGCTGATCGATGTATGTGCTTGGTTGGTACACTTATTAACATTACCATATATCGAGCCCACAAAATTCCTATCTCAACCCATCAAATTCTTTATTTGTAAGCCATTTTATTTCCAGATCCACTGTGAACTTAAGATAAAACAATGCATTAAGTGCCCCCATTTCAGGTAATATTTCTTAACGTACGTTTTTTAATGAGACTAATGCCTTTCAGGAAGACATTCAGACAAGAGGTGACGAATAACTTTTCTGTATGAAAATCACAAGTCAGGTCAAATTTATGGCCTCGCAACCATAACGTAGAGATTGAGGAAGGTTAAAAAGAACCAATTGCTCACATGTATCCTTTAGCTGCGACGATATCAGCAATGTATCTGGTATCTGGGAATTGCCATCCATATATGTCGTGAATCACAATCACAGCTTTGTCCGTGTTGGAAGGAGGTTGGCAAACATATGCTTTGATGTTATCAACTTGCACATCTTGGCCACGCCCCGTGTAAGTGCTGCTTCTTCCAACATCATATTGGAAAGGTAAATCCTGACTAGTCATTACAGAAAACTGAAATGTAAACAAAATATAATTAGTCAAATATAAACAAAAAAAAGCTATTGTTAAAAAAAATGAAAATGACCCACACGGAGCAACAGAAATGAGCAAATCGGAACAAAAGCAATTGAAATAGCTCAACACAATAGATGCTTCAAGTGGTTCCCCCAAATTCAGCTGAAATTGCGACTTATACTGGCTTCTCCAGTCTAACTACCATATTTACTTGAATGTAACGCACACCTTTTTTGGCCAAATTACTTCATAAAATTAGAGTGCGCATTAGATTTGATGACACATTTACATTCACCAGCAAATACATTTTTGGTTTCAGTGTTTTGAAAATTGAGGTGCCCATTAGATTTGATGACGCATTCAGTTCACATAAATATGGTATTATTTAACCCCCTGAATAGAACCCCTCACAACAGCACAAATACAACAGGTGTCGTCAGTGTTTTTCTTTCTAGAAAAATAGGTTCCAGGAAGTTGTCACAGTAAGTGCCACACTTTTTAACAACAACAAAAAGAGGTGCTGGTACTGAGTACCCTTGAGTACCTGCTGAGAGAGAAAAAAACACTGGGTGTTTTCTCAAGCACATCTGATGCAACTAATCAAGGGCTTCATTAGGATGGGAAAAAAGAAGAAAGCACAGTATGGGAAACAGAAGTAAGTTCAGACCAAAGTGCCAAGGACAAATTTAAAGGGACACCTTGAATCCAGCAGCAACTCATGTAAAAGTAAAAAATGAGGAAGGGGGTTGTTTTTTAAAGCCTCCTTCTTTCAGCATAGTTCTATACACACACCAATATTAAAACATAGATTACTAGTAGTTGTAGTGATTGTGAAAATTGATGAAAGTAAGTTCCAGCGTCTTTGAAGTATACAAACTGGGAACAGACAGAATGAATAACGTAATAATAATAAATTTTTATTTATACCCCACCCTTCCCGGTTTTTAAATCGGGCTCAGGGCGGCTAACAGCAAATATAAAACATTAATTAAAATGCGACTTAAAAACAGCATACAACAGCATAAAATACAACATAAAATGCAGCATCAATATCAATAAAATTCAAAAATTCAGGGGTCAGTTTTTTTTGCGGGAGGGAACCCAGTCAGTAGACATCAAATGATCACCAGGGCTAACTGGCCAAGTTGGTCCTACTAGGGCCAGCAAGGAGACCAGGGAGGAATTTAAATGTGGGGTCCCAAGAAAGTGAAAGAGAAGAGGAAAGGGAAAAGGGAATAGAGGATCTGGCTAATTCAAATTGAAGGCCAGGCGGAATAGCTCTGTCTTACAGGCCCTGCGGAAGAAGATCAAGTCCTGCAGAAAACTGTGGTTGAAAATCGACCAGAGGGCATGTTGAGTGGGTGGCCAGAGCACAGGGTGCGTCAAAGCGGCAATGCTTGAAAAAACATTGCACTTTAATAAGACTGAAAGGCGGGGTCCCACTTCAAAGGCAGTTGAGTGCTATTAAGCAAATGATGAAAACTTGGTAATTCTCAATTCAGCTGCCTCCAGACAGCAGGCCTGATGTAAGAGACCTTAGAGAAAAAGTTGTTGTAATCTGCGCTAATAGTAATTTGAACACTGAATACCTTGGAATTCGTACAAATTGCTGAATAGGAATACGGGGCAAGGCATATATCTGCAATTAAGAGAGGCATATGCTGGAAGCAGGCCTATCCATACATCATTATTGATGGCTAGTTGCTACATTCTTGCAGTTAATTGTTTTTGCAATCGTAATAGTTGCCATTGGAAGCAGCTTGTTGTTGTTGTTATTAAATTATTCAAATTATTTACCCACAGGTCTTAGGGTGGTTCACAACATAAAAGCATAATGCAAAATACAGAATACAGTGGTACCTCAGAATGCGAACGGGATCCGTTCCGGAGCCCCGTTCGCATCCTGAACAGAACGTAAGACGTGACTGTGCGTGCGCAGGTCGCGTTTCGCCGCTTCTGCGCATGACGTGATTTTGACTGTCTGCGCATGCGTGAGCGGTGAAACCCGGAACTAACGCACTCCGTTACTTCCGGGTCGCAGTGGAGCGGAACCCGAAAATACTTATCCTGAAGCCGTATTGATCCCAAGGTATGACTGTACATAAGATAAACAAAAACAAGAACCCTCAATAATCCCCCACTCCTCAACACATTTTAAAAGGGCATTAGATGTCAATCAACCAAAGGTTAGGGAAAGGGAACCCTGACTATTAAGTCCAGTCGCGGATGACTCTGGGGTTGTGGAGCTCATCTCGCATTACTGGCTGAGGGAGCTGACGTTTGTCCACAGACAGCTTCCGGGTCATGTCGCCAGCATGACTAAGCCGCTTCTGGTGAACCAGAGCAGTGCACGGAAACGCCGTTTACCTTCCCGCCAGAGCGGTACCTATTTATCTACTTGCACTTTGACATGCTTTCAAACTGCTAGGTTGGTAGGAGCAGGGACTGAGCAACCTGAGCTCACCCCGTCGTGGGGATTCGAACCCCCGACCTTCCAATCGGCAAGCCCTAGGCTCTGTGGTTTAGACCACAGCGCCACCTGCGTCCACAATCAGCCAAAGACATGGTTAAAGAGGAACATTTTTGCCTGGCGCCTAAAGGTGTATAATGAAGGCATTAGGCGAACCTCCCTGGGGAGATATTCCACAGACAGGGAGCCACTGTGGAGAAGACCCATTCTCATGTTGCTACGCTATGGACCCCTCATGGAGGAGGCAAACAAAGAAGGACCTCAGAAGATGATATGATGGTCTGGGTAGGTTCACATGGAGAGAAGCAGTCCTTAAGGTATTGCGATCCTAAATTCTTTATGGCTTTATAGGTCAAAACCAGTACTTTGGGCCCGGAAACTAATTGGTAGCCAGTGCAGTGTATGAACAACAGCACTGTGAATAAGTGGAGACGGGCATCAATATCTTAACTAAGAAAATGAATCAGCAAAAACTGAGTAAACAAAAGTTATGCAGAAGCTTGTCTTCTACCTGCCTTTGCTGGATTCATGTATTTGATGTACTTTTGAATGCTACAAATGGACATGGTAGATTCCTATGTGTACACATTCTGTGTAATTCTTTCCCATCAAAATTAATGTGGAAATACGTTTATTAGTCATAAATGTCATTTAAATATAATGTCAAATGCACAGAAGCAAGTCAATGCAAGCATCTGCAATCATTTTATAAAAATCAGATTAACAACCATCTAATTTCGGGAATGGTCCCGATAAATGGCTGCTCAACCTTTAAATCATTGAGAAAACTAAGACTAAAGTAAAGCCACTCAATAGTTGGGCTATGTTTTGAGACAGAGGAGAGTAGAATTCGGACACTTATACAGTAATTCAATATCTAATAAATGTCATGACCCACAACTACATTCTGCAGAGCAAATGCAGCAACAATGAACGTAGTTTCTGTAGATAAAACAAAAATGCCACTTTGAACGTTCCACAAGGGAAGTTGCAATAAATGTATATAGGGTATATGGTGAATGAATGCATAACAATTGAACACTTACTGTGCTAAAAACAGATGGTGCCACATCTTGTGATCACAAACCCTCCAAGTGTCCCTATTTTCCAGGGACAGCCCCGGATTTACAATTTGATCCCAGAATGTCCCACTTTTCCTTAGGGCATCCCTATTTTAATTGGAGAAATGTGGGAGGGTATGGCGTTATGCCACCCATGAGCCAATGAGATAAATAACTCTACAACCTTTAGAAGACATCTGAAGGCAGCCCTGTATAGGGAAGTTTTTTTTAAATGTTTAGTGTTTCATTATGTTTTTATATATGTTGGGAGCCACTCAGAGTGGCTGGAGCAACCCAATCAGATGGGTGGGGAGGCTCAGCCAGATGGGCAGGGTATAAATTATTATTATTATTATTATTATTATTATTATTATTATTGACGTTCCTGGTTTTATCAGGGTGTGTTTATGCAGGGTGGGGCTTACACTGGCACCCCAATATTTAATTCTAGTTGGCATCCCTGTGGCCTGGAAAGGCTCTTATATAATGGCAAGTTCCTGATTCATCAAAACAAGATTGCTGGTGCAATCATTTCCTCCACCATTTCCTCTTCCAGGATTTCCTCATTCTCACAGCCAACTAGCTTTGATGTGGTCTGCACTAAAGACCAAGCAGCTGGCGAGTTCAACAATTTCAGCGGAATCCTGTTTAGCCAGTGGGGCATTTGCATGAATCTTGCGTTGCCAACCTCATGGCAACCCTCAGTGTAGATTGAACTGGAAGCACCAAGTGTTCCTCCTCATTATTCCCAGAACCTTCCATCAGCAATTATTTGCCAGCAATGTTTGTCCTTCCCACCTACATGTCATGCTGGAGAACAAGGGTGGCAAATGTCTGTATTTTGGGGAGCGGCTCTCAACTGAAATTCAAAATGCCAGCATGAGGAAGAAGAAAATTCAGAACTGGGAAATTTATATGGACTTTTGTTGCTATGCTGTTTCTTGATACACATTATTTTATCGCTGCTTGGTTTATTATTTTATGTGTGCTTTATTGGGCTCCTTCGGGGGAAAGGATGGGATGGAATTTGAATTAAGAATTGCAGCGGTAATAATTCTGAGCTGCCAGCTACTCATGCCTGGCACATTGTGCTGGTTTACAAGAGATGGGTGAAATAACTTAAGTCCAGTGCTAGAGGACAACTTTGATTTAGGACAAGATTGGCTTGCACCAGAAGGTCTTGTGCCATTCCGTAGTGTCATCTGACCTTCTGTATGTGTTTAGTCTTAGGGCAGAAGGTCAGGTGAATGCAGAGAAGTCAGGCATGGGTCCAACTGGTTGAGCTGATCCCCCTGCACATTTTTATCCTTCCTGGCATGTCTACCAGCTCCACCTGGTATGCAGATTGAGATCCTACCTGCCCACAGACTGTCTCACCAGAGTGGTGCATGCTCTAGTTATCTCCCGCTTGGACAACTGCAATGTGCTCTACGTGGGGCTACCTTTGAAAGTGACCCAGAAACTACAACTAATCCAGAATGCAGCAGCTAGACTGGTGACTGGGAGCGGCCGCTGGGACTATAAAACACTGGTCCTGAAAGACTTTCATTGGCTCCCAGTACATTTCTGAGCACAATTCAAAGTGTTGGTGTTAACCTTTAAAGCCCTAAACAGCCACAGCCCAGAATACCTGAAGGAGTGTCTCTACCTCCATCGTTCAGTCTGGACAATGAGGTCCAGCTCTGAGGGCCTTCTGGTGATTCCCTCACTGTGAGGAGTGAGGTTACAGGGAACAGGCAGAGGGCCTTCTCGGTAGTGGTGCTCACCCTGTGAAACACCCTCCCATCAGATGTCAAGGAAATAAACAACTACTTGACTTTTAGAAAACACCTGAAGGCAGCCCTGTTTAGGGAAGTTTTTGAGGTTTGATGTTTTATTGTGTTTCAATTTTATTGTGTTTTCAATATTCTATTGGGAGCCACCCAGAGTGGCTGGGGAAACCCAGCTAGATGGGTGGGGTATAAATAATAATAATAATAATAATAATAATAATAATAATAATAATATTACCATATAATATCTGAAAGGCCTCCAAATTTATCATAAATAAATTAACCAAAAAATAATAATACCCTAGTGAGGTTCACATATTGTGTTACTAAAAGCAATTTAATTAACTATAGCACACAGCATGCTTGTACAATAAAGCGACTGCACTTAAAGAAACATTTAAATTGTGGGTCATATGTATGAAGCAAGAGTGAAGAGAAAGAAAGATCTAAACCACCCAAATAGACTCCTATAAAACTAAATTAGACTCAGAGGCCTTAGTGCATTTTTCCAAAAGGAATTAAAAGCACATCTAAGTAATACAGTAGCCTGCCAGGCTTTCCTCGGGAAGTCTATTCCATAGTCAGTGTCATCACTGAGAAAAGTTGTTAGCCAGTGAAAAATATTGAAAAGGGGAGTCTCTGCAATTAGGGCAGTGCATGAGAGGAGTTTGTAATATTCAAGAAATTTGGTTGGGAAAAGCCCAGTTCCTAATTAGTTCCATTGCACCCTGTCTCATTTCGGCTATTCACTGACACCAGCCTACAGATGAGCAGTTTTGGTTTCTCTCAATTTTCCCAATTAGTTCTCCACAATCTTATATCAGGAAGTCATACTGAAACTCAATCAGCATCTTCCAGCAAATCTCTCCCAATGTATGCAGTTTTGCCTAATATATTTATCATTTATTTCTAAGCCGCTTTAATATTCCAATGCTTAATAACCAATGCTCAGCTTGTACTATATAAAAACAATATATACACATTTTTGCCAAATATTTTCCTTGAATATAATGCATTTTTTATGTTGAATAATATTTTATGTCCACTTTGCTGCAGTATATGCATTTTTGTACACATCGCTTGGCCACAGAACTGCATGGCAAAATTCAGAAAAGTGTGAATTTCGAAGGATGTCTGGGTTTCAGTTCTCATATTGTTTTGGAAAGAGCAAATTAGGGAGCTTTGCTTTCAAGTGAACTGAACCAAATTCCTCCCCTGTCCCTACATCTGACATCATAACTTCACAGCGTATGCACATTAATGATTAAATCCAATTATCCCTGCATGGTGGACAAATATTTTCATGCCCATTAAAAGGGAAATGGGCCAAAGAGCAGCAGATGATAACAGCCGTGTGATCCATATTTGAATCAACCTAGCTTGAGGCTATTCCAGCCTTCCCTTAAGCTTTTTTGTGTTTATTTGGCTAGTCAAACTCTTTGCTGCCTCTTCCCTTTGTACTTCTATGCTTTTAGATGCTTTGAGTTCCCTCTAGCGGAAGAAAAAATGGGATAAAGGTATCTAGAACAAATAAGCACACAACCAGCGGGTATTTATACAGTGCTTTCAGGTATAAGCATCACCACAATTTGAACCAATTTCTTGTTGCTCTCTCCTGATTGACTCCAGCAAACAATCTGCTATCTTCTTTCCTACACCGGTTACAGTGCAAACTTATTTATGTGTCTTCTCCGCAGAAGTTTGTTTCACTGAGTACACTGCGGCTTCTCTCCGGTAAATATGAATGGGATTGCAGCCTCAAACTGAAAAAGTCAGCTGTGTGAATTTCCTTTCCCCACTGATCACAACTCAATGATATTTTCATTTATGAGCTTTATGACGTTCTTTTGCAGCGCGTTTTCAGAACGTTTTTTTATAGCTGTGTAGATCTAGCCTGTGTAGATCTAGCCTAGATCTAGTCATGCTGGCCACATGACCCGGAAGCTGTACGCCGGCTCCCTCGGCCAATAAAGCGAGATGAGCACCGCAACCCCAGAGTTGGCCACGACTGGACCTAATGGTCAGGGGTCCCTTTACCTTTACCTTTTTTAGATCTAGCCTTAGTATCCTTTAGCTGGGGTACTATTAGCATTAATTTTTACATATAAAATCGCCTCTCACCCCCGCAACAGTCATTCTAAGAGACTGATAATGGGCTTTGTGTCTGCACACTCCATCCACACCCCTCCCTTTGTGCACCTGGCTTCAGCACTTATGTTATACAGCCACAGAATCATAGAGTTGCAGTGTTGAAAGGGTCATTTAGTCCAATACAGGAATCTTTTACCCAACATGGGGCCCCAACCCACCAGTGATGTAGCGTGGGTTGCTGGAGCCCAGGGTGTGGAGGGCCATGCCGGGGGGTGGGTGTGCTGGCTTGCTTCCTTGCCGCAGTTCTGGCCTCAATGAGGGAGCCTGTCATGGGGGCACCTGATTACTCCCTCTGAATTCTGTGCCCAGGGCCATGGCCCTCCTGCCACCCACTATGCCTCTGAAACGCATGACTCTTATTAAGAGTCTCATGCTCTACCAACTGAGCAATCAGCCAGTTGTGAGCTATTAAGCCATATTTGCCTGTAATGTCCAAACTAATAAACTTGGAGGCAAAACCAGAAATGCTTGTGCTGACAGAGCAATCTGCTATGTGCCACGTTGAATTCCTCTGTGTGGTTCAGCAAACCACAGAACTGTTCTATTATGGTGCATGAGTGAAGTGAGCACAGGTCGCAATGTTCCCTCTTGGTCTAATAAATTATGATTCATTAGTCCGATATTGCTGCATTTGAACTGGGTCACAATTGCTTAGTCAAGGTCAAAATACACTGAGTGACCCTGGGCGATTTGCCACCTCCCACATTAGCCTGTCTCACAGGCTTTATTGTGAGGGTGAAATTGAAGAGGGGCCTTGAACACCCTGAAGAAAGGGAAGGGGAGAAAAATCTGTATAGTAACAGTAGCCACCCTGTGAATTTGGTAGCCAAGCAGATGTTTGAACACACATTTCTGAAACTCAAACGTATTCAGATACTGTACACACTGGCAATTTATTTTACATGTACTTAGGATAATTGCAAATGGGCTTAATTTGCAGATGAGTTGGTTGTTGTTGTTTTTTTACTTATCAAATTCCCTCTGGAAAGGGTAAATCTAGCTTAAAATCCAGATACAGTGGTACCTCGGGTTAAGTACTTAATTTGTTCCGGAGGTCCGTTCTTAACCTGAAGCTGTTCTTAACCTGAAGCACCACCTTAGCTAATGGGGCCTCCCGCTGCTGCCGTGGCGCCAGAGCACAATTTCTGTTCTCATCCTGAAGTAAAGTTCTTAACCCGAGGTACTATTTCTGGGTTAGCGGAGTCTGTAACCTGAAGCGTTTGTAACCCGAGGTACATTGTACAGGCATTTTGGTGTGTACATGAGGATCACCATTTGCACAATAAACATCTATCTGAAAGCATGCGCTATCTTGAGTCCCTCTCTCGATATTTGCACAGATATTCCTGCTAATTTCAGTAGCAAATCTTCTATGATTTGGTGGCAGCAATTCAAAAATGATGTTCTCCATACAAAACAGATAGAACTTGAGTAACACTAGCTGAAGATTGTCTTAAGCACTGCAAAGAATATTAGTCATAATAATCATTCCTTTATTTCTTTTTATAGAATACAGTATAGAACTCTTTGTGGGAGGACTCAAAAATAAAAAAGGATGCTTTTTGTTTCATTTCCTACTACGTAATATATAAAATCTAGCATCTTAACCCCTTGCAAAATATGTTCCAGTAATTTAAGTAACAACACATATTAGGGTGTTCAGAGCACATACATTATTTTGTAAAAACAATAGGAACCCTGTAAAGTCGATCATTATTGTTATCTCCTGACCGCAAGTGGGCTGGGTGGGTGTTAGGCTAAGAGAGAGTGGTCTGCTACGGTCATGTAATGAGTTTGAAGCAGAGGTAAGATCTGAAGCCAAGAGTTCCTGATGGGTAGCTTACACTCAAAGCCACTAAAATACACCACCATTATTTGTAACACCTGTCACTGCTTGAATCTCCATTTCTCCCCCCTTTGCTCCACAGTTTTATAGAACTGCAGCTGTCCTAACCTCAGGATAGGGTAGGAGGCATTATTGCCCTTCCTGGACATACCTGGATTGCAGGGGTTGTGATCTAAACCCAAGGAAGATTCCTTTGGCGATGAGGAGAAACTTGCAGGTTGTCGGCTGATGTAAGAAAATAAAAAATGCAGCACCAATAACAGTTCTATAGCTGCTGCTCAGCTTCCATTCCAGTGCTGTGTTCCTTTCAGATGTTATGGGAGATGTGAAGTTAGAAGAAGGTGGAGGCTGCTTTGAAGATAAATGCCTAATCCAGAAAGACAGGAAAGGGGAAGGGACATGGATTCAAAGAGACAGGCTTCTCTTGTTCCCCAAGGCTGATTTTTAGAGTTGTTTTTTTTTTGGCGGGGTGGGGGTAACAACTGAAGAACAGAGAGAAGCTGCTAAGGAGAACGCACTATGCAATTTCCTCGCAGCCAGCTGTCTAGGTTTCTGTTTAAGCTAAAAAACGACAACCCCCTGGCAAGATCTCTGGCTCTGAACGTATAATTTAGATTTCTTCATGTGTATATTTGCTGCTTCTTCCTGTGGCTACTGTAGAAGAAACTTAATATGTGGCAAAAGTATAGGGAGAGAGATGGCCAATTTTAAGGCTTTTTGCAGGAAGGGAGGGTGGCTTTAGGAAAGGGATGTGCTATGTGTTCCCTTCCCAATACTCCCTGCTCCAAATTTGAGAATCTGTGGGATGCTGCTGTAGCGCCAGCCACATGTTCAGTCACGCAAAATTGGTGCTACTTAGGCACTTACAGGTACTTTCTCAAGTCAGCTTTAGGCTCCTGTTGTTCTGTGGGTCTCCAGCTGGCTACAGTTGACCCTGGATATGTGGTTAGCATGTCTTTCATAGGGATAGGGGATAATATTTATTTAGTTCACACTTAACAGTCATCTGACCTAATTCACGCATTCTGAAGCAATAAGCAAACTGAAAAACAACCACTCTTTGACATTTGCACCTCTCTGAATATTGCAGAGAATGTACACAGCCAAGTAATGTCTGCAAAAAATGCATGTACAGTGGTACCTGGGGTTACATACGCTTCAGGTTACATACGCTTCAGGTTACACACTCTGCGAACCCAGAAATAGTACCTCGGGTTAAGAACTTTGCTTCAGGATGAGAACAGAAATCAGGCAGCCGCAGCAGCGGGAAGCCCCATTAGCTAAAGTGGTGCTTCAGGTTAAGAACAGTTTCAGGTTAAGAATGGACCTCCGGAACGAATTAAGTACTTAACCAGAGGTACCACTGTACTAGGATAAAGTGTGCACATAACGAAAATAGCACACAGAAGTGCGTCGAAGGAGCGAAAATTGCTTCGTGACAATCTGTGTACTAGGCTAAAATCACATGCAATAATGTGTATGTTCAGATAAATATGTACTGAAGTGCTGTTGAATTTTCGTGAGGATGTGTTAATTGATCAAGCAATCATTTTTCAGAGTGCCCTCCAAACTAGCCAAATTTATAATCTGGAAAAATATATCAATGTTGCAAATCTATGTACGTCTACTCAGAAGTGAGTCCCATTGAGTTCAGTGATGCTTAGTCCTAGGTGAGTGGATAAAGGATTGCAACCTGAAGGAACCCTGCGACCAACAAACCTCCAATGTCAATTCTGTACAGAGATGTAATACCAATTTAGTTGTATTTCTGGCAGTGTGCTTCTGTTCACCATGGGTCTAATCTTACAGTCAAGATGCAGCTGTGTCTGTTATGGACTGTACTACTTCTTACTACAGGGGATTGCTAGTATTGTACATACTGTACTGATACATTTAAAAATTTCATTCCCTCCCTCCCAGGGAAGCCAGAAATTGTGCAGTGCCACAATAGATGATACATCCATCTCACTCTGGTAATCTTGCATTTAACCTCTTTAAAATACCGCATAATACGTTCAGTTTTAATCTCCTTTCCTCAGAAAGGAAAATCTACTCGATCTGTACCTTGACTCCTTTTAAGAAAAGTTAACTTTTAAATAAAAAGGTCAATGTGAAACTGATAAGTTTATTTCTGTTTGGTTTGATTTTGCCACCTATGTCAACATTAAAGAACACAGTTGATCTTCGCCAGGGCTTTATTTTTTTCCAGCCAGAACTCACTAGAACTAAGTTCCGGCACTTCTCAGGTAGGCACCATTGCCATTAAAAGAGAACAAGGGAGGCGTTCATGGTGAGTTCTGGCACCTTTTCCTAGAAAAATAACATTTTTGCCCAAAACAGATATGACAAGTTCCTATCCAAAGGGAGTTAAGAATCTAAAACAGATCAAAAATAGACACGAGTAAACAACAGAGGAAGGGATTGTTCAGCCACATAAGCCAGGGTTCAGCAAAGTTTTTGAGGCATGGGTTGGTTCGCGATCCTGCAGACGCCGTAGTAGGCCAGAGTGCGCATGCACACGCAAATGCCATTTCCGGTGCTCCTTCCGGTGCAGAGGAAGCGTGCGCAGCTTCCCATTGGCTGCAAGAGCTTCCTGCAGCCAATGGGAAGCTGCCCAGCGTTGTGGAAGGCAGTCCCTGCTCAACTCCATGCCGGTTTAGCATGGTGCACAGGAGCCAACCCGAGCGGGCGGTGGGGGTCCATGGACCAGTTAAATGACCCCCATTGGCCACTTCCGGTCCATGGGCCTTAGGTTGCCTATGCCTGGTATAAGCTCTGTAAAAGTAGCTCTCCAATTCTGGTCTTAGCATGGTGCAACTGAAGTGTTTCTGTGTGTCACTTATGGCGTAATACTCCTACTGAACCATTGAAAAGATAATAGGATTTGCTGGAAGCCCTGCTATGCTACCCAAGGCTGTGATGGCCACCATAAACCTTCAGGGTGGCTTAAGGGGTATGATTAAGTGCAACATCACAGGTATGCCTAAATGATGAAAAATGACCTCTGGTGATTTAGCCAGTGGTGCTAAATGAATGTGAAAGGCCTTTTCCTGGTTTATGGATTCGGCAATACTGGACAGTGATGACTCTTTACTTGCCTCCCAAGGTCTAGTTTACTTGCTCCCGGTGTCTACATTTAGAATGTAAAAATCTCCAGTTGCCTGCCTTTTGCAAAAGAATTATGTGTTTTTTCCCAGTATTAAAAGAAAAAGAAAAAAAGGAAATACTATTATTTTGTTACAATTTCCTTCTATTTAGGTGAGATAAAGGTGACATGCTTCTTTCTAATGTACTAGGTTAACTAATAAAATATGTGTTTAGTCATCTCTTCTTTAGAGGAAGGAAGGCCATTTGGGAATATCAGAAAAAGGGTGTAGCCAACCATTATAAATTTTAATTAGGTGCCACTGTGATTACTACTTAGCTATGAGGCAATGGTGTAATTATACCTGCTTGTTACTCTGTGCTCTTTTTCCGGGATGTTTTGAAGTATTAAAATCATTATTGTGTTGCAGTGAACACAATACTTCCAGCAGTGAAGCATTTGACATCAGCTGATCTGCCCTGCTATTACATATTAGTAATATGTAATGCCTGCTATTACATATTAGCCAAGGACTTCAAAGATAAAGTTGCTTGCCTCTGTGGAGATGTGACGCCATAGTTGAAATGGGTCCATTTTATCTAGTCCACTGTTGCAGGATCACTTTCAGATCTGGAGGCCTGAGATGCGGACAAGGCACTTGGGTCCATCCCATTTTGTCGTGTGAGGTGAAATGGAAAATGCTGCTTTGCCCTACCATTGCTCCCGTCGCCACCTATCGTCTCCTTCCACCTCCACCTACCCTGCCACATTCACCGCTGGCAGAGTAGCGCGTTGCCACTGGTGGCAATTTGAGGCAAGACTGCACTGATTTGGGGTGAGATCTCGCCCCAAATTTCAGGTCTTGTGCGCTCCGCTAGATCTCGCCCAAAATGGATGTGATCTTGCTGAGGTGGAGGGCAGGCAGGGTAAGCATGGATGTTCTTCCTGGGGCACTTCTGTCGCCTGAGGCAGTGGCCTCACCCTGTTTAATGGCTGGTCTGCCTCAGTATCTGCAGTGAGTGTGACATTTAGCTTAGAATCAGGCCTGCAAAAAAGTCTACAAAAGTTACTAATCCACCTGCCAGCAGGTGCTTATGTTAGCCATTTGCTGCCTAAGAAAAAAGAAAGTTCCAGCTCTGCTCTGCTGAGCCAAGTCAGTTTGTGCCATAACTTGGGTGTGTGTGTGTGTGTGTGTGTGTGTGTGTGTGTGTGTGTGTGTGTGAAGTGGCTGCAATCTCCTCTCCCAAAGCCTGCACACTCATGTGAACTTGGCCACTATGTCACTTGTGAGTGACAAATGTGGTAATGTGAAGCTTGCTGTAAAATAATCAATGGACAACTGATACCATAGCTTTATTTCAATTATGAAACATGGGAGTTGGAAAAATAGTTCCATCAAACAAGTTGTTAGCTGCCTTTGTTCTTTGCTGCCTGCAGAATTCAATTCCCAACACCGGACTTCCCCATTTCTGCTGTGGTTGAAGAGACTGATACAGGAGAGACATGTTTTGTTGCAGCTGGGGCTGAGGAATGCATACAGCTGGGGTGACACAGGCGTGCCATGGCATTTATTCTTTCTGCGCCCACACTACCCTAAAAATCTTCAGATAATAATAATAATAATAATAATAATAATAATAATATCTTCAAGCTTCAGTTGAGATTCCTGCATTGCTGGGGGTTGGACTAGATGACCGTTGGGGGACCCTTCCAACTCTACAATGTTATGATCCTAGAGGTACAGAGTCTTGGCTAGGGCATGCAGCTACCTACACGGTTCAAACAGGAGAAGGGGGGGAGGACCACAGAAAACATTCCCCCACCTTCCCCGGAAACTGAGGGGGGCGTGGCCTAGCCGTGCCTTCTCTAGCAACCCACCGCTCTGTGGTCCTTAACCCCTTCCTTCACTACCTAGCCAAGACAGGCTTGGCTGCGCTTATTGTACGCCGCGCTCCCCAACGACGCACGCGCGGCCTTACGCCACGCTTGTGACGCGCCGCGCCCCGCTCGGGGAGAACTCTTCTCTTGTGACGCTCCCCTGGCGAGGAGGCCGCTGAAGCGGGGCGGGGGGGGGGGGTTGTGACGCGAAGAAACCTCCAGGGGGAGCCCGCGGCAAAGCCGCAGCGGGCCCTGGCTACCGGGAGCCCGCTGGGCCCGTTCCTTCTCTCTTCCTCTCTATCGCTCTCTCTCTCCCTCCCTCCGCCCCCACGTTCTCTGGCTTGCGTCACGCCCCGCCTGCGTCACCCGGACAAGATGGAGACCGCCGAGGAAGGTAACGGCCTGGAGCCTCGGGCGGCTTGTGTGAGGGGGGCGGCGAGCGGAGGGGCGGGGAGGAGCCCGGGCCGTCGGCCTGAGGGTCGCGGGTGGGGGTGGGAAATAGCCTGGCCTGCGCCGGGGAGGCGTCCCGTGGGGGGTTCGGCGCGCCTCACCTGAGCTTCCCTCCCTTGGCCCGCCGGAGCGCCTCAGGTGCCGCTTCGGGGACGGTTGGCGTCGCGGGGGGGGGGGGCTCTGTGTGTGTATATATATATGTTTGGTATGCGTGTGGAGGTGTGTTGTTGTCGGTCGCTGTGTGATTTGTGTGTGTCGGTGGTGTGCATGGCAATTGTGTGTGGTCGTGGTTGGCAAAACTGAACATCGGGGTGCCGCTGGTTGTGGGTTGTTGGGCTTTTTGGGGGGGGGGAGAGAGGCATGTTGTTGCTCTAGGGTGTGTGTGGGAACTTAGCACGCGAGGGGCGAGCAGATGCGGCACGGGTGTGTTTTGTGTGTGCTTATTGACAGCTATGTGTTGTTGTTGTTGTTGGAGGAGGGGGGGATGCTGGTTCGGGGTTCTCAAAAAAGACCCAACACACACCCCATCAGAAACGGAACGCTCTGTGTGTATGCGAGAGTGTGAAAGGTGGTTGTGACATTTGTATGCCTACCTCCCGTCTGCAGATCTCGGGTCCCTTCACAGCGCAAAAACATAATATTAGAAACAACCAACCAACCACAAAATACATAAAAACAAGAACAAAAAAGACCCAATAAACACCCCATCAGAAACGGAACGCTCTGTGTGTGTGTGTGTTGTGTTGAAGTGTGTGTGTATAAGGTGGTTGTGATTGTTGACATTTGTATGCCCCCCCCCCCTGCAGATCTCGGGTCACTTCACAGCGCAAAAATATAATTTTTAAAAAAGAAACCAACCACAAAATACATAAAAACAAGAACAAATCAATACCTCCTTGTTCTGCATCCCCTCCTTGGTAGGGAGGGAGAGGCAATGTCCAATAGGGTTGGATTGAACTAGGTGTCAGTCCTCTGGGATAGCTCAGTCGGTAGGTTTTGAGACTCTTAATCTCAGGGGCAAGTAGATCACTGCATTGCAGGGGTTGGACTAGATGACCCTCATGGTCCCTTCCGACTCTACAGTTCCCTGATTCTATGATTGGGGTGATGTGTGTGAGCTGGCTACACTCCCCTCCCCTTCCCCCATGGTAGTGTGGATCTTAGGTAACCTTTCAGAGAGGTGAGGCTACAGTTGTAGGCAGCTGCAGTGAGCTTTGACAGCTGCTTGGTTTTTGTTTTCTTTTTCCGCTGCAAAGTAGGGCATGTTTTTTTTACAGCTCACCCTCCAAAAGCTGCTGGGTGGGACATGTTCCAAAATAGTAGGTGCATAGCTGTCAACTTTTCCCTTTTCTTGCGAGGAATCCTATTCGGAATAAGGGAATTTCCCTTAAAAAAAAGGGAGAAGTTGACAGCTATGAGTAGGTGTGCTAAGCATTTTCTTGTCGAAATGGTAACAGGGTCCTGTGGTCCCTTAGAAGACTAAATGGCATTAGGTTTTGTAAGTAGGAGCCTATTGCATCAGAAAGTTTGTGCCACAGTAATTCCTTTGCTGCTACAGCTATAGGCTTTTCGTAAACTTGTCTTCTTTCACTTCGTAATGGGAAATAAGAGGCATAACTCTGTGTTGAAAGCATGGCGTTATTTCCCATCTTCTGTTTCAAAATATGATTCAGAAAATGTAGTGGATTCACCTGGTGAGATGTTTGTTGCTTACTTTTAATAATGTTTGCACTCCTGGGTAAATTGTGCATCTTTGCATTGTTCAGCTTGTCGTGATAGAAAAATGATAGTCTCACCATAAAACTTTTCTTTTTTCCTATTGATTTCTCTTCTCCCTTTCCTCCTGCTAAACTAGTTCTGAATTAAAAATGTCATATGCTATACCTGCTTATGTAAAAAGCTTAACAGTCACAAGGGTAATTGGAAGAGAAATGCTTATTTAGGTAAAAGTTAGACAAGCTGCACACGCCCTCTAAAAAACAACTTTCTAATCCATATCCATGTCACCACCCAAAAGTGATCAAGAAATTAAGAACATTTTATGGTGTCACAGAAACATGTTTTGCTCAGATGAGATTTCCTTTAATTGAAAAAAAAGAGTACTGAAGTTGTATATGTTTTTAAATACAATTCATTCTGTGTAAAATACATCAACATTTGCTCATAAGCCAGTTGAGTAGTTCCTGATTTAGAAGATATTAAATTGGATTGCTGGCAAGTGAGCTTTTTGGGGACATGTATCCCCAGAACTTCTTAACTTGCTGTATCATTGCTTTGATAATTTATTCTTGATGTCTGATTTATTTTTCGGCTTAGGAGGTTGATGTTAAGAAGAGACCGGAATGAAGCGTAAATGAACTGATAGTGTTGGCACCTGTGATGTTTAGGTTCCTAACCCCATTTGAAAATGTAAGCTGCTACAACAGCCCTCCAGGAGCCGCAGTGCTAAAATTGGACACCCAAAAATCTTGATAGATAGGTCTGCTTTCCTTAAAGTTGTTGTCTGTTTAAAAATATTTTATTGTTTTTAAATTTATGTAACAACAACAATAAAAAAACACAGCATAAAGTCTTCTTTAAAAGCTTGAACACTGCAGTCTTCTGATGATTCTGCAAGTCTGTGCCAGGAGTTCATCCTAACATTGTAAAGATTGTAACCCAAATGAATCTGAGAGATTTTGTCCCATTTATTGGTCAATATGACCTAACTTCATTTAATTGCTGAGGTGCTGAGGAGGGTAGAAGAAACTGCAGTTAGTGTTTAACATTGCAGCATAGTGAAGACAAGAATGGACAAAAAGGAGTGTGGTGACTTGAAAACTTAGCTGAAGGCCTAATCTGCATTTTCACAGTGTCCCTGGACAAGTAGAAAGTCATGTATGCCGAACACTTTCTTCAACAAGGTTTGGCCAGATTGTTTTCCTTGCTGTCTCACTAACTGAATGGGGGCCCACAGGATGAGACTCTAATATTACTCTACTATAATATTAAAAACAGAGGCCTAATAAGCTGACTCTTATATAAAAACCAAATATGTAGATTTTGGGTCTCTGCAACTTGGTCTGGCAAATCACCACCTTGAAACGGGTTCAGCTGTTAAAAGAACTCAGTGTACACTTTACTGATAGACTGGACCTAGAGAGCTTGTCACTGGCCTTGGAGAATGAAGGAGATAAAATGAATCCTGATTTGCTCCATGTGCAGTGGAATAGTCCCTGTAATTATTGTGCGTCCTTGTGCTTGTAAGACTTCAAATCTTAATAATTTTCCATCTTAAATCTTAGATCTTAGCTCTACAGGAACATTGTGGCCTATAATGATTTTTCAGTTTCAGAGTTGCTGTATAGGCTAGCAGTTATTTTGGACACATTTCAACCAGCTGTTACCAGGTTTGGAATAAGCCAGGATATTAAACCATTTTTTGTTTTTACATCCTGGCTTGTTTCAGAGCTGGTTACCATACTTCCTCAGTTCAGATGGAATGGGACTGTATGGTTAATTGAGACATTTATTGGTTTAACTGCAACTCAAGCAAAGCAGCTATGTGTGTGAGGGAAAGGCCCGTGTATATCTTTGCTTAGTAAACTCAGGCATGATAGTCCATTCTTAGCATATGTCAGCTACAATTGCTTCACTTCAGGCCCCTTTCATAATTTTTTTAATGTATATTCAGTTGTATTTTCTGACTAGGATTACTAGGTTAGAATAGTTCTTGTGTATTTGAGCAATAATAGTTAAATAACTATTTTAACCTGTACGTTAACCCAGAGCCATAAAATTAACATTTCGCCCATTTAATGATTTCCTCATTTAAACTGTATTAAATTTTAATTTTAAAAACATTCAATTAACCACTCCCACCACAGTGTTAAAGGATGTATTAGAGCTGGGGTAGTTAATTGTTTTTGCCCACCTTCACATTTGTTTATCTGCCTGGAGGGGTTATATGCCACCCACATTTTCACAAATCCTGTCTCATACATTCACATACTTGGGACACACAACTCTCTTCAGTACAGATCAGCCAAAAAGTGGCTTATCATCCCATGTCTGGTGACCGTGAGGTTGAGATTCTCATCCTCATTAGGGTGCTGTGTTTAAACCTTTCTGCCTACTTCATTTTTTTCATGTTCCCTACTGCTGCCAAAATTGGTGAGGTCTTAGGGTTCAGAAAAAAATGCCTGGGGAATTGTATTAGGTCTTCTGGTTTCCCACTCCTGTACTGAGGAGTAACATGGACCTTTATCAGAGAGCATTGTGAGATTTTAATGCTCCAAGAAACCTGTAAGATACCGCAAACACAAACCTTGTTTCAAAGAACAATTTGTTACTTCTGGGAAAGAGAGTGGTGACTGTTATACTCGCTGCTTCTCTTAGATTCACAGTCCAGTATATTCAAACAGATGACAGAGACTGATTTCTCTTGTTTTGGATTCCATGTAGGACATTTGTAAATGTTTTATAGCTGCTGTTGATGTTTTCACTACCAAATGGACATATTCTCTCCCCTCTCCCAAACATTGGAAGCCTTTAGGGGAATGTATTTTAATTCTTAGACAATATTTCAATATAGTTTTAGATAATTCAGAAGGTAGGTCTTAGAGAGGGAACATGTTGTGTGTTCATGTGCTCCCTCACATGCCAAGCTTAATTAAACTGCTGTTGCTTTGATGTCCAAACCTGGTTACTGTGGTTTGAATGCCTCCTACAAAGCAGGATTGTGTACCAGCATCTGGCTTGCAAATCAGTCTCAGAATGTATCTGGGGTACTATGTAATTTTGTTTCTTTGGCTGAATTGCAGCTGGGGGATGTAGGCAAGGTGCTTGGAGTGTGGCCGACTACCTGTTTATGCAACCCTTGCTCTTTCTGGCTTACAACACAGCAGCTAAGGGAGGAATGGCCTCTTGGATTTGGGAGATGATTAAGGCCTTGTTTCACAAGGGAATTGTCTAAGCTGCCTTGAAGGAGGTATTTGCAAGATCAAACCTAAAGAAACACTCCAATAACCTGAAGGTAGTGCCAAATTTGACCAGTTGCAAATCTTACCTTTTTTGGCAAGATGCTTAAGTGGTTGGTGACTGTACCAGGCATTTTTGTACAATACTAATTATCGAGATCCGTTTCATTTTGGGAATTTTCTGTGATTTTGGAATCTCTCTACATTAAAAAGCATGGTGGAAGAGACAGGTTTTCTACAGTTGCCTGAAGATAAACAACACTGCTTTATTGTTACTGTTTTATTTTTTTTTTGTAAAATGCTTTGAGGTTTTTTTTACACTCAAGCAGTGTATGCATTTAATGACATAAATAAATAATAAACTGGTGCCAGCAGAACCTCCAGGAGGAGTGTACCCAAGAACCAGGGTGCTATTACTGAGATGGTCCTTCAGCAGGTCATGGAGCACCAAACTTCCTTTGAAGTTGGAGCTACCAGCAAGGCTTGCCCATTAGATTTCAGATTACAGGGAGACTGATCTGGGGAACAGCTTCCCTCAGACTGGCCATCACCTACTTGGGAGGCGAATCAAACACTACAAGAATATCTTATCTAGATTCATTTTCATTTTATTAGTTCTCATTAGCAACAGATAGAGAGGAGAAACAAAGTTGGGTGTCATCAGCATACTGTTAACACTGCGCTCCAAATCTCCCTATGACCTTACACAGTAGTTTCATGGAAGGAAGGAGGTCCAACCATCTATGCCTTTCTCACAAATGAGTATAGCTGTAAGACAGCAGAGGTGTAGGACCAGTTTTCCTTCTCCTAAATGAGCTATTTTCCCTGGTTGATGAGCCCCATATGCCCCTCGTTTCCCTCTACAGCGTGTGCTGTAACTGCCTTCTTGACTGTTGGACCTGTTATTGGTCTCATGTACTCAATCTGCTGTAGCCTGTCTTCACATGCAGGGGAAGTCCCTAACTCACTGAGGGTTTGAGACAGTCAAAGCCATATCCTGGGGGTGTAGCTGCTGTCTCATGCTGACAGTCTCTAGGAGCCACAGGTGAGAGCTGAGTACAAGATGGGCAAACTACCTCAGAAGGAGAATGAAGTGTCCCCCCCCCCCCGAAGTACAACCCCTCCCCTGCACTCCATGCATCCCACTCTTATCAATACTCCTAAATCCATTTTTCCTTGTAAGGGGACAAAAAGTTGGCATGTGTGGGGTAAGGAAACCTTGTAGGTAATCTGGTCCCAAGTTATTAAGGGCTTTGTATACCTCATACACCTTGAACTTGTCCCGGTAGCATATCAACAGCCAGTGCATAGGTGTTAACGTTTCTAACTTCTGTCGGAAATCATACTGCATCCAGAGTAGGCAATTGATCAGTTTCTCAGTTGTAGGAGCTACTCACAGTGCTTCTGTCTTGCCAGGATTCAAGCTCAGCTTATTTTCTCTCATCCATTTCACCACTGCATCCAGGCAATGGCCTCTCCTGAGTAAGATTTTATGGAGAAACAGAGCCGAGTGTCATTAGCATACTGATGGCACCTCACGGTGAAACTTCTAACATCCGCTCCCTGCAGCTTCATGTAGATATTATCACTGGAGATAGTAGCTTCCAGGAGGCTGAAAGGCACTTGCCCCAGGCTACTCTCTGGACTCCCTTGAAGATAGGAATGGATCCACTGCAATACGTTGCCCCCAATTCCCAATCCCTGGAGCTGTTCCAGGAGGATACCATGGTCAGTGGTATCAAAAGCCAATGAGAGATCAAGAAACAGGAGTAAAGTTGCACTCCCTAGTCCTGCCCTCTGCAAAGGTCATCCATCAGAGTGACCAAGGCTGACTCAATTCCATGGCCAGACCTGTACCCAGATTGAAATGGATCTAAGTAATCTGGGTCCTCCAAGAATGCTTCCACCACATCCCTCTCCACCATATTCCCCTAAAAGGGGACATTAGCAACTGGTTGATAGTTGTTCCAATCCGAAGGTCCAGAGGCGGTTTCTTTAGGAGTGGTTGCATCAGGAACCACTCCCTCATCCCCTGTCTTCTTAATAAGCTAGGAGGAACAGGATTTGATGGGGCACGTGGTTCGGATTTGATGGGGCACATGCCGCCACCATGTCCACATCAGCTGATTGCCTAAGGTGAAACTGATCCCACAAAACATTCTTAATACTGACACTGGGTACTTCATCTGGAGCTGCAACAGGTGCAGAGTGAAGATCACTCCAAAGACAAGAGACTTTATCCTCAAAGTGTGTTGTCAGTTGGTCACAGCGGGTCTTTGAGTGCTCCAGAGGGTTGTGTTGGACCAATGGCCATCTGAGAGAGACCCATAGTTGTCATGGAGGCCATGTTGTCTCAAGTTGGCCCGACAACAGCCTCTGCGTCACCCAGAGTCACCCAGGATTATTGTTTTAGGGTCCTCCAACAATACCCCAGAGACTACCTTGGCAAGCTGGATCAAGGATACCATTGGGCAACAGGGTGATTAGTAGCCCAGCAGCACCCCTGATCTGTCTCTCTGGCCCAATACCAAGTGCAGACCCTAGATGGGCGGGGTATAAATATAATAATAAATGATGATGATGATGTCAAGAGACTTCCTGATCAAGGATATGGTATTCTTATAGACAATAGCAACACTCCAACCCTAGTCTAGTCTGGTACAGTACTGAAAATCCAAGTGGTCACAGCTGAGTAAGGTCAGGCCCACTTTGCATTTCTGTAATGGGATTGAGGCAAGGCCAGGGAGTCATGCAGTAAACAAGAAGAAGCAGAAGTGAAACCAGAAACAATAACACTGGAAAGAAAAGAATGCAACTGTTTTCATGCTTTGCCATACAACAAAGCAGACATGGCTGCTGCAAATGAGTAGCTGCCTTTTTCTTTTTTTTAAAAGTATGAGTCTTATACAGTGCGTACTGGCCTGGATTGTGTAAACGCTCTATTAAATTCTGAGTTAATTAACAAGTTAAACTGGTTAGACTAACCTTTTCACTTGTGTCATTGTTTAGGAAAATACATGAAATGCCTACAGGCAACTAGATTTAATCCAGCCTTTCTGTCTTTCCCTTTTTCTTTTCTTGGTAATGTAAATTGCCTTGGTTTACATTACATAGCTTTTCCAGGGTGGATTATAGACCCTTTGGCTTTCCCCCCACATATATGTTCAGAATGTGAATAGGAAAGATACATGGGGAAAGTGCCCTTTTAGAGGTATAGTACAGTGGTACCTCGCAAGACGAATGCCTCGTAAGATGAAAAACTCGCAAGTCGAAAGAGTTTTTCGTTTTTTGAGTTGCTTCGCAAGACGAATTTCCCTATGGGCTTGCTTCGCAAGACGAAAACGTCTTGCAAGTTTGTTTCCTTTTTCTTAAAACCGTTAATACCCAGGGTGCATTGCTTGAAGAGGTGCAGTTGCGACTTGACTTCGAGGAGCAACTCATAGCAACTCATAACTTCTTTTGCAGCCATTTGATAAGTTTAAACTTTTGGTAAGTTAAACTTTGCAAGACGAAAAATTTGCAAGATGAAAAAACTCGCAGAACGAATTAATTTCGTCTTGCGAGGTACCACTGTATGTATGAGAGTGTTGTGTGGAACTGAGAGTGCACTGGCTTTTCTGGAGAGCTGCCACATGGTGTGATGCCAGCAAATAGGTCAACCTTTCTGTTAGTGCATGCATTTGGTAGTTCACAACATTATCAAGTTCTGAACTGTTGCTTCTAGTTTTTTCAATTTCTTGCCAGGTAAGGCAGTGATAGTGATGTCTACCCCCTGCCACTTTCATGTAGATCTTTTCCATGCACATTATTTCATTTTTTTGTTAGGCTATCATAGAGCTGTCATATAAAGGACACGTTTTCCTACGGTTCTGCTGTATTATACAAACCAATGCATTGTCAAGAATTGAAAACACTTAAATAGTTATAGGTTTTCTTGTCACATATGAGGATGCGCTAAGGAGATTTCATTTCTGTTTTAGGTTAGCTACAAATTGTGACACCTGAACCTGGACAAAGTTTGGTTAATCTTAATTATGGTTTTCTGAAACAAGCCAACTTCAAAGCATTGTTTGTGAAGCTGGCTTGTTTCAACAAATGGTAGCTAAGATTGCATTTAAGGTTTGAATATAATGCTAAACCGCAGTTATTGTGAAACTGAAGTTTACGACCTTTGACATTTTGACATTTTGTGGGGAGCATGTAAGCCCAAGGCTCGCTTTGGCTTGTCTACCCTAATGCTAAACCATGGCTTAAGTTAGCATTATATATGAATGAAGCCTTGAAAATGGATATTGGGGCTGTATTCCATTGATGCCTGTTATAAATTAAACCCTGTTATTAGGGAAACTTGGATCTATACCAGTTTTTGCCAACATTGAGTAGACTGCTGTATATGGGAGTATTTTAATATTCTTAGTGTGTTATTGTTAGATAGATCAGGGTCATGGCTGAATAGTAGAACATTTTCTTTACATGCAAAAGATTCTAGGTTCAGTCCCTGGCATTTTCAGGTAGGGCTGGGAATGAGCCCTGCTGGAAATGCTAGTGAGCAGCTGCTAGTCAGCATAGAATGCTAAACAAAGTGGACCAGTGGTCTGACTCAGTAGAAGGCAGCTTCCTATGTTCTTGACTGAAGCCCCATGCAATGTGAATTGCTGCAGTGTTTTTCAGATTATAGGAGAATGCCCAATGAAGCTTCTAGGCTTCAACATTGGACTGGTCAATATAAGAGCCAGGAGTAGAACTTGCTATTGTTACTTCCTTTGTGGCTTGTTAGAACATCCTGCATTTGAAGAGTACACTTGCAAAATTGCTTGTTTAAGAACATCTGCCAAAAAGTATTTTTAATGCTCTTGTTTTAAATATAGTATTTCACCTATTTTTGTTATCTTAAAATAATAACAATGCACCAATGACAGATTCAGGGGATAAAAGCTGACACTTATTGATCTTCCTTTTTTTTTACGATTTAGGAAAAGTTGATACACCAGGAAACTTAAAGAAGTATCGTATTATAATGGAAAGCATTTCTGTTAGTTTTATTCTGTATTTTATTTGTGTTTAACAGACATATGCAGGGTATGTCGATCTGAAGGAACTCCTGAGAAACCTCTCTATCATCCGTGTGTATGCACTGGCAGTATTAAATTCATTCATCAAGAATGGTAAGTTTTTTCCTCCAAAATATGTCAATGCCTATTCATATATGCTTACGGCATGAAATCGCTATGAACATTTTGGGAATCTGGCAGATAAATAATGCTCTGTGGTTCCCAATTGGTGGACCACGAACCCATAAGCATAGGTTTACATGTTAAGGAAGTATTGAGGTGTGGAGAAGAAAAACTGCATATATTATTTTTAATCCCTGTGTAATTAATGGGATTACACAAGAAGTATCTGAAACCCCTTTATAGAATTGCAAGATATTATGTATTGTTTATTATTAGAAGGGTTAGATCTATGTATTAATAGTGTTTAGTGTTTTAAATGCTTGCTCCTTTTTGTCATTTCTGTGGTTGTATCCATAGCTGTTTGTGTGAGACTTTAACTTTCCTCATTGCTTCCCATGTGCCCTTAAAATGTGTTCTGAAGTGTTGGGGGACCCTCTGGTGCAGATTTAGGGGGGCTTTCAAGGTGCTACAGGGATGAGAAGAGGAAGGTGAAGGGCCAACTGCAATAGTAGAAGACATGGAATGCGGTGTTAGCTTCTGCCCTGTAAATTTACTTTGTATTCAATCCAAGGAGATATGTCAGTTTCTCCCTTGATGGCATAGCCCCTTAAATAATATAGAAAGTCTCTACAGAGGGTCCCTTCACATTTGAGAACAGAGAAATGTGGAACAGAAGCCTGCTTCTAGAAAGGGGTTGCTGAAGAAAGCCTTGCACGGGTAGCACATGGTCCTTTGCCCTTTGCATTAGTCTTTTTTGATTTGAAAACTTACATGCTACCTTTCTGCTCTAGTTGGCATTTAAGAATGCCTTTCATAACTGTAGCCGAGTAGCTGTATTTGCGGTTTCTGGAGAGCAGTGCTCTTGAACTGTATGCCTATGCTCTTAAGACATGTTCACTATCAACAAAACAAGAGTATTTAAAGAAAGGCATTATATCTGTTTTTCTATCCCTCTGAATTTGGATTATTAATGTTTTTCTTAATAGTATATTTTACTGATTATTTTGCTGCTTTCTTAATTTCTGACACTCAAAAAATAACTTGTAGATTTTAAACTGTAGATACACTGTACTCATGTTTCTTTTTAATTGCAGCTTAGTTCAGTGGCTCAAACACAGCAGAAAAGAATACTGTGAATTATGTAAACATAGATTTGCTTTCACACCAAGTAAGTATATGGTCAGAGTTTGTGATGTGTTTAAACAAAGACTTTTCTTTATGGTGGTTTTAGGCTACAGAGAGTCTTCATGGGAATTTGCAGGTTCACCAGCAGTGTGCTTGTCTCCAGTAAATTAAATATTGTAGGCACTGCACTGTCTCTAAGCTGTGTATCTGAGATATGGCCAAGTCATTGTAACCCCTTCTGAAACAATGGTTTGGCTGGCTTGGTTGAAATCCGACAACAGCACTAGAAAATCCTTCATGTAAATAGCATCCCATATGATACCCCATTGTTTTCATTTTAAAATAACACCCATACTGCTAGTGAGCATTTTGGAGTTTATGGATGTGCCACCTGACACAGCAACACTTTCATAAGCAAGGCACATTGCAGATTGGATTTATCTAAATTGGTCTTTGTCATTATTTTGCTTTAAACCTATAATGATAGATGACCATGTACAGTGGTGCCCCGCAAGACGAACGCCTCCTTGCAAGACGAAAAACCCGCTAGACGAAAGGGTTTTCCGTTTTTGGAGGCGCTTCGCTAAACGAATTTCTCTATGGGGTTGCTTCGCAAGACGAAAAAATCTTGCGAGTTCCCGCGTTTCCCCCCCGCTTTTTTCCGCCCTTTCCCTAAGCGCTAAGCCGCTTATCAGCTGTTCCGCTGATAAGCCGCTTCTCAGCTGATCGCTAAAAGCCGCTAGACCGCTAATAGCGCTAATCCGCTAAGCTGTCAATGGGCTTGCTTCGCAAGACGAAAAAACCGCTAGACGAAGAGAATCACAGAACGGATTAATTTCGTCTTGCGAGGCACCACTGTAGTATTTTCAGTTCATTGTCATGGGAAATTTTGCAGGAATACTATGATGTTTCTCATAAAAACAATTTAGAGTGGTAGAAGTAAAATTGCAATCCTTTCTGTTCTTTCTTTTCTTAGTTTATTCCCCAGATATGCCTTCTCGGCTTCCAATCCAAGACATATGTGCTGGACTGGTTACAAGTATTGGCACAGCAATACGATACTGGTTTCACTATACACTTGTGGCCTTTGCATGGTTAGGAGTTGTACCTCTTACAGCATGTAAGTATCTCATTTTGTGGACGTATAATATGCATATGGCTGAGCAGTACAAGAGGGAGGGGAAACGTTTTATTGTCAGGGAGCTCTCAGAACCATGGTTAACAGTAAGCTAGTTAAGGGGGAAAGTATTAGAAGCTCCAACCTTCATCATAAAGGTAAAAGTAAAGGGACCCCTGACCATTTGGTCCAGTCGTGACTGACTCTGGGGTTGCGGCGCTCATCTCGCTTTATTGGCCGAGGGAGCTGGCATACAGCTTCTGGGTCATGTGGCCAGCATGACGTAAGCCACTACTGGAGAACCAGAGCAGCGCACGGAAACGCCGTTTACCTTCCCACAGGAGCGGTACCTATTTATCTACTTGCACTTTGTTGTGCTTTCAAACTGCTAGGTGGGCAGAAGCTGGGACTGAGCAACGGGAGCTCACCCCGTCGTGGGGATTCAAACCGCCGACCTTCTGATCGGCAAATCCTAGGCTCTGTGGTTTAAACCACAGTGCCACCCATGTCCCAACCTTCATCATATCCAGTTCTTATGCACTGAATTTCAGAAAAACAGTTATGAATGCTGTGTGCATAATTCTTCAAAGGTGATTGGAAAACACAAACATCACTAGTATTTGCACAGAGAACAATGCTTCACCTGGACCTTTTAAGCTGCCTTCTAAGGCACTTTGTGTAGGAGTTCACAGTAAGTTTGCTTTTCTTCTAGCTTAGCCAGGTTGGTATTATAGATGCTGGCAGAATGGCAAGAGCTGGATTTCCTCTTGCCTGTGTTAAAATTCATGTAGACTGCAGTCTTAGATTTTAATTGACAAAAAGATGGTGAAGGTTATTCTCTGGCTTGCATGTGCCTTTGAATCCTCACAGCTTTAACAGTTTCTTCTCCTGTGATCTGTTTGCCTGCATCCCTTAGAATCATAGAGTTGGAAGGGACCCCAATGGTCATCTAGTCCAACCCCTTTTGATGCAGGAATCTCAACTCAGCCATACATGACAGATGGCCACCCAACCTTTGCTTAAAAACCTCCCAAGGGAATCCATTCCACCGTTGAACAGCTCTTACTCTCAGAAAGTTTTCCCTGATGTTTAGTCAGAATTGCCTTTCTTGTAACTTGAATCCATTGGTTCAAGTCGTACCCTCCAGAGTAGGAAAAACAAGCTTGCTCCATTTTCCATGTGACAGCCCTTTAGATATGTTTAGATGGGAATCATATCCGTTCTCAGACATACCCAACTCCCTCAACTGTTCCTCATAAGCCTTGGTTTCCAGATCCTTTATCTGGCCACGTTCCAGCTTGTCAATATCCTTCTTAAAATGTGTTGCCCAGAACTGGACACAGTACTTCAGGTGTGGTATTTGCATATGTTCCCAGGTTATGCAAGAAACATCTGTAACAACTTGTTATAGTTAAGAATAGTTTGGGTAATTGGATCAAATATGATTCTGTTCCTTTGAAATCACACATAGATTCTGTTCCTTTGAAATCACACTAATAAAATTCATTTATTAAAAATAAAAAAATATTCTGCATATGCAAATTTTTAAATAAATAAAAAAAAAGAAATAACACATAGATGCAAATGCTCACAGATTTTAAAATATTCACTGCTTAAGAACCTGATACGAGGAAGTTTGGAGCTTTTGATGCCTTTCCCCTAAAAATTATCTTAACGTGCTATTTGAAATCAAGGTCTGAAGCAAATGGAACTTTTTCCAGACTTAAGGGATGATGGATTGGTCTGCAAGAACACACTCCTCTCCACCCCAAACCTAGTTTGAATTCCCTCATCTTACTAGGCTTGTTATTGAAGCATGGTTAGCCTGTTAAAATGAACTTTAGGATGCTCCTAATTCCCCCAAAGAACCCAGGTTTAATTGGTGGAAATGGCATTTATTGTCAATTTTTACTCCTTTAGGCCGTATCTACAAGTGCTTGTTTACTGGCTCTGTGAGCTCACTACTGACACTGCCATTAGATATGCTGTCAACGTAAGTATCAGCTAATGCTATAGATATTTCTACACGTTGTGTTCTAAAGAGCTTGCTGTTTTTCTCTTACAATGAAAGAGATAGGATAGAAAATTAAAGAATGTAGCATTATTATTATTTATTCCTCTTAATGGTCCGGTCTGTGTGTTTTAATATACTGTAAGTGAACAGAATTTAATAACTAGCCTGGGAATAGCGCTTCTGGGTAATTCAGTAATAGAGAAAGCGATCACTGTACAAAATAAATATTTCCCAGTTTTAGTATGAATAAAATATGTTTTTGTATATAGCCTCTGCTTTAATCTATCTGTGTGAAAAGATACCACTTTTGTTTTGTGAAAATGTAAGTATTCACATGTAGGATCCCAGCCTAACTTGTCTTAAGATGAGACTGTCTGCTTCTCTGCCTGGCCAGGACAGCGGTTATTCAGCTTATGCTTGCAAAACACACTACATTATTATGTACATTTTAGAAGTATTGTTTATTTTAATTGTTTGAGAGCCTGTAGCAGAAAGGCAACCTTTTAATTAAAAATAAATAGTATATTGGAATGGAATAGAAAATTCATGCAAAAATTTATAATGTAGAAATAAAATGAGATGTATTTATTTATCATTGTAATAAATAACTGAGCTTAATGCAAAAATTATACAGGGAAGCTATCTATGGCCTGGTAATGATCCCCAGTGTTAATTCCTACAACATCTCACCAGCCTCTGATATCTTACTCAGTGCACTTTTATGTTCAGCTCAAAACCTCTAGGAGGTAATAAATAATAAAATAAAAGAAAGTAAATGTCTTACACTGCTTTATTTTAAATGATTCATCAACAAAATAAAGGATCAGATTAGTATCGTCAGGTAAATGAAGATGCTGGAGAAACGTCTAAGTAATAATTTTGTGCAGATAGCAAGCAGCTTGAGATCAACATGACAGATTGAATAGATTTAAATTGAAAGAGATCTTCTACTGGAGACCTTGACTTGTTCTTTTGTTCAAAATCAGGTAAATTTGGTACCATTAAGGAGGTCTTACTTAAGCGTGGGTGACTGATTGCAGAGTGAGTTGACAATGATTTTGCATTTGGAACGTAACAGTTGTGATAATGGGTGTAAAGAATGTGTTGGTTGTCTCTTCAATAGAGAGAATTTACTGGCAGACTGTTTGCAAGGTTGTTTTGTGGTGACGTGCACACTCTGTGCATTTATCAGCCTTGTATGGTTACGTGAACAAATTGTCCACGGAGGAGCACCACAGTGGCTGGAACAAAATCAGCAGCAAGCCATCAATGGTGTTGGGCAACAGAATGAGGTAATATGTCCTTCAGTTTTTCGGTTGTAACTTTCAGCTTGAATTCCTCTCTTATTGCACATTAGCTTGTTCTCTACTCTGCCCCCCCAATATAGAATTGTCTAACACTAGGTAGATAAATACACATATTCTGTTGCACAAATACACATATCCTGTTGCACAATCCTGGCAGAAGCTTCATTGACTTGTGGATTGCACTTAGTACCAGCAACTTTCCTACTGCAGCGGTACCTCGGGTTACGAACTTAATTTGTTCCAGAGGTCCATTCTTAACCCAAAACCGTTCTTAACCTGAGGTGTGCTTTCGCTAATGGGGCCTCCCGCTGTGCCACCGCCGCATGATTTCCGTTCTCATCCTGGGGCAAAGTTCGCCACCCGAGGCAACTACTTCCGGGTTAGCGGAGTTTGTAACCCGAAGCGTTTGTAACCCGAGGTACCACTGTATAGTGTTTTGTTCTGTACTTTTATCAAATATCTTAAGAGTCTTTGAATGACTTCATTCAGATAGATCATTAAGCTGTGCAACACTGTGAAACTGACATAGCAGCTGTAATACCAGAAATATTTAGTGGGATACTTGCAACAGGAGATAATGTGCCTTATTTCTACAATAAAGATCCTAGCTTAGGAAGCTGATATTACAGAGGTGTCTGTAGAAAGTTGTGTAGTGTAGTGTCCATTGTTTTACTTCTAAATGTGCATATGTTACAAGTTCTGTTCCCTGTCCTGTTTTCACAGTAAGGATATGAGAGCAAAGAGGGAACATGTTAAACTCCTTGTTATAGCCTCAAAATCTGAGATCAACATCTAAAGTAGCATCTGGAAGCTAATCTAAAACATGGTTCTTCTCAATTATCACAGTGAAATGGGGTCCCTCCCCCTTCAGCCTGCATCATCTTTCTTTAAACATCCAGAATAATTTTCCTATTTGAGACTGTACCTGCCCAGTCTTGATCAGATTGAAGAAACTGGCTTCCTCAGAATTTTTGAGAATAGATTTATTCCAATTGCTCCTCTTCACCTCTCAGTTTAAGATACTGTTCCCCAGGGAAGTCACTCAGGTACAGCTTGAGAAATGGACTTTATTTGCTGTAGCTAATGTCTCATACTGGTATGGATTTGTGTATATCAGGGCGACCAAGCTGCAGATGTTTCTGACAAGCAGAAGATACCACAATGTGTTGATATTTTAATAAGCATCTTGCCCTGGGGCAAGGCATCTTTACAGTCTTTATTAGATTCCTTGTACAGTAACCATCTTTCTAGATAGGATAAAGTTGGACAAGAAGGAAATCATAATTTTTAATGGACATTAGTTTTCACTCCATGGCAGTAGAGACCTGCCACACACTCAACCATCTTGGTTTTATCTAACAATTTTCATGCACATGAAGCTGATGCCTACATGCTTTATTAAAATATTTCTTTAAATTCTAAAGAGTTGTATCATTCTGGCCTTCTATTATTATTATTATTACTATTTTGCAAATCTATGATAAAAACAATTCAAATGAATTTTCTTAACACTCAACTGTGTTGCCTGACATTTCTAATGATGCAGGAACTCACCATAGTATAGCAGAACTCTTTAAATTGTGTGGTTTTTTCCCTTCTGTGCCAGGTTCAGGGTGTAGGAAATGGAGGTGCAGAAAATGCTGCACTTGACCAGCCTGCAGACCAGCCAGCTGAGAATGCAGTTGTAGGTGAAAATCCAGAAATCCAGGAAGAACAACCAGATGAAGAAGAGGAAGACAATGAAGATGAAGAAGATGTTGTAGTAGAAGATGCAGCAGATGCCAACAACGGAGGGCAAGGTATATTATTTACTTTTTAATGACCATATTTGTACCCTGTTCCAGGATGATAGGGTTGTGCTTTGGCTATTTGCTTTCATGACTTGCTTCCTGGAAATTTTCATAATAATTTGTAAAACCTGCCACACATCAGTAAAACACAAACTTGGCCTTAAGTTTTTTTATGTGAACCTTAAAAAACCAATCCATTGTAATTTGGTGAATTGTGGTAACAATGCATCAGGTTTTCAGGGCGGTTGGTTACACTTGATCTACTACAAGTAACAAACTTGGCAACCATTTTATCTGAACATGCAGAACATATTTTATTTTATTGTTAGAACACTTGTGTACCTTAAATTGGCCGTAAGAGGCCTGTCCAGTTATTCAGTGTTACTATCCTGGTTGAGCTTTACTTTTAGCTATTTTAAAATTTAATTATCTATTTAGATGATATGAACTGGAATGCTTTGGAATGGGATCGAGCAGCAGAAGAGCTCACATGGGAGAGAGTGAGTAAGGACTATATATTTTGGAAATGCTGTTTGCTTTGAGTCATTCAGACATGGTATGGCTTTAATAATGCCCATAATCTTGGAACCAGTTCAGGATCATAGCTGTCAACCGTCCCTTATTTGGCAGGAAAGTCCCTTATCCCAGTGCCGTGTCCCGCTGCTGTCCCTTATTGATGATGTCCCTTAAATTTCCCGGCTTTCAAAGGAAGCAGCTCCTCTCCCTCCCTTCCTGCCAGCCAGGGAGGAGGGAGGCTCCTCCCTGCGTTGCTTGGCTGTGTTGCTCACCCAATACGGAGTCTAAGGACGACTGGGGGGTGGAGCTTGCATGCCTTGTGCCGCTCAAATCGGCCGCGTTGCCTGGGGACTCGCCTTTGCTCAGCGCTTCCCAGCGGAGAGGTGATGGTGGTTTTCTTTGCTGCATCCCCTTTGCCGGGTTGCTGCGCTGTGGGAACCACCGCTTGAGGCTTCGTTTGGCTGCTGGCTGGGCTTTCTGCCTTTGGCTCGGAGGGGCTCAGAAGTTGAATATACCTGTGCTCTGAAAATCCCTTATTTTGGCTGCTGATCCCTTATTTTCAAGGCTGCTGGTCCCTTATTTTCAAATCTGTAAGTTGACAGCTATGTTCAGGATGCTTTTCCGTACTTTGACCTTGGACAGATATATCTGAACCAGCATCCTCCACCATGGCCTTTCCTCATAGCAGGAAACCATGGTTGTCGAATGGTAGGATGATGGCTCCTTTTTAACAAGGAAAGCGTTCTCTAGGGTGGATGTGATTGAAATGGGTATGTTGGAGAGGAGAAATATATAGTGTGAAAAAGCTGCTTGTGAAGACAAATTGGGAATTGGGAAGTGGTGAACAATGACAAAATTGAGTGTCCCCTTCCCTCATGCTGCTTCTCTGATCCCAGTTACCTCTTGAAGTTACAAAAGAAGAAGAAAAAGAGGTTTCAGAGGTCGCATGGCATGCTTTGTCAGAGTAAAATTCATTTTTCTTGTGTAACTAGGCAACTGTGTTCCTAGTTCCTGTGTATCACTGCTTAATACAGTTTCTTAAGGCACATGGCTGCCCTTGGAGAATATAGAAAAAATATTGTCAAGGTTATTGTGAGAGAGATTTCTAAGCCGGCAATCATGAATGATTTCTGTTGGACATCTAGAAACTCATGTGACCTTTGACACACACACACACACACACACACACACACACACACACACACACAACCCACCCTCATTTGTGTGAGCTGTTACACCTACCACTCAACATTTTATTCCTTTGCACTGCAAAGAACATAAAAATAACACATTTCCTATATGTGCTAAATTCTCTGAACTTGATCCGCAGTTTTAAGCTAGTTATATATTTAGGGAATCGCCTAAGCAGCAGCTGTTTGGCAGGTGAGTGCAGGTTCATGTAACATCTGACTGGCGGATCTTAAAGCTTATTCTTATATGAGTTTGACTCATTCTTCTTATCTGTTCTTTGCCACAGTATTGCCTGGCAACAGATCCAGCCTGACATTGTCAAGTTTGAAAAGCTGCTGCCTAATTGTCCCAGTTGGATGAACTGGCTAGATAGCCATGTAGTGAGGAATGGAATAAGGGCAGGGCTAAACAGACTGTGCCAACCTGCTCTTCACTAAATCCTCTTTCCAAAAATGTGAAAAAGTGGAAGAGAGCCTAGGGAACTTTGTGGTTCTCTGCAACCTCTCCCATGTATTGTAAAAAACGATGGGGGATAACAGTCCTTGACACTTCAGAGCCTGCTGAATCTTATGTGAATGTAGATGATTCTGGTTACTGACAGCAAAATCATCTCTTACTTCTAGATGCTTGGACTTGATGGATCCCTAGTTTTTTTAGTAAGTGAAGCTTTATTGCACTAAAACTCTGTAGTTGGATTGTGTCTCGGATCATCTGTTTGTCTTCTTGATCTATAATCTTCAGTATATTTTCTTACTATATCAGATACTTTCAGTTCATTTTATTATTGAATCAGAATAAGTAATAGCACCTTTATTCCTGTGTGATTATGCTAGGCACTTTTGAAAAAAATGTGCTTTATATTGTGTCTCTTTGAAAATTTGAACCTGCAATATCCTTTGTCTTGTTAGCAGGAAAACTAATACACATGGGCCAAAAATTATTATTAATTTTTATTTGAGAAAATCTTTAACATTTCATTACCTACAAATTAGTAGCAAAATGGGGTGATTGATGAGAACACAAAATAAGAAATTTAAGTTACTTCTCAAATACTTTGATATTGCCATTTCTGAAGTGTTCCCTTCTTTCTCTCTTAGGAACATGTATTCTGGGTGGTGTCATTAAACACACTGTTCATACTTGTCTTTGGTAAGTAACTGCATTTACAGTTCTTTCAGGGTAATTGCTGTGCATATGGGCCCAAATTAGAGTAGAGCTGGATTAGTTTTAAGCAACAGTTCTGTAATATTCTCAAGAGACGAAATTCTGATTTTCTTTGCATGCCTTTCCCAATGTGCAATGTTTCCAGTAATCAAACTAAAAGTTTGGTTGCCTGTGAAAAGCATTAAAAAAGCACTTGAAGTATTTCAAATTTCTTTTGTTTAAAAAGGTGTAAGTCTGTGTAAATCACAGTACACAATGGTATCAATTTGACATCACAGCCCTAACATCTTAGAATTGTTTTTTTTTTTACCAGAGGTTTATTTCTGTTCCCTCCCCTATCCCTTAGCTGCACAAGTGAAGCATGGAGTGCTTTTGTAGTGTTTTATAGATGGATTGAGGGACGCGGGTGGCGCTGTGGGTAAAACCTCAGCGCCTAGGACTTGCCGATCACATGGTCGGCGGTTCGAATCCCCGCGGCGGGGTGCGCTCCCGTCGTTCGGTCCCAGCGCCTGCCAACCTAGCAGTTCGAAAGCACCTCCGGGTGCAAGTAGATAAATAGGGACCGCTTACCAGCGGGAAGGTAAACGGCGTTCCGTGTGCTGTGCTGGCTCGCCAGATGCAGCTTGTCACACTGGCCACGTGACCCAGAAGTGTCTGCGGACAGCGCTGGCTCCCGGCCTATAGAGTGAGATGAGCGCACAACCCTAGAGTCTGGCAAGACTGGCCCGAACGGGCAGGGGTACCTTCACCTTTTACCTATAGATGGATTAGATAACGGTAGAAGATGATTTCAGTAATGGCCTGCTGATTATGTCAGTCTGCCATCATTTTGTGACTGATGGGGATCTCAGTAATTTCAGCTGTCTTGTGGGCTCTAGGGGTAGAATGATGGAAAACTTTTTGTGTTGCTTTTGTGTAGCTGGCTGAACGGATAACACATAAAGATTTCTATCCTTTTGCTAGCTCATTAAAAATTATTTTAAGCCGCACATCAGAGAATTGATAAAAAGAGTAAACTCCATTAAGTTTTTTTTTTCTCCCTTCTCCCTCCTAGCGTTTTGTCCCTATCATATTGGTCACTTCTCTATTGTTGGGCTAGGCTTTGAAGAATATGTAAGTATATTATTTATTTATTTATTTATTTAAGCATTTATTTAAAACTCAACATGCGGGAGACAAACTATACAGTTTGTCCCACAACATGACTTTTGCAGAAAGCAGCAGCAGGGTTTTGCTGCTGCTGCTGTCATTGCCCACAAAAGCTCAGCAGGAAGGGATAGAAATCACCCCTTGTTGAAAGGAGTAGTTTATTTCCCTCCCAATGAGACTTATACGGAAGGCAACCACAGCAAGGTGCTTCCACCTTTTGCAAAAGTCCAACCCAAAGCCTCCCTTACTCAAGTTCTCTGCATATACTTATAGGACTTGGGAAAGAGGAACAAATGGTGGCAACCACAAAGTATGGCTTAGCCAGTAAACCAGGCCAAAATTTGTGGAACTGTACATGGAATATTAAATCCTTCTTCATGTGTGAACCTGTATTTTAAACCAAGCTTTATTTCTGAGACTTCTGATTCTATCTCGTTCACAGTAATATTTCCTGCTCCCCATTAACAGTGATCTTGTTATGTTGGTAATATGTGACTCCTTCATAGATAACAGTTAAAATTTGTGATTGATCCATGGTAGCTAGCTGGGGATGATGAGGTTGGAAGTATAAAATAATGATAACTTGAAAATATCAACACATTTTGGTAGTCACAAGTGGTATTGAAATATTTTATTCTACCCTATCAGTGTACTTGGTGCTTTACAAACCTTTGAAAGCAAAAATGACAGATTTTTACTCCAAGGAGTTCACAGTCTAAACATGCTTTTGTTTTCTTTAGGTTCAAGCATCTCACTTTGAAGGCCTAATCACGACAATAGTTGGCTATGTACTGCTGGCAGTATCACTAATAGTTTGTCATGTATCCTTTCATAAGTACTGACTGCACGTTTTCAGTGTTTGATCTATGGATGGTCATTGCTAAGTATACAGGGTGGAATTCAGTGTTGCACTATGATGAACGTTTTGTCTCCACAAGCATTTCAGCTTGCTAGATGGTGCAATCCCTCGTGTTCTATTCTTTGGGTTCCCCCAACCCCCAGAGACAGTCTCAGGTGCGTGGGGAGGAGAGGGGAGAAAGCCCCATTGCATAAGTGGAAGTCCTCATTCAGGGCCTCTTCTGATGGGGCTGGGTAGGTGAATCACGACCTTTGCCTAAGAAACAATGATTTTTGGTCTTTATCTCTTTATGGGAGCAGTGTGGGCGCACCATTGGGAAACTCATAATTGCAAGTAACATATTAGGATCATGCTGTAGGATTGGAGCAACCTCATTCCTGTTGAGGCACAAATTCCTTCTACTCTTGCCCTGATTTCTTACATCGGTAGCAATGTTAACCACTGTCAAGCTTACTAGGGTTCCTTCTTAAGAAGGCTTTCGTACTCCAAAACCTGATTCCAAGTTTTAGTTAAGAAGGAACTCTTGATAACTTTTATCATTAACAATGTTGGGGTTGATGTAAGAATTAAGAGCAGGACATTTGCTGCAGAGAGAGGAAGGTCTGGGCAAAGGAAGTGTGCATTCCTGTGGTCCATTTCAGATCTCCCAACTGTAGTTAAGGGGTACCAAGTGTTGGGTCCACAGTGACCATATGTGTTTGTGAGGAATATCTTACGGTTTTCAAACATTGTTTAAATATATATTTAAGTGAATACTTTCCCCTTCAACCAGTTACCTATTTCCAGGCTTCTGGTTGCCCAGTACTCATTCCTATGAACTTCTTCTGCCCTCTGCTTCACAAACCAGTATTTCACTTTCCTTGACCATATTTATACAGGGCTTGGCGGCACTTGTAAAATTTCAAAGATCACGTCGCTTGCTTGGAGTGTGCTATATAGTTGTCAAGGTATTCTAGCCTTAATAAGCAGGTCTATTTAATATAACAAATCAATATTCAGTAGTTGGTCCAAATAAAAAAACCCTGTCTTTCCCCCTCTGCAGGTGTCATTGTTAGTGGTGGTAGAAATTGGTGTTTTCCCCCTCATCTGTGGCTGGTGGCTGGACATATGCTCTCTGGTAAGATTAGCATTTATTAGAAGACAGACATTTATCACTGCATTCTAAGGGGCAGTCAGGAGGAGGGTTGCTTATGTAGGTTGTGTCTGTTAAATAGGACCAGTAATGCAAAAAGAAGTTACGACTATTAAGAAATTATTGGACCCATCTTTTTGCAGCGGAAGTGCTGTTCTGCTGGTGGAGAAGAGAGGGTTAAAGGGTCCACTGCTGTCCTGCTAGTGATGGAAGCAAAAACCAGCTGTGTAAAGGGAGGTGGTGGGTCCACAGGATCCTAAGCCTCTTTGTTCTCCAGGCATAGTTCAAACAGGTTATTATGACTATTATGAGATTAAAGGAACAATCCTGTGCTTCCCAGGAAGGACGCTGGAATCGAGGTAGTTAATCCCCTCCCATTGCATTCAGTTGGGCGGAGGAGGAGGGGTGGAAGAAAATGGAATATGACAGTGAGGAATCTTATCCCCATCTCCTGGCCTGGCCTCATTGAGCCTGCAAGACATAGGAAGTGGCAGTAGCCCCATCACAGATTCTCCATCTCCCCCTACCATCTCCATAAGGTTGCTGCACCATAATCGTTAGCTAGTTTTGCTGCAAATGTGGTTGACCATCTCCAAAGACTACGAATCCTCCATCTCCAATGGCTTTCTTAGTGATTTTATACCAAAGGTGATTCATTTTAAAAGGCTACAGTTCTGTGCTGAAAACTGACATATATATGCTATGGAAAATCTTATAGTATATACTGCTGTCTGTTAAGATTTGTTGTGCGAGGGCTGCATTGTTTTTTCACCATTGCTAAATGCTGTCTACAAATATATATTTAGAACTTCGCTGTTATGTATAAATAAAAGATGATGCAATTTTACTAGTTGCTGAGAGTTAAAAAGAATTACTTGCCTCTTTTAACTTTTCCATAGGAAATGTTTGATGCTACTTTGAAGGATAGAGAATTGAGCTTTCAGTCAGCCCCTGGCACTACAATGTTCCTACACTGGCTAGTGGGAATGGTGTATGTCTTCTACTTTGCTTCCTTCATTCTCTTGCTGAGAGAGGTATGGTTTGACTGAAGTGTGATTTTCTAAACCCATATGTTGAAAGAGTGCGGCTCTGGAATGGCTAATGTCATCCACATTTCTAGTTTTGTGTTCACCTCTGTTCACCAGCCTTTGCTGACAGGAAATAATTGGTAGGGTGGGACAAGGTGTTGCCCTACAACTTGTACTGGCTTAATAAAGAGTGTCAGTCTTGCATATGCTTGCTATTCTGCAGTGGAACAAGAGCAGTCCAACGGCTGCTGCTGGCAGATTCTATGTTTGATCAAAAATTGCACAAATTGCTTGTAAGGGCAGGCGGCAGAGTTGGCTGCTGGGTGGGGAACCATCTCTTGCTGAGCCATGGCCTGCTGCGTAAGAACATGCATTGTATAGCTGAAGGGGTAGGGGGTATTCCTTGCAGACACTGCTTCTGGGAACTGAATGTGAGAACTGGGAACCCTCAAGGTTTCCCCTCACCCATGCATAGAACCTCTGCACCTTGTGGTCCATGTGCCATTGGCTGAAGGACAGGAATGGGCCTAGTAAGCCGTGGAAGAGAGGGGGGAATTGACATGACAGAGGGAGCATGAGAGCCATGTTCGACAAAATTCAGCCGTGTAATTCTCTTGGACATAACTCAGCTGTTACCTCCTCAGGTAACAACTGGCTCAGTTGTTTTAAACTAGTTTGAGAGGAGGTAGGTAGTGTTTTGGTTAATCTGCAGACCATATTGAACATAAATAAGGAGTCTTTAGGGTCTCTATAATGTTAATTATAGATGTCAAAGAGAACAACAACTACCAGACTTTTAGAAGACATCTGAAGGCAGCCCTGTTTAGGGAAGCTTTTAATGTTTGATATATTACAGTATTTTAATATTTTTTTGGAAGCCGCCTAGAGTGCCTGGGGAAACCCAGCCAGATGGCCGGGGTATAAATAATAAAGTATTATTATTATCATTAATAGTAATAATTTATTGGGGGGAAATGTCAAAACTTGTAATCCTTCAAATATCAACCTACTTATACTTATTTTTCTTTCAAATGTTAATATTCTCTTTTCAGGTATTGAGACCTGGCGTCCTCTGGTTTTTGAGGAATTTAAATGATCCAGACTTTAATCCAGTTCAAGAAATGATTCACCTGCCTATTTATAGACATCTCAGGAGGTTTATTTTATCAGTGGTAAAGACATGTTTCCATTTTCTCTTCAAAGAAGTATAGCAACCAATGTTTTTTTCTATTCAGTTTCTATTTAGAATTTTAATGTTTGTTTCTCTGTTTATTAGCAAACAAAATAACTAACTGTATGTAAAGATATTGGGTTGTATTCAGTTCATGTTTACATAGAGTAGACACATTGAAATAGGCCTAAATCTTGGTAACTAATTTCAATTAATCTATTCTGAGTTAAAGTTAGTTGAATACAACCCATGGGGGCCAAAAGTCTCTTTTCCTTTCTATAAATATTTGCTGGTATCATAGTTTTCTTCTGTGTAACTTACTGCTGAAATAAGTTACAGAAGTATGATGATTCAGCAAGAACCAGCTTAGACTGTTCAGCAGTGCCAAGGAAAAGTAGATCATATTACAGGAAAATAATGTAAATGTTACTTAAAAGCAAGTACATGGGGCTTCCTGTGTGGAAAATGTCTAATCTTCAAGTCACTTAGATTACTAGGAAGCATACAATTGCACAGAATAATGTTTTGTTACAACAAGATATTATATTCTAAGCAGACACGGCACAAGACATTTTGGTTCTTGGGGCAAAATATCCAGTCCTTTTTAGCTTGCTTCCCCAAAAATTGATGCCAGGAGAAGAGTCAGAAATAAATCCAGTCGCTTCAGTTTTGTAGATTGTCTAAAATTTAGTGTGTACGTATCCCAGGCAGAAGTGACAACCCAGCCTAAATAGTAAACATTCCTGATTCATTTTCCAATAATTGTGTATCCAGATTTTGACATAAATAGGTTTTTCCCTTTGATAACCCACATCTACAGGTAAATTATCCAAATGCCAATGCAGACATTATATTTAGCTGGTTCTTTTTCTCTTTGGCATCTCATATTAGTAGCAGGCCCATAATGTAACTTGTGAGCCAGAAAATTCCAAAATGTACTTTCAGGTTGTTGCAATGGAGCTCTGATTTATTGATTCATAGATTATGTTGCTTAGGTGTGTGAACAACTTGTGCAAACTGAAAAGAAAAGAAGAAGAAACAAAACAGTTTTTTGATGCAGAGAGTTATCAAAACCATAGTTTGCAAGACTAAAAACAATCAGTTAACTAGTATGCTCCCTCTTCTCCTAGCTTCCATGTCTTGTGCTAACTTTGGTTTACCATGGCATTCAGAAATTAAGACATACTAAGCTAGAGTGTGGCTTAGTGTGAATGTGTCGCTGTGCTGGCTCTCAGACAGGAGCTCATACTTGCTTTGCTCCTGCTTAGGCTTTTTAGGTCATCTTGGGGCAACAGTTAAGCCAAGGGATTGTGGTTAAGGTCTCTCCTTCCTAAGCACCATCTGTGGCCAAGATTTGTTCTATGGTTACAGGTTTTGGATAAGGAGGAAAGGCCTTAACCATCATGCCAGGTTTGGACAACACACTAAGCCAAACCTTTGCTTAGCTGTTACCTAAAAACCTCACGGAGGAACAAAGCAGTTTTGATCTGCTCCTCAGGAACCAACACATTCACTCTGCTATGGTTTGGCCTAGCACAATGTGCAAATGTGGCCTGTGGCTAGCTATCCCTTGTTCGCAAAAAGAATTGGAAATCATGGCTTGAAAATGGTTGCTGAGTCTTACTGTTAAGTTCAGTGCTGACCAGATTGTTCTGATTTCAGTGTCATGGCAAACTGTGATTAGCAGCAGATAGGAACAGAAAATGCACAGAGCAGAGGAGGAAGTGCACAACCTCATAACTTGTTCGTGATTGTCCAGTCCATGCATTTTGCTAGTGTATAAATAGACTTTAAATTAAGGCTGTCACACAGAGTATCTTCCTTGTTGCAGATTGTCTTCGGGTCGATCGTCTTGCTCATGCTTTGGCTTCCTATACGAATTATTAAATATCTGCTGCCTCATTTTCTTCCATATAATGTAATGCTCTACAGGTAATTTATTTTTGGAATATTTTCTTTTACTGTTCTTTTACTGCAAATGTATATGTGCATATTTTAAACAAACCGTTGGCTGTGTTTGTTCAGTAAACTGTGTTCCAGTATACCAACTATACAAGGATCTTGTTCAGACATAATGCTAAACCTTGGTTTTTCATTACATGAATGGTTCTTAGGTTTGCAAGCTTTCTTTCCACTCCTCCGGCATGGACATAACTAACCACTGTTTGTTATGTCTGAATCAGGACAAACTGTTATTAGTCTTAACTGTACTTTAACTAAACAGACCATAGTTTACAATCCTAGCTTTTCTAAATTACCATTAGGATTAACCATAGTTTTGAATTTGGACATAATGATGAACCAGATGAAAACAGATGATAGCTTCTGATCTCCTAGTGGCCAGATCAGTGGTGGTAGAAGAGAATATGGAGAGCACAAAGCTTCTGCACATAACAGCAAATCATAGTTCAGTATTGCTTTCAAACCAGGCAAGAATCCTAGCTATAAAACAGGTGGACGACCTTTTTTATGTTGAGGGCATGCATTCAGATGGTGGTGAAGCCACCAAAGTGCTTTGGATTAACTAATATGGAATAAAAACCACCATGTTTCAGTTTTCACTATGGCCACGTCAAATTAGAATTTCCAGTCCTACTCAGAAGTAATCTCTACTTGGTTTGATGGGGTTACTCTCAATAAGTATGCAGATGATTTTAAAAATACAATAGCTACTGTTTTGGAAAGCAAGTAATGCCTTTCTGATGCTAGTGTGCTACTCCACCACCTTTCCCTCCAAGTAATAAAACCAGGGGAAACCATCAATTTATTTTTATTCAAATAAAATACTGTCCTTTACCATTTTCCTGAAACTAGTAAAGGGAAAAGACAAGGGGGAAATAAGAAAACAAACAGGAAGAAAGGAACTCTAATGGGATGGAAGAATGGGGCAACTTTGGGGGGTTGTTGGGGCTGCACAAAATGGGGTTGGGGACCAACTTGAGGGAAAGGTAGGATATAAACCAACAGTGGCCCTAGGCTGCAGGTTGTTCAATGCCTTAGAAAATACCAGTTTTATATCTATGTAACAGGTATTTGTTAATGACATCGCTGCTTTATTTGTTTCCCAGTGATGCTCCTGTGAGTGAACTTTCCCTAGAACTACTTTTGCTTCAGGTGGTGCTTCCAGCTTTGCTTGAACAAGGACACACAAGGCAGTGGTTGAAGGGTCTTGTACGAGCATGGACTGTTACTGCCGGGTACTTACTGTAAGTGTAAAGAACCCATAAAGCACAAATAACCCACATGTCTTTCATGTTTTTTGTTGACTAGACAATAAAAATGGAATGTTTAGATACTGCAGAATAAGTGTTTATAGCAAAAATTCAGAGGTTTTAATGATGACCTATATTTTAAAAAGCTAGTCTGTATAAGTGTACCAATGGAAATTGTTGTGCAGCTTTACTAATATTTATCTGTTTGATGGTTATGCAAGAGGGGAAATAGTTTCGTTAATTAAAAACCATAATAATTTTGTTTTTGTGTTCTCTACTCTTACCTATAATGCCTCAGTTAGCCTGGGCGCAGCTTCCGATGTGATCACCCCAGGTATAAGAGGCTAAGCTCTTCTAGGTGTCTTGCTCTTCAGAAGTCCATTTTTGGGGGTGCTCAGTAGTGTCAATTATAAATCTCACTTCCATGGAACTTCATGACACTTTGAAGGGACCTGTTTTTCTCAGGCAGGGAAGGGGGAAGCAATATAAAAAAAATTCATAAATATATATCAAAATTCTGATATATGGTAAGATGAGGCTTTTAGCTGGTTTCTGCAGTCTTTGAGGGTAGGAATGACTAGTAATTTATGTTTATAGGATGTTTGATGTCAGGGCTTGGTGTGAAAGCTAACCAACTCCTGAAGAAACTTAACATGCACACATACAGATGAGAGGGAAAACGATAATCTGATCCTAAGATTTGCTGAATCTTAATTATTTTATGTGAATGGGGTATGGCCCAAACATTAATGAAGTACTACTACTACTAATTATTTTAAGACTTCATTCCATCGGGCTGAAGCAGAGGAAGAACAGGACTATTTCAGCTTTGGCTCTTTTACTCTTTCTTTCACCATCTATCAATGGCTATTCCATCAGGCTACCAGAACAGTTTCCCTCCCTGCTGTAAGAACTGTACAGTAGACCCTCGGGTTACTCTCAAGTAATGTAAACTTTGGGTTGTGAAAGCGGCAAACCTGGAAGTATTTTTCCAGGTTTTGCTGCTTGCGCATGCACAGAAACAGCGCTTCTGGATATGGATTTTTCAGGGTGCACATGGACCCCTGGAACAAATTAAGTTTGTATCCCGAGGGTCCACTGTACCTTAAAGAACTGGTGCTTGAGTTTGTTTTCCTTCTGACCTCCCCATCCCTTTTACCTTTTGTTTCTGTATTTTTTACCTTTTATATTGTAAGCCTGAGGGACGGGAACTCTTTTGTTTCTTACTGATTTGCTAGCCGCTCTAGGCTCCTTTCCGGTTGAAGAAGAATTAATAAATGCTTAAAATACTAATAATTAGATAGGACAATACACTAGTTATCCTGCCCTGTAATGCTTGGAATTAGAGATGTCACTCACATTGCTTATTTGAATCCTATTCCATGTAGGGTGTGTGATCATCTTCATTCCAGATCTGTGATGCTGCATTTAGGGCTGTTGTTTTTCTTTTGCTGTTCCAATCAGTTAGTAATGAGACGTTTGGTTTCAGAACCATGTAGCATGGTAAAAACAGTTGTGAAAGCACAACAGATTTCAGTGGCCTTTGATAGCTATTCTGTGTCATTACAGTGGTACCTCTGGTTGCGGACGGGATCCGTTCCAGAGCTCCGGTAGGATCCTGAGGTTTCCGCAACCAGAGGTGCCTGTTCTGCGCACGCGCATGGCTTGATAGACTGCTACTGCGCATGTGCGTGTGGCGAAACCCGGAAATATACTTCCGGGTTTGCTGCGTCCGTATCCCAAAGGATACATAACAAGAGGGGTACCACTGTATTATCGTGCTTTTAATCATCATACCTATATATTCATTAAACACTAATAGGAACATTTATGGTAGCCAAGTTGGTTCACATTTTTTTTAAAAAAATGTTTTTTCAGGGATCTGCATTCTTACTTACTTGGAGACCAGGAAGAGAATGAGAACAATGCAAACCAACAGCCTAATAACCAACCTGCTCGCAATAATAATGCCATTCCAGTTGTGGGAGAAGGTCTTCATGCAGCCCACCAAGCCATACTACAACAAGGAGGACCTGTTGGCTTTCAACCTTACCGTCGGCCTTTAAAATTTCCACTCAGGGTGAGTTGTCCTAACTGTCCATTTAAAGCAGGGATGGCTAACCTGTGGCCCTCTAGATCAGAGCTTTCCAAACGGTGTGTCATGACGTGTTAGTGTGTCGGGTGCAGTGTGTAGGTGTATCTTGCGAATGCTTCCGGGGCTGGAAAGGGGTTAGTTTGACCTCCAGTTGGCAAGTAAAACTGAATTACTGTGTCACGAAATGATGCACATCTCAAAAGTGTGTCATCAGCATGAAACGTTTGGAAAGCTCTGCTCTAGATGTTGGACTCAACAGCCATCAGTCCCAGCTCAAATGGTCGGTAGTTAGGCATGATGGGAGTTGTAGTCTAGCAACATCTGATGGGGGCACAGATTAGCCAACCCTGTTTTAATACAGTGGTACCTCGAGTTAAAAACGCCTCAGCTTACAAACGCTTCAGGTTACAAGCTCCACTAAGCTGGAAGAGTTACCTCGGGTTGAGAACTTTGCCCCAGGATGAGAATGGAAATCGTGTGCTAGCAGTGCAGCGGCAGCAAGAGGCCCCATTAGCAAAAGCACACCTCTAGTTAAGAACAGTTTCAGGTTAAGAACGGACCTCCGGAACGAATTAAATTCGTAACTCGAGGTACCACTGTATGTAATTTAGTTCACTGGCATCTGGTTAATTAATTCTTCATTTCTTTTCAATATCTGGAACAAGTAATTCTAAAGGCAGTATTTTTGTGAGTGTTCAGTATCTTGTTTCCTTTGTTTGCCCATTCGATTCTTACAGAAAGGAATGGTTTCCCACCACTCTGGGGCTTATTGGCATCACATAAAGGAACAACAATAAAAGGGATGTGTGACTTTTATTTCAGGAAGTATATTATGGAAGCAGTCTGAAAACAAAATGTGTAATTGTAGGTATTGGTATGATCCTTCACTGTGTGGCTGTCAGACCAGTTGAAGAGAAAGACACTTTATGTTCAGTTAGCCTTGAGGTCCGCCTCTCCAGGTTGAATGTATATGTGGAGGTCTAAAATTCTGTATCTCATGGAGAGAAAGCTAACAAGACTACATACAGTAGTTTTCGAGTAAAAAAATAAATGCTTAAGATCTGGGCATTAGGAGAATCAGAAATGTTAATTACTTATATTCAGACACAGAGCCTGTTGCTTTGTCAAAATGCTTTCAGTGACTTCTAGGCACACAGGGTATTTCAGGCATATATTTTCTACTTTTGACTGCAGGCTCTCATACAACTGGAATAAAATTGCTAAATTTTAAGGTGTCTTCCAAATGCCCTTTTTATTGCTTTTTTCTTTGTAAATAGATTTTACAATTTTTCCACTTCATTTTTGTGTTTTTCAGATATTTTTGTTAATCATTTTCATGTGTATAACACTACTGATAGCAAGTCTTATCTGCCTAACGTTACCAGGTATGTATTTCCCAGTAGCAAGTTGCTGCTGCTTATTAACATGTCCTTGTTTATTTAATTTTAATTTGCTTGAATGGAAAAATAAAATAGGAAAACGTAATGCAGAAAACAGCGTATCTTCTGTTGTGTGGACTTTGAATATGCTGATCTTTTTTCATAAATCAATATCTAGACCAGTGTTATTTCAGTAAAAACGAAAGTAAATAGTCATTTTGGCATCTTTCATATTTATATTTGGCTGTTATGATGTGTGCTTACTAAAATACCATTTTGACGCCTAAAAGTTTTTAGAAATTGCTTCAACTTGCTGACTTCATGTAATGTAAATATGAATTTTTATTGGGCCAGCTAGTTAATTTAAAGCTACAGTTCTAGGTATATTTACTTGGAAGTAAGTCCCATTTAACATGGGCAGATTTAACATCCAAGTAAATATATGTAAGATTGGGCTTCCTGACCGCCTTAAATAAGCTTGGTCAGGAATCTGAACCCAGATCTCCTGATTCAAGCACCAAATAACCACCATCCACATGTCTTTTCTAAAGAAAAATGAATTCAGACACTATTCGTTTGGTACACATCATTTTAACAGGGAGTGTTTTGACCTGACTTCTGTTAGCTCCTGAAAAGTGGGGCAAATGCTTTGCAGATTTTACTTAACTTGGTTTTTCTTTGTGCAAGGTGGTTAATAAATTTAATACTAGGGTTAAAACAAAATTGGATCTATTCAAATTAGTGGCTGGGATGTAATCAGCTTGTGAAAACGTAATGTAACTTTTTACTTCACTTTCTTTGAACAAGTAGTTCCCATTCAATATTACGAATTGCTTTTTAAACTGCCCTCCATTCAAAAGCGGCTGTCATGCGCCACTGGGGGCTGCAATTGAGTGAAAGAAAACTCTGAAGCTACTCTGCTTATGAATTCTCTGGGCCCGTATCATTCTATGGCTGTCTGGTAGTGTGTGTTTCTTTTAAATATTCATTAATGTTTCTGGTTTTAGTATTCGCTGGCCGTTGGCTGATGTCCTTTTGGACAGGGACCGCCAAAATCCATGAACTGTACACAGCTGCTTGTGGGCTCTACGTTTGCTGGCTTACCATTCGGGCGGTGACGGTGCTTGTTGCTTGGATGCCACAGGGCCGCCAAGTGATTTTTCAGAAAGTTAAGGAATGGTCCCTCATGGTAAGTCATCTGAAAAAATGCATTTCTTTTAAGTTTCGGGAAGCACTTACATCTTAGTGTATTTTTGGTCTTTGTGGAAGCCGCCCAGAGTGGCTGGGGAAACCCAGCCAGATGGGCGGGGTGCAAATAAATTATTATTATTATTACTTAATTGATGTGGAGGGAGTGTTTTTCTATCTATTCAAGAAGCAACTGTGACAAATATGTTTCCTCCACTATGGGCCTCCTCTAGAAAGAGGAAATCAAAGAAATAATTAGTTGTAGCATTTCCCCCCCCCCCCCCAAACTGCCATAGACTTCATGGCCTTCAGTTATTCACCAGATCTGGGCAACAAAGGTTGGAGGGTAATGAAAGACCAGAACCACTCTTTAATTTCTTGAAGGAGAGAGCCTAGGTTTCTCAATCCTGCCTTTGAACTCTTGTCCTCTGAGCATAAGCTGGAGTGGAGACTTTGGCAAAGGCTATTTAGTGCTGAACCTCGCTCAGCACCTGGTAGCAGAAATTTCCGTACTTTGCCTTCACATATTTTGGGGAAGAGTTGTAGCATTGACAACTGACCCCAGGTATGAACCCTAGTGAGCTCTCATTCATATGTGCCAGCTGAAGGAAAGTAGACTTCCTTTCCTTCATTACTCTCTCTGCGCTTTCTCGGATACATTTTGTCAGAGGCAGCTGCCTTAGAAATTACTGCTCTAGAGGGGACCCACTAAATCCTTTCTAAATCTGGTTCTGCATATTTGTTTCTCTTTGCACTCCGTTTTATTGTGATGTTGTGTAAGTACAGACACAAGGTTTTGAAGTGTCACTAAATTAAGTTTTCTCTCTCTTTTTTTTACTTTTTAGATAATGAAGACATTAATAGTTGCTATATTGCTGGCAGGTGTAGTTCCGCTTTTGCTTGGACTTTTGTTTGAGCTGGTTATTGTTGCTCCTTTGAGAGTTCCCCTGGACCAGACACCGCTATTCTACCCATGGCAGGTAAACTCTGTACTTTTCGTTTTAATTGCTGTTGTAGAAATTAGGCTTCTGAGCTCCGCCAGGGAAAAAGGCGGAGAATGAATGAATGAATAAAACTTCAATAGTTCCAACTGTTGTCTTTTGCAGTAAATTAAACTAATGAATGTAGCTTTAGAACTGTGAGCTTCATTGTAACTGAAACTCAAAGTGAACATAGGGCTATTTTTATATATTCCCTGCCTTTTCATAAAAAAAGTATTTAAGGTGATTTACATAAAATCAAGCGACATTCACATTTGTAACTTAACTCTAAATATGTGTGACGAAAATAACACACATTAATTTCACATATGTCCCTGCATCTATTTTCCTCCCCTTCCTTTGTATTAGCAATTTCCCTACATTAGCAAATTATAAGCAACAGTTTTGGGTGTGTATGTAAGAGCCTGCCCAGTTTTACTCTACAATCACTGTGCATATTGACGATGGTATAGAAATAATAATTGTTTTCGTTTTGACTTAGGACTGGGCTCTTGGTGTTCTGCATGCCAAAATAATTGCTGCCATAACTCTGATGGGCCCTCAGTGGTGGCTGAAAACTGTTATTGAACAGGTAAGAACTGCTTCTTTGGTGCAAGGGAGGCAAACAAAACATACAGACCATTAAATTGCCCATACTAGGGAACCTGTGGCCTTTCAGAGCTTGTTGGTTTGCAACTTGCACCGTCCCTTACATTTTGGCTATATTGGCTGTGGCTGATGACATCTGGAGGACTCTAGGTCCCTTATCCCTGGTTTATTCTGTTTACTTCTTCCTTAGCTACCTCTAAAACTTAGCATCTGTTCTCTCGCTTGGGAGACTTTGGCTTGATACCCATAAAGTATTACTGAATTTTCAGTTTGGAACTGTGTTTTCCTGACCAAGAAGCTGCAAAATAGCTCTCGTCTCTCCCCACACTCTCCAAAAGCATAACATTACATTGGGTTACCACTCAGAGGAGAATGTGACAAAAGTTGACAAAGGTTTTTCACAGAAGGGAAGTCACTAGTGTTAAGGGAAAAAGCAGGGAGAAAATATAAGTAAATTTTACAGGGCTACTTTTGGTTCGTTTTTTCCCAAAGCAAATATAACAAACAAATTAAGTGTTAAACAAATTGCAACAACTAACACTATAGAAACCTTTCTCATTATATAAGGCACACTTTTATCAAATATTTTCCCCAAAGGATGTTTCTTATTGATTCCATGAGTTGAACATGCCTTGTCTCTATACCTTCTAAGTTTTATTTCTGCTTTTACTGTTACCTTGTTCAGATGATCATATCCTGGCTCAATGAGATGCTTTGTTCCTCAGTATAACCTAGCAAACAACTGAGGAAGTCTTAAATTACCTATAATTTCCGTTTTGTCTGAACTGGGAAACTTTGACAAACAATTTTGGAATAAGCTAGAAGCCCACTTGAAACCATGACTTCATATTCTGCCTTGCTGCAGAGTCATTAGCCACAGTTTCCTTCTTCAGATATAACAGGAAACTAAATATCTGTAGATTTCCTGGTTTGGTTATGGGAAGGGTTATTCACACCTCTGTTAAACCATTATCATCTGAACATGGCAAATGTGAAAAATATCATCCTTATTATAGCATCTTCAACATATAATACCCTTGGTTGTATCATTTTAAAAACTGAAATGCCAGTATGTGTTAAAACCAACTGTATTGTAATTTTACAATGGTTTTCTAATGGCCACATGGTATAAGCCATAACCAAACCTTGCACACACAGTACAAAACATACTTTCCTTTTTTTTTTTTAACATATGCACTATAATGGAGGCATCTACAGTACCAAAAACACGTATTATAGACTTAAAAACAACTTGAAATTATTAAAGTGTATTTATTTTATTTGAACAATTTATATACTACTTAACTACAGTCATCTCTGAATGGTGTGCAATGCAGAAGGGTAAAAGTCAGTTAAAACTATAAAATAAGACTTCAATTAAAATGCCTGCTGGAATAAAAAAAAAAGTCTTCGGTTGGTGCTGGATGATCAATAGGAAGAGCAGCTGTCTGACTGGGAGTTCCACAGAATTGGGCCCATAATACAGAATGCACAGCTCCTTGGAGACACATGCCTGTTTCCTTGTACATTCCCCCCCCCCCCGTTTATATAAACAAATGAGGCAGCAGCTAACACATACTCTGTTCCCAGGTGTCCCCACTCCCCCAATTTTAGGTTTCTATCTGTGTTGAGCTTTTTGTTTTATTACTGTATATTTTTATTTCTAGATATTGGGAGAAAAAATGATCTTGATTATTAGGACAGAAATAATGGGTTGTGTCCAACCAAGTTTTCCCATTTGCACAAAGGTTTGTTGTCTGTGCAACAAAACCTCCCCCTCTCCTT